>NC_084608.1:7645949-8018449 GCF_033807715.1 Cololabis saira
GACGACGTGAGCAGAAAGCAGCTGCCGGTGTTTAGGAAGCCGTATTTGCTCCCTCTTATCTTCTGTTGTTCCCTCTAAACTAAAAAACCTGAAAAAGTACCCTGTGGGATTAAATCAACTTTCTAATACCGAGCAGTAAAGGTTCATATTTCCAAAGCTCCAACTGTGGGGCCTGACCATCATTGACCCAGAATGCATTGCACATATTCTGATAGGAGAGGGTTGCCTTCTATCAAAACGATCTGTCTTACTAGTTGGACGAGTTTAGAATGTAAAAGTAGAAGTTTGACTTAAAAAAATGATGATATACTAGTGAGAACTGCTGCATGTGTACGTCTCTGCAACTGTGCGTATGTAGGGAAAGCCTGGCCGACCACATCACAAACTCCACACCTCTAACCTTCATGACTCAGTAATTTAGCAGGTTTAGATACACTCCACATCAAGCTGTCAGTCAGGCCCTGGCGGCTGCGTGTCTCCTGACCTTGCTGAGCTGATCTCCACATCTATCCCCTAACAACAACTGTCACATCTCACACACTTGGCAGTGTGTCTGAGCCCATTTGGAACAAGCCGTAAAGGAAAGTAGAGCGGAAACAGCTACTCTCTGTCTGGCCTGCAGACGTTTACAATCCAATATTTTATTTCTAAGTCAAGACAGAAACAGTTTCTACAATTTGGAGTAGCTATAATTAAAATGCACCCTTTCATAAAATGATAATATCAATATGTAAAACAGTTAAATGATATTCACACTAACACACTTTGACCAACCTTGTTTTGTAATACTGTGTTTGACCCGGTCTTTGTATGTTTTGACCGTATAGAAACGAAATTCTCGTCAGTTGTGTGAAATAAGACCTGGAAACAGGCATTGTGGCATAGAATTGTTAAATTGGTTTAATTCACTGTTCCGAATTGTTACAGATTACTTTTGTAATACTGTATTTGACCCGGTCTTTGTACATTTTGACTGTATAGAAACATAATTCTTGCCATTGTAGGAATGAGATGTACCTGCTGTACTCTATTGCCCTTGCCTTGTTTTAATCAAAAAGTACATATAAGGACCCGGCAGTCAGTTAAAACATGGAACCGATACCTCCAGGCCAGACCAGAAACAGTTGTGGCATCTACTACTGAAGTAGCATCATAAGAAGCTATATCATGTTTACTATAAAGTGCCTAAACTCGCTAAGCTGTTAGTTCACAGTTCAGATGCCGAGTTAACCGAATTGCTTTTTTCAATTCTAATTGAAATTTGCTGAGAGCCAAGTTGGTATAAATGTTAAAACGTCACAATGAGTGTGCTGCATTTACTGGAATACAGCACACTAATACTGATGATAATATTAATAACATTAATATTATCTAAACAATGAAGACCTGTGTAATAAAATAGGCAACGGTTAATTAAAGGCACGACAGGAGACAGCGTGACAGTAAAATAACAGATTTCTTTCTTTCTACTAAGACAAGAGGCCTCAAAAGATCCAATACTTCAGCTGTAACAACACACCACTCCATTCATCCCTGAAAAACTTTTCCACTTCGCCTTTATGACTAAGATTATAAAAGATTTTTAAAAATCATTAAAAAAAACCCTGTCACTATGCCAATGGCTCAAGATCAGCGTTTTCACACAATGGAAGGGGGAAAAAAAGAAAAAAAAATGGAAAGACTGAGCTGGATAGAGGAAGAGATAGAGGGAGGAATAGAGGGAGAGACGGAGGGGAGGCAGATGTCAGGGGTGAAGCCTTATTGATCTGGAGACTTAATTAACCGTCAGATGCCTCTGACAGTCTCTGATCTTCTATGAGCAGTGGCAGAGTGGCACCACTCTTGGGGGGGGCAATGAGAGAGTTTGGAGACTGGATGGAAGAAGAGCAACGGAGGTGAAATGCAGATTGTTCACACAATAACACATTTGCTTTGCAGGAGTTTCCACAGAAGCTGGAGAGAGGACAGGGTGAAAGGTAAAGATGAAAGACTTATCACTTAAAAAAAGGGAAAACAATGACGTGTTCAGCTGTGTTCGCGATAAACCGAGTAGAGTACATTTGGAAACACTCTGATGCAATCCCCCACAACTTCTGTGCATCCACACGTGGAAGGTCGGCTGGTGTTGAGATGAAAGCAGCGGCTGGTGGAGGACCGAATCTCCAATTCTAATACGCCTAAAGAGCCATGAGCTCAGTTCGCTGATGTCATTCGGGCAGAATGGGAATTGATCCAAATGAAGCCAGGAGAGTGAAGTAAAGGTTGAGAGGATTGGGGCTCACGCTAATCCCTCAGAGGTTTGGAAACGGAGAAAAAAAGCGTTCCCTGGAACGTGATGAAGGGAGATGAGTCGTTGAGAGCGATGTTAGTCGGGGGTTTAACAGAAAGATGGAGCATATTTCAAAAGGGCTGGTATTTTTATCAGATCATGAACGAGGCAAATTCACTATAAAAACCCATTATGTGTGAAGTCGACATGTTAACGACACCTCAATCAATTTGAATGTACTTCAACCCCTTCCCCCAAACAAAATCATAATAATGAAGCAGGTGTGTTTGATTTACTCACCAATGCGAGAGATCATGTTGGCTCGCGGCGTGGCGAGATTGTCCGAGCCCTCGATGGTGTCGTAGGGGGAGTGGTAGATCCGACGCTCGTGGTCGTCCAGGAGAGAGTTACCCAGGTGATCGAACGGCGGAGGGCTGGCAGGGCCGTCCTGTGTGATGAGAGACAGGTGTTGACAATCTGCCACCATGAACGCCGTTAAATGTAATTTCAGTACACATGAAACCCCCGGCAGCACAAACACGCTGCATCTTCACTTTCATCCACTATAATAGCATCCCTCCCATTTCAGTTTGATGCCGTTGTCCCAACTAAATAGTAGAAACACTGTAAACTGTATGAATGGTATAAAACAGTAGAATCTTCAGGTCTGAGAGAGACCAGACTTCTCCGTTGGGATTTTTTTAATCGGGACAACAATAATTTGACCTTAAAGCCAACTGCAACATGCCCATGTTCTCTTAATTATGTAAATACATGGCCATTTATGTCATTCACCACTTAGCCAACATTTTCTAATTAGGGTTAAAAGGAAGTTTCAGCATGCAGTGTATTATTAGCTTTACTAGCATACGGCTCTTATTAAATTGACTTTTTACTGGGTGATAAAGCTGGAAAGTCTTCAGCAAAACTGTTTCTAAAAACTAAAATCATGAATTATGTGTTTAAAAAAAAAAAGGCTGGTGACTTGACAGTCACATCCATTCATAACATAGGCCTAAACATGGTACTAAAGGAACAGAATACTTCAGGGTCTGGCAACAAATTTACCTCTGTGTAAAGCTGTGCATCTTATTTCTTTTATTCTGTTATTGGCACTGGATTGAAATAGCCTTTATTCATCCCTTTTTTCCACCTACAGCGTTGCTCTGTTCTGATGTTGACTGATAATCGCAGCAGGCATGCGTGCAGTAAGCTAAACAGCAGAACTTCCCCGCTCTTCCTGTACTGTAACTTGGGGTGTGTAGGTACTAGGAGCGATGGTTCCAGAGTCCTGCTACTGTTTGCGCTGTTGACGTTGGTTCACATAAACATGCTGTAATTTGTGCATAAAAAGAGACGCCTATAGCAGCAGGAGGCCAAAGGCGCGGCGTGTCACGTGATACGTCATCTATATTCCAGAAACCTCAGGTTCCATCTCATTTTACGGGGGTATTTTCTGGTTCAGCAGTGTGAAACAGGTCCTGCAGTGGTCCGAGCTGGATAAAACTCCATGGATTTCCCATAAGTCAAGAGACAGCTGTCGCTAACAATGAGCAGGAGTAAAGAGATCAGTGACATTTGCCACATGGTCGATGTTCTGCACTGCTGACCGTGTGTCCATCCTGGACACACGGGAGCGCATGCTTCGCGCCTTAGAGCTTGACAGTACTAGTCATGAGTCTTTAACAGTTACTAGTTGGCAAAATGCATCAATTGCAGGAGAAAAAATATTTGAGAGGAGAAGATTTTTTTTTATTGTGAACTTCGAGAAAAAAGTTGAAATGTCGAGAAAAAAGTTGAAATGTCGCCTTTTTTCTCAACATTTCAACTTTATTCAAAAAATTTTGACTTTTTTCTCAACATTTCGACTTTTTTCTCGAAATTGTACTTCAACATTAATCTCGACATTACGACTTTTTTCTCGAGATTTCGACTTTTTTCTCGAAGTGGATAATGAAAAAAATCCTCCTCTAAAATAATATTTTTATTTTTCTCCTGCCTAATACTTTTCCGTACATTTTAGGAGTAATGAACAGTAATGAACAAGTCAGAAAAAAAAAGAAGAATCCTCAGCTGTGCTTGGTGTTTACGTCTGAGCTGAGATCTTTCCGGGAGTACTTCACAGCGCCTTGTGTGCAGAACAGGGAATATGCTGAAGGACTTCCAGTCCAGGACTTATTAGGGACTTCTCTCTCACGGCTAGATAGTTTATCGTAAGTCAACTCTATACCTCAAGCATGCTTTTAACCGGGAGGCCTTGGCTAATATTGATGTCTCACTATATTCTGCCTGCTCCGGGCCACGAGGAGAGGGGAGTCAAAAGAAAAAAAACAGACAGGATATGGGAGAGCGGGGCAGCGGGGAGTTTCTGGTCAACAACAGAGAAGAATGGCGGTGGCGTAGGAGCAAAGGTGCTGATGCACTGTGGTTGCTGCCAAGTCACCTCTCTGTGAGAGTTATTAGCCGTTTAATAGAAATAAGAGGTTTAATGAGTTTGGAGGCACCAAACTTTAGTGGGACAGTTTGCTGATTAGAGCGAGGAAGTAGTGAAGCTGTGTGTGCGTAACTGGCTGGATGCAGCCGGGATCGCAGCACCGGCCCCTGCCAGCTTTCATTTAAAGCATGTCGGCTCAAAGAAGCTGATAAACGCTCAATGAGGCTAAAAATGGCAAAATCAAGAGTTATTTTTCTCCCTTTCCTCTCAGTCATTCAACCCCTCTCTGCACTTTTTACTCCGGTGTCCCTGAAAGATTCCTCAGATCTTCTATAATCAATAATATTTCAGATGTGACTCAGCCAAAACTAGGCTCCTTTTTTTTTCCTCTTTTAAACAACATTTTAAGCGGGTAAAATTGCATTTGTTATGCAACAGACACAATTTGAGAGAGTTGAAAGGAAAATAAAATAACATATGTGAGTTTTCAGAGCTCAGTGTCGAGTTTTTAAATTCTCTGCAGTTAATAGATAAAAATAAACAACCCAGTTTGTATGAAGGCAGACGAGCCTCCCAGTCCCACGCCAATGTGTCCTGAGTGGCTGGATTTAGAGTCGGCCACTTGTGCCTGGATCACCCAGGAAACATATTGGCACCGTGTTGAAACACGTCACATGTAAGAGCTAAACAAGTTGATTTTAGAAGTATTCACAGTCTTCTTTGCCAAACAGATGCTGGAATCCATTTAACACAGAGCCAAAATTGCAGCAATTTAATCTTTGTGTATTCAGTGTTAATGAACCGGGCTTCTGTGCATGACAATGCTTTGGCTTCCTCTCACTTTGTTTACTGACTTGTGAGCGTCTCCTGACTGCTGTCAGCGTGCATAATGAGCTGTGACATTTTTTATTAACTTTCCCCACTCTGCTAGCAGCTAATATTTTACTTACATCATATGTTAGTTTCAAAGAAGCAACTTTTCAGTCTAAAGAAATAAACGATGCTCCTGCAACTGTGGCAGGAAGCTCTGAATATAATAAACTGTTTGAAGAAACATCAGAATGACATGAAGTGCTGAGGAATAATAATGAAAAGGAAAGAATAAAGACCAAAAAAAAGTGCAAAATGCCTTATCCAACTGTAACAAGCTCATAAAAGGAGATTATTTTAGTGTTTAGTGAAATATTTTTTATCTTGTCCTACCACACACTCTCATCATGTATTCAAACATTTTTAATCTGGTCATTTTCAGTGGATAATCCTGTTGATAGAGGGCAAGGGAAAAACACCAACTCATGCAGGTCAACTGCTGCTCGGCAAAACATACCTGTGCACTTACACGTATATGTATACATATATATGTGCATGTGAGTACAGACTCATGCCCGAATATCATTTTCCCCCCCTGTGCATCATCCTCTCCGTGACCTTGAGTACTCAGTGAGGAAGGTGAATCAGTGTGTTGACAGGCATGGTCTTAAGCTGTCAACTAAAGCAAATAACGTCTCATCCATGACCATTTCCTAACTCTCTATCCTGGTCTCAGCCAGTTGCCATGAACCTAATCCAGTCATCCTCCACAATAATGCTCTAATTACGATCCTTAAGCTCCTGCATCCTGCCCCAGGCACAACTTACCTCTCCTCTGCTGGCTAGATAGCACACTTTTCATTAGGCTCTCACATCCACGCTGAATCTCACCTAATACCAGCGCTTCTCAAAGTAGGATCCCATGGGGATTCTACAAGTTCATAGCAAAACTTCAGTTTCACCTAAACAAGGACATCCATAGGAAAATCAGTACAACGGCAAAATATGAGAATATAATCCTGGCAGGTGTAGAAACAATGTTGTGTCTCAACCTTAACAGACCTCGTGTTTTTATCTTGATTTCTCACGCCTATAGATGACAACAAAGGTAGGTAAACAAGAATTCTCTTCCAAGGATTACATGTTAACACTGGAGGCTTAGCGAGTGAACAACAAAAACACAACAGTTATTACACATATAAAGTAGGGCTGGGCGATATATCGAGATTTTAATATATATCGATATATTTTCAAACGCGATATGGTACCGAAACAATATAATTTATATCGATTAAAAAAAAAAATGTTTTATTATTTTGATATAACTTATTTTGTGACAAATTGACTTGAATGTTTTATTTGAGATTTGCCCAAATTTTTGGTTATTCGCACAACTGAACCTCAGTGGAAAAGTCTGCCTGTTACTGTCTACATTGTATTAATTGCACAGTATATTTTAATTTAATTGTTATGCAGGAAAGGGATATTTGTTTTATTTTATTCAAGAAGCATTTTTATTCTATATATGCAGGCAGTTTATTTTTATTTAATTTGTTTTATACATTTTTATATTGTGCAGACCTCTGTTAATAAAGGAACCTATGTGACATTTGGCACGAGGCTTTGTATTAAAACAGTTTTTTTAAGGGTTTGCCTCAGAAAAAATGAAGCTAACAGAGATGCTATGCTATAATGCTTTGGGGGAAACCCCAAATATAGCACAGAAAAAATATCGATATATATCGAGTATCGCCATTCAGCTAGAAAATATCGAGATATGACTTTTGGTCCATATCGCCCAGCCCTGATATAAAGCTTAATTTTCCTTAATAAGTTAGTTAAATACAGTTCTTTGTTTTCACATCCCAGAATAGTTCCTCTTCGACATGTGCTGAGTAATCCTCCTCCATATATACCTTAATACTGTATATACCTTCAATGTGAATACGGCTTATACGTTTCCCCATGCTTGTGCACGTGTCCCAACAACACTTGGCTTTTCCAACACTGAAGCAAGTACTTCACCGCCACAGTCCTCCACTGAGCTCAAGCAGCCCACTCAACCACTAGATTCAATATATTATTCTCTCAATTGGTCCTATTGAGTTTCCCCTGCCACTCCTAAATGAGTCAGTCCTTAGAGAGCCGGCTGGGAATGAGGGCCAGCAGCAGCGGAATTGCATTTCTGCCGGTCTGCGATCTACTCCCTTCAATTTACTCAGTGTGCCAAGGTGAACTGCATTTCCCATAGTGCAGTGCTCTGCACCCCCGCTTTATTCCTTCCCATGAATCATCCCAATTTGCTATGAAAACAAGGGAGCTGTACGTGTCATGATCCAGCTGGACTTCAATCAGTCCATATTAAGCAGCCGAGAGGGGTGGGGGGGGGGTTAACAGAGAATCCCCCCCGCTGCCGTCTTCTGCCTCTGTTGTGGGCAGCATCTCAATGTTTTAAGGTCTCTCTCAGCAGTGGTCAGCTCAATACTAATAAAACCATAATTTACTCGAGCAGGAGTCTGATTGATAGCTCTCTCAAGGCTCTATCGATCAGCCTTTCTTTCATCCGAGTGAGCGTCTTTTGTCAGGGCCAGCCATTTCCTTCCCTCTTGTCTCTTTGCATAAAGCCTCTCGTGGTGACTAGCAGCAATGCTGTTGGGATGGATTACAAACAAGCCAACTGACATGCCAAGAAGACAACTTTGGTACTCTTTCATATACAAAAAAGCTCTTAGATCTACTTTCCTTACAGGCCTAACTAAATTATCGCTAAGGCATTGCATAGATATTGTATACAGTAATGCAGGAACGCCAAGCTAAAAGCAAGGATTATAGTACTCCTATGGTGCCATTGCTCCTTGATGTCATGAACAATATATTTACTTTGAGGTTCATGGAAGTGTCACCTATCTCAAAAAGGCATGGCCATAAGACCGACTCCAGACTTGATGGAGGTCCAGAGTACTAGATGTGTGTAACCTGGGCTGGCCGCACCTAGAAAACAAGTAGGTCCACTACACCATGGAAACAGGTTCTCTAGGTGACCTAATAGCATTACATGTATGTCAAATGTCAAGAAAACGTTCTTAAAAGTGAGCTCTATTATTTTTGTGGACAAAAAATGATCAGCTGAGACATAATGAATACCAGAACATTATGGTGCTTTTCCACTAGTACCTCCTCAGCCCGACTCGACTCGCCTTGGTTTGGTTCTTTCCCACCAGGGGTCTAACGTGCCAAGTAGATACTTTTCTGTATCTATTCTGCTGAGGTTCTAAGCGGCTGAGTCGGCTGTATCTGACATCATCACACTACAGGCCACCGATTGGTAGGGGGGTTGGAGTCAGACGTCTGAGTCAGGATGTGACATCAGCGAAAGAGAGACTCTGACGGCTTCTTGTTCATTTTATTCAACAGGCAATGGCAGCAAAAGTCTGTTTCATGATCCAACTCTGAGGTGCAGATGTTCATAAACCTGGTGACTGAGGAGAGAATTAAAAAGGGATCTAGACGGGAGATAAGGAACGACCAGATCTACCAGGAGCTCTGTCACTTCATAGCTGCTCGTGGCTACCAAACAAACAAAAAAAAGTATTGTTGGTTGAAGCTTCTCTCACTCTCATTTTTTAACTTGATATCAAACACAAGCCACAGACCCAGCAGCACATCTATCATCTCCTCCAGGTTCTACATCTTTAGTGTTGTTGTCTTCTACGTTTAAATCATACAATCAAATACGTCACAGCAGCTTCGCTCCAACCTCCTAGTTCTCCAGGTGCTGAATTGTTATGGAAAAGAAACTTGGCCGAGTTGCGATGAGTAGAGCCGAGTAGGTGCTATAGTGGAAAAGCATTTGTGACAGAGTCTCTCTTTCGCTGGTGAACCAGTGCTCGCTGGTGAGGGCATGTTCAAAGAACACGAGAGCTGGCTGGTAATGTGACTGGTATCAGATTGGGGAACACCTCAGACTCTTCTTCACGCTTTGTGCCACTCCTTAGCAGTTTTTACAAAGACCTCCTCGTAGGAGCTGCTATTGTAGGGAGGTGCTGCTGGCATGTCGATACCGGTCCCTAACAAACATGTTGAGGTAGTAACCTCCATGTGAATGGCAGGGTGCAGGGATTCCCAGCAGAACGCAGGGCTGGATCCAGATGTGCTGTGTGTAACTCCCTCTGCCTGTGAGTGGTAATAATGTCATGGCTTATCAGTGCACACTAGCGCTTACTAATTACCACGTGTGGACGGGGGGGACACAACAGCGCCATTACCAGCAAAGCAGGAGTGGAGCAAATATAATTGTTGCAGTATTTTTCTGAAAAAAAAAACAGTCCTGTCATATTGTGACAAGCTTGTCACAACCCCTCCGTTCAAGCACTGATGTTGATTAACTGTCGTGAAAAACCCTGTCACTTAAACGTTGGCATCGCCAATAGCCAATTTGTTTTGGAATGGCAAACACCAGTGGATACTTTCAAAAATGCCACTAACGAGTGACAGGCTAAAGAAAATTAGAAAAAGATTATAAAAAATAAAGTGATCAGAACACAGGAATTAAAAAAGCTTAATTTCAAACTGATGAAGAAATCTATGCATCATCTACACCTGCATGGGGGGCAGCTGAAGCCTACTCAGCTGTCTTTCAGCTAAAGGAACCCTGGACGGGTCTCCGGTCCATCACTGGACCACTTTTGGAAAAACAACCACACATGATCACATTCACTCTTACACTAATGTGGAAACTCTGTTTAACCTGACATGTTTTAGGAGTCTGGGAGGAAACAGATCCCCCCTGAACAAACCCATGAAACCATGCAAACATGGCATTTCTCTGCCAGGATTTGAACCAGGAATCTACACCTTTTAGTGATCAAAGAGTACATGGCTGTCATCAATGGAATTAAATATGAGGAAGCCAGTTGAGAAGTATCGCGGTAAAGAATGTTTTTAATGTTCAAAGTAATGGACAGAAGCCATGTGCCGCTTCACACACAAACGTATAAAATAAAACCGTCAAACTTTGAGCTAAATTCCTTAATCAGAGCAAGAGAGGCAAATGCTGCATGCTGTGTAAGTTAAAACAAGAAAAAGTGATATTTCCACCGTCCTGATAGTGGATAAATCTCCAGTCATCAGCCTCTTATTCAAGACTGATGGATATACAGTATTTCATTGTTTTACACCGATAAGGTGAATTAGAGGCTTAATCGATAAGCAGAATAAAGATAGTTCATTGTCACTGTATGTCATCACTATAGCAACACCTGGGACTGTTCATGCTGGTTACTTGTTCAGAGTGCTGTTTTTAAAACACAGTCTTACCTCAGTGTCGTACATTTTAAATTACTGCTCAACCCAATTACCCATTAATGTCTAATTTGCTTGATTAATGCATGTAAATTCCTTAAACTGCATCAAAAGCAGAGGGCAGGGAGGTGAGTGAATGGAACAATAACACTCAACAACCTTAAATTCTACTGTGAGCTCCAGGATGATGGAAAAGATTTAGAAAATGTGGCTCAAAAAAATAATGGGATTAAAATGACTTTTCATAGATTTAATTGCTTAAACGCATGTGACAATATATAAATAGAACTCAGATGGATAGATGTAGAAATTACACAGCCTCTGAAGCAGAGATGCAATTACAATGCCTCAAACAAATTGGCAGTGACTGATCATATGGCATGACTATCTGGGGCAGAGCGGCGCTTTTTCAAATAGTGGCTATCTGCGGAGAACAGAGAACAAATCGATTGTTCTGATTTAGAAACTGTATGCACAAGTACGCGTTTGTAGGCAGCTGCACTTGCGTGTCCCATGGGCCCCAGAATTAAACTTATTCTAACTACCTTTGCTTTGTGTCGGATAAATTGAGACTGATAATGCATATATATTACAAATTAAACCCCGGCAAACGGCCGTCATAAGTTCTCTCAAATGTCAAACCAGGTAACTGCGGACCTTCAGGGTGTGTATAACTTTGGGTCATGTGGTAAATGAGTATTGCCATGATTCAATGGATTGTAGTTCCATCTTTAGCAGCAATTACTTAGTTATTTCCTGAAGGATGTTTTCAGTTTATAATGGCATTGTAAATGAAATTTGGATCATTTCTTTTCACAAAATTGTATTGCTCCCATTTATTGTGTATCTCTCCGTTGCCTTGAACAGGCTGTGTGCTGCAAAATGTGCTGCAATTGTGACCGGAATTTCCCGCACTGGGCTGCGGATGTGACATCACATGACGCTGCATGCACGTTCTCCCCGTTCTCCCGTGCCGGCTTCACTGTTGGCTGCAGTACCCCCGACGGCCGTCGTGGTGAAGGGTGGCGCTAAAGAGTCTCATTTCTTAAAAGGAGCCTCATGCTCCTTTAAGTATTCGGACCTGAGTGCTGAAATCCCGTTCAGCAGAGTTCCTGCGGGCCAACCTGAGTACCTCTCCAAAATACAGGGCCTTTTTTGCCGCGTAAAGGTTTCTGAAGGCTTCTTTTACAGGGCCGTTCCTGGTTGGAGACACATACAAACAAACACACACATAGTACTACTGGAAACTCGCCCAATCCCTCTCACCGTAAAATGCTGACCTTGAAATTGTTTGGAAACTGATTTGTAAACCTTTCCAGGCTGATCCAAGACTATTGCTAAGATTGATTCTGAGACCAACGCTTACGTCTTTCCCTTTTGGCATTGTGTTAAAGCAGAACAAAGGACTTTTGGTCAAGTTGTTCACATTATGCTTTTTTTTTCTTTTCTAAATTGGTAACATGTTCTGTTTCAGCGGACTCTCCTGATCCCCGGACAGTAATTAAGTACTAAGCCCTTTAAAGCACCCAGGGGTATTATCTGAAACATTATTTCAAGCATAAAAATGCAAAATTCACAACAATTAATATAAATGACAATAATAAACCATATAAGGCATAAAGTTGGTAAAGCAACGTTTTTGTGCTCCCCTTATTTACACAAACTAAGTCTGTTCGTAGTTAACGCATATATTTGTTCTGCTCTCGTTTCCTGGAGGAGGACCATTGTTCCCAGGTGCCCTCTCATTCTACTTAACATTTGGAAATTTTGGTCGCAGAGCATTTATGACCACCCGATGTTATTTTCAACAGCATTTATAAACACAAACTGGAAATACGAAGATATATATGCATGATAAGATATGCATGAATGAAGGTTTTCTCTGCACTGCAGTCAGAATAAAGGTTGGTTCAAACTATTTACTGGCACTTTACAGTGTCATTATGGCTTCGGAAAAACATAGTGCTTCTGAAAGTTTGCAGAGATAAACCAGGTCTGAACGGGTTCTTGGAGCAGCCCAGAATTTCTATCAACATTTCAGATATTTGTAAGGTAGCAGGGTTCTTTTTTCTGCTACAATACATTCATTTCATTAGACATGAAACATCAGCATCCACTCAACTCAACCTCACCTCCCACTTTAGCACTTCCCCATAGAAGGTCTTGTTTAGCAGAAAGGATTAAACTAAATAATAGCAAAGTCTATGCTGGTGTCATGGAGCGGGGTGACCTGGATATACGGCACGTATTGAAGTCTCCCGACGGCCCTGATGCATTAGGCTATGATGCTCGGCTCCTTTCCCCAGCAGACAGTGATGGATCTGATTCATTTCAGTGGTGGCTTCCAGTGCTTACTCCCATTCTGCTGGGTGTCAGTGGCAAACGGGTTCAGACGCTGCACATATCAGCCTGACCAATACTGCAGAACCAGGGGGCTAAATGCAGGTGGATGTAGGACACCAGAGCCTGTCGACATTTCACTTCTGCTTTTCAGACTGGCAGAGTTAATTCCAGCCATTTACATTCGTATTTCATTCCCCATTCAGACTTTATTAGAATTGTATTTTGCGACTTCATTCATATGTTTGCTTTAAGGCATCGGGATATGGTGTAATGAGCCTTTCCGTATAACTAAAAAAAGATATATTAGTGTATTATAATGGATAGTTCACTCATCTCACAGTGAACCGTTCTGTCCCACACTAAGAAGTGTTGAAGTAAACATAAGGTATCTATAAACCTGTAAAAATGTATTTAGTCTCCAAATGGTCCAAGTTAAAATATCTAGAGGTTCATTAAATGATTTTGAACTTGCTACAATCTGACTAATACTGCAGCCAGGAGTTGGTAGTTTAAGATAACGCAACCCTTCGGTGATCAGCATCATCACGTAGAAAGAAGTCCAATAGCTTTGATTCAAGCCTTTGAGATATCCTTTGATAATTAGACACTAAGAAAACACTGAAAATATGCATACAGTACTTTTAAGGACTGAAAAAAAGAAAGTTTTTCCTTTTTTCCTCAAGTCTAAATGTCTGCTCAATGTCAGTTTGTCTATCTGCCTGCCTCCCGGTGAAGGATTAAAGCCGACAGGAGACTGACTGGACTCAACTGATAGAACTCACTGAACCTTTGGGCTGAGCTTTCCCAAGAGGGACATGTGTCCTCTCTCTGAGTCTGGAGGACAAAGGAAAGAGAGGGAATATGGAGAAAAGAGGAGCCAGGAGGAATAAAGTCAAATCCAGAAAGTAATGTCTGTAGATCAAGCGCATCTCTGTTCAAAAACACAGCTGTACAGGTACAGTATGTGCACACAGAGACCTCATTCAGATCAGATATATTCAGTGGATGCATCACATGCAGCTGAATGCAGGTAAAACAACTGAAAATAAATTAAAGAGGAAAAGCATGTGTAAATATACAGTAGGTGGCAAGCATGGGTTGGATTTTGAGATGAAGGTTTACAGGGAGGAGCGCAGAACGCCACCCCAGACTGACACACAGCCACAGGAAACAGCATCCAATTAGAGTCACAGAAACGTTAATCAAATGTGATCTGCAAGCCCTGGCTGCAGGATAAACGAGCATGCATGGGAGTGGGAATACATGCAGACATACATGTACATGTGCATGCATGTCAGGGAGGACACACATGACTCAAATGAATGCATCATCAGCTTGTCATCGAGGTCTGGTTGCTTGTCCCCGGGTTTGTTAAGCAGGGAAACACGGAGACATCAGAGCTGCCCGCCCCGTCTGGAGGCTGTGGTCCAATGATTGACTTTGTGGTTGAGTGGTCAGACTTGCAGCCGTTGATCTAGACACTTGGCGGAAGAGAGGAGCCGAGCTGTCGATTGATCCCCACCTGGTGGTGAGCTGCTCGGATGGTGGGGGGTGATGCCTGAGGGGTCAAGGTCACCCGCGCCTGCCGCGATGGCAATCCTCCAACGGGTTAGTGGACACCGCTGGTGGCAGAGGCCATCGAGCTGAGGAAGGAGTCCTGCTGAGCTCAGTGAGCGTAAGGAACATCTGTAAAGAGCCGGTGGATATACAGTACTAGCAGGCCAAACAGACTTTAGTGAGGCCACTGACAGCAACTTTCTGTTGGCTCCATAAAGATTCTGGTTGTCGTGTATTGGTCCAGTATGGAGGACCGCCCAGCGTGGTTAATCCATGGATGCACCATCCTCATCATGAAGGTGATCAAGGGACAATCTCATCCAGCCAAGAACCAGCCTCTGTAAGTATTGATACCTGACCGGGGAAGCCGTCCGGTATCAACACTAAGATAAATACGCGCATGAGAGCAAAATGACGATAACTGAAATCAGTAGCCAGACTCTTCTCCTCCATTGTTCCCCGATGGTGGAATTACTTACCTAACTATGTCCAATCTGCAGGGTCTGTACCTACTTTAAGAACCCAGATATACTTGCAGTTTGAGCTTGCGTTCGCGTCCGTTCATGTGCACCACCAACCGCAACGTTGCTCGCGTAGTACGCGAGGAGAACGCGTCGTACCAGCGGTGACCGATAGGGGGCAGTAAGCAGAGTTGGAAAAGTGATTAAAGCAGCAGTAGTAGCAGTAGCAGATTAGAACAACAAACAAGTTTACATGACACCATTGGATGATGTAGGAGATTATACAGTAACATTGCTTTGGTTGCGACCTCTGCGTTGTCACTTGTGGCCAGCTGGTATCTGACCGGAACCAACGCCACTCGCGGCCAGAGCGAGAAATGCAGGTCGCTACGCGTTCAGTGTCTTTTTGAGAACGTGCACGTCGACACGTGAAATGAACACAGGATACGCGTGGCGGCCATGATGTGTACGCGTACGCGGTCAGAACTGCAAGTATATCTGGGGCTTTAAGAGCAAGCTAAAGACTCAGCTCTTTAAAGGAGAACTTCTGCATATAGTAAAATGCATGCATTTGTGACAAGATGGTGTCTTCTTAGACGTAGCTTTCTTATTTAAAGAAAAAAAAACGATATATATATATATATATTCTAGCATTGGCATGGCAGCATCTGTGTCCAACGGGACTCTCAGCAGTCTGACCAGCACTGATCCAGCTGGACCCTCCTATGTAATTTGTGCTGGTGTTGTTCTCTCAGATGTAAGTCGCTTTGGATAAAAGCATGTGCTAAATGACAGTAGTAGTAGTAACTGAAGGGGTCAAACTCCCAGGGGCCAACATAGCAGACGTTTAGGACAGCTACAAATACCTTGGGATCATGCAAGCAAATGGCAACTAGGAGGAGGCAGCAAGTACGTCGGCCACAGCCAAACACCTGAAAGACTCCTAAAGGGCTGGATGAATGAGAAGAACCACGTCTGGGCCATCAGCACACAGCCCACAATGCACGCTAGGATTTCATCCCAGCCGGCAGATTGAAGAATGGGCTGTCACTGAAAAGTCCCAGCAGCGGCTTGAAGAGGCTGGATGGGAGGACTTAAACAGCTTCATATGTATATACAGTCTGAACACATTCATTAGCCGTGACTTTCACCGCAGAAGACACAAGTCGGCCAGGCCTCACTACATATTGTTTTATGTGTCAACAGGACAGCTGTCAATCATAACTCAGGGAAGTCGTAAATAGATACATCAAGGTTTGCTGTCTAATTGAAAGAAAATAAAACAATAAAGGTCCATCTGTAGTTATTCCTACATTCAAATGCTTGCCAGTTTGGGCCAGCCGTGTGGCAGAAAATCCATCATTAAAGACTAACTGAAGTTTAATGAAATGAATCCTTCCTTTGTGGCCCTAATATCGTAATTCCTCTCCCCATTTACAGTAGGTACTTAATCTCACAAACAGGAGAATGGATGTGTTTGCTGGGTGTATTTACACAGGGGGGGGTATGAATTGTGTCCTGGTGAACAGAAACAAAGGGGAGACAGCAGCAGAAACTCTGATCTGCAGTAACAAGGTGGTTTTGATTTGTTGACAGTGATGGTAAGAATGTCACGTAAGAAGTGAACACGGGATTGATGAAAGTATAAAGTTGAACTAAAGGAAAAATCTGCCTACACTAACAATGTTTCAAACACGGTTTACGGCTCCTGCTGTCAACATTGATGCTTTTGTGTTTTCTTTAAAGTCAGAAGACAGATGAGGAGGAGCTGGATAAAAACACAAAGTTACATTAACCCTTTCCTGCACAGAGTTAGAGAAATAAATGGGAAAAACTGTGGAACTGACCCACATTATTTCAGATCTGATGTGCTAATAAATGGTGGAGATTTTTAATTTCATAAAATGACTCGGCCAATTGCCCTTCCATTTAATAATACAGATGTAGGACAGCCTTTTCTCATCAATACTTTAGAACCATGCCCTCTGGCAGAATATATGAATATGTCCATCTTAATTCTTTTGTTGATTTTGAGTCACTTTAGTCCCAGTGTGTGTAGAAATGGAGGAAATCAAGCCACTTTTTTTTCCTCTGCCTCCATGATGGCCCTCATGTTTTATTGTTACGATAACAGTTATGATTCCAGTTGGAAACGCAGACAAACAGAACTTTGTCACAGATTGCGTTGTAGCTGTAAGGTTACCTCACTGGCCAGCCGCCGGGCCACGATGAGCTGAATCATTCCACGCTTGTTGCCCTCCACCGACATGGATTCACGCAGCGTTTCCATGGCATCCTGGTTTGTCATCGCCAGCAAAGACTCCCCGTTGACTGCAATAAGTTGGTCATTGACATGCAGACGGCCATCCTGCAGGAATAAGATCAGGAATCATTTGGATTTTTTTTTTTTTAAAGCATTGTTGGAAAATCTGACCAGGAACAGCATTCTGCAGTTATTCATGACGTAGGTCAAGTAACAACGTGCGTAACCCAAGCGATACGAACGCTCGAAAGTCTGGTTACATTTCAGTAAAAAAGACGACAACAGGGCAACTTGCAATACTTGCCAAGTGGATATTTCATCTGAGGGTTAGGGTTGGGGTTGCAGATTTGCAAAATACAGTTTGATTGGATGTGATTTGATTGGATTTGACATAGTTTTATTTTTGAGTGTTCAGTTCATGTATCATTTCAAAAAGGAGAATTTTATTTCTATCAGAGAAATGTTGGACATTCTTGTGGAATTGCCGCAGAATAATTTATGTTGTATTTTGTAAATTTCTACACAAGAATATTTAATTTATGAGCATAAAAATGTTATATTGGTGATGCTAATCAACCTTTTCTTGTCCTTTTTTTTCCAAATGAGAATCGATAAAGAACCGAATTGTTAAGCAGAATCAAAAATGGAATTGGAATCGTACAAATCTTATCAATTTCCATCCCTATTCATGAGGCTCTCTCATTCCTTTTCCTTTTTGTTTTAAACCCACTTGGGTTTAAGACAAAAACTCCAACAAACACCAGGGCAAGATTCTATCTAAATCTTCCTGCCTTTAGAGTTAAAGGGTAAGATTTAAGTTAGAGTTAAATTCCTCAAAACAACTTCTGGTAGATTCTTGTCAATTTTCAAGATAATAAAATAATTTAACTGAGCGTTGTTGCCCAATGGAGGTGTTCCATATCACAGCAGAGTTGAAAATCAAAAAAACTTGTGACCGGCTGGACAAAAATACGCAGACTGTGTGTCAGCAGGTTTGGTGGGATGTGCCACCTCGTCTTACCTGAAGGTCCTAGAGTTACAACAAAAGCAGCATGTAAAATCAATGAAAGCCATCGAGGTAAGAGTTAGAGGGTAAAGGGAAGTGGAAGGAAGTGGTTACTTGCCTTACTAGCAGCACCTCCGTTGATAATGGATTTTACAAAGATGCCCAAGTCAGCTTGGTTCTCCTTTGAGCGGTTCCCCTTGACGCTGACCCCCAAACCTGCTGAGCCCGAGTCGTTCAGCGGGATCTCAAAGGTCATCAACTCCTGTCCGCCATCCTGGGTCAACACCAGCTCATCGTCCTGCGGCTGACGTGGACAGTGAAAAGACAGAGAGCGATCTCTTTGAGAATCTTGTTCTCTAACAGTTTTCCTTCAACAACAAGTGAATATTTGCCACGGCAAAGAGTTTTAGTCGTTTTTTGTCGTTGTTTGCAAGTAACTACAAGTGCAAACAAACCTTTTAGAAAGCAGAAAATAAGAAATAGGGGATACAAATCTGCACATACAGTAGCTCAAAGCCTGATTAAGTATGACGACTCAACTTACTTGCCAAAATGGGTAAGCTGATGTTGAAGCCCACTGTTGCATTGAAGAAAAAAAGTAACATTTGATTGGAGGACAGCATTTGTAAAAGCTTGATTTAGGGACAAAAGATGAAAAGGAGGCAGTAGACAAGGTGAAAAGGGTGAGATGAATGAAGAAATAGAAGACAATAAATTAGAGGGGGGAAAAAGCATGACACATAAATCAGGATTGTCATTTTAAATTGGTCATTTTGTCAAGCTGAATGCGACTAATTCCCTTCCTCAGCCGGGGTTAGGGCAGAACTTTGAAAATGCCAGGCCGCAATTTGAAACTCAATAACAAGTGGCTTGCTTTGAAAATTTGCCTCATGTTAAGGGCATCAGCGGCCTTTCAAAAATTGCACAATGGACAAAATTGATCATTTGTGGAAAAAATTACAGTAATAGCAGAAGTGTCTTTTTTTCCCCCCAGAACTGATGTCGCAGTACTGCCCCGGCATGCCTTATAAAAGACAAAAAAGACAATAAATTCAGCAGGAAAATAGTCCAGTCAACAGCCACTTCAGAGCTATCCATCGACAAGAGTGCTTTTGCTCAAAGAGTATGAAATAAATAAATAAAGAAGCACCATTTGGGTGTTTTACTTCTGTCTTTTGGGGATAGATGGGGACGTTTAAGTGTCCATGATCAACTGACTGTTGACCGCTCATTTCCTCCACAGCGGTTTATGTACAGCAAACATGTTGACAGCTCACTGATGGTGACACTAGGGCTGGGCGATATGGACCAAAAGTCATATCTCGATATTTTCTAGCTGAATGGCGATACTCGATATATATCGATATTTTTTCTGTGACATAATTGGGGTTTCCCCCAAAGCATTATAGCATAGAATCTCTGTTAGCTTCATTTTTTTCTGAGGAAAACCCTTAAAAAAACAGTCAGTTTTAATACAAAGCCTCGTGCCAAATGTCACACAGGTTCCTTTATTAACAGAGGTCTGCACAATATCAAAATGTATAGAACAAATGAAATAAAAATAAACTGCCTGCATATATAGAATAAAAATGCTTCTTGAATAAAATAAAACAAATATCCCTTTCCTGCATAACAATTAAATTAAAATACACTGTGCAATTAATACAATGTAGACAGTAACAGGCAGACTTTTCAACTGAGGTTGACAGTTGTGCAAATAACAAAACATTTGTGCAAATCTCAAATAAAACATTCAAGTCAATTTGTCACAAAATAAGCATAAATCAAAATCATAAAAAAAAAAAAAAAAAAAATGTAAATCGATATAAACGATATTGTCTCGTACCATATCGCGTTTGAAAATATATCGATATATATATTAAAATCTCGATGTATCGCCCAGCCCTAGGTGACACTAAGCTGCAGAGCGACCACTGCGATGGGCGGTCAGACGGCACCGGGCGGGCGGTTCTGCCGCAGCCGCCACACTCATGTGAACAATACCAGCATTGAGAGTAATCAGCCTGAGCAAGCCGCCACACAACCTCTTTAAAACAGATTCACATCCATACATGCATGCACCCAGCGCCAGATGGATGGGAGTCAGGGGAGTGCCCTTCACAGCTGCTCGGATAAAGAGTGAAACAGACGAATGAAGGGACAGATAGAGCGTGTGCTGTGTGTGTTTTTTCTGTGGGCTGAGGAATTATTAGGATGCATTGGTGCATTCAGGTGGAGGCTCTTTTCATCACCATCTGACTGAGCCCCTATTCTCCACCCAGCACCTCCTATCTGTCCTCTTTCTTTTCTGCCTTTTTCTCGCTTTCAAAAATTGCCGTACACCTGTCTGTACAACCCGCCAGCTGGGCTTTGTCTGTGACAGGAACCTTAGTAAATTCAGACCTCTAGAATCCATTTAATCCCAATGCATTTCAACACCTCTGGTTCTATAACAGAAATCACCGGCTCTTGTCAGGAAATGACCCTTTGCTTTTTCTTCAGACTGCTGAATGAAGCAGATACGGGATAAGAAAAGAAATAGCTCTGAAAAGAAAATGTCTTATTCATGGCAGGGGGAAATGGAGTGCATGAATCAACAATGTTTAAATTTCCATTCTTATTCTGAGCTGACAAAGGCATTATTTCTCTAAATTTGGACGGCAGTTACATTGAAGTACCTTGAACACTTAGGTGAGATCAGTTGGTTGGGGATGTAGGTCCACTAACATGTATCATACAAATACAATTTCAGCTCTGAAAGGAGCATTTGTAGATCAATGAACATGTGCGTCACTGGCGGAGTTCATTTTTAACTTCACAATCAAATTAAAATTCATTAATAGCGACTCAGACTTGTGTTCCTCTGAGAATTTTAGCCCAACAGCCGAAGATAGTCACAACCCAGTTGAGGAAACTATTTTAGATGGACGGAGTGCAAGCTTTTTGTGTGTGAGTGTGAGTACTCTCTTTCACAGTGATGACAGAATAACCTTCCGCTCAGCGATGTGCTCCGGGAAAACCAAGGCATAGCCTGGGAACGAGACAGCAGTGAAACATTTTCATCAGATAGGAACAAGCTAGCCAAGAATGAGTTTGTCAGGCTGCTTGACAGGCCTTGTTGTGCCAGTTTAACTCAGGAGGAGCTGGACTCGACTACCTTTTAGCAGACGGAAGGAAAAAGTCAGTACATTGTTCCAAACCCAGCACCATGTATGCAACTGGGACCGGCAGCAAAAAGGCCCTGACAATCAATCCAATGATGTAAGACCTCCTAAAAGGTTACAAGCCGAGATCCAGAAGAAGAAAAAAACCCAATGTATGCAAAAATACATCTTGATTTCTTTTTATTTCTCAGATGGAAATATTTTCTTGGGCATAGCAGCATGATTCAAAATGTCACCAAATGTCTCCCCTCACCCAGCGTATAGAAGTTTTGACTGCTACTTCCAACGGTGGCCAACCATATTAGCCAAAAAGGTAGGCTAAATGCATAGTTAGCTACATGGAAACTTATATCAGGACCACAACAAGCAGCAAAGTGAAGACCAAGGACCTCCTCAAACAGGTTAGAGACAAACATCTGCACAATAAATATCCCTCGTAGCACCATTACTCAAAAATGGGAAAACATGGCACAACAATGAACATAGCAAAAGATGAAAAACCACCAAAAATGACCCAAGAAACAAGGAATTAAACACAGAATTAACATAGAGACCGAAGTGTCTATGCACAAAAACAACTTCAAGCCTTAGAATCGACAAAGATGATGGTCCTGGGAGAGTGGCCCTTGCTTCAAGATGGATAGATACTTATTGGGGCAGTACTCATGATTAATTGGGCAAGGGGTGATCAGGGGTGACAACTGTAGACAACTGACAATGAATCCCAATGTCATTACCACCTTGACCACGTTCATGAGAAGGAAAAACTTTTGAAGACCCCAACAGAGGTTTATCAAAAACACCTTCATTCTTCAATTCCCTGCCATTGGACTTCACCATGTACACTTTTTTCTAGCATCACCTACTCTTACTTGTCAGGAATGACCTCCGGACTGGGGTTGATGCCCTTATTTTGCCAAATCATAAAAATATTGTGTCCTGGCAATCCAGATGTTCTGACAACACATTTCTCTGGCTTTAAAATTCAATGAAGACTCTTCTACGAACGCTCTGCGTCATCTGTTATCACCAGTTCTCACAATCGTGTCGGTTCCAGATCTGAGATGAAACGTCTGTAAGCCAGTCCTTTACTGTGCTGATATTTCTGTTACATGCTTTTGTACATGCGTGCAGTTAATAATTAGATAGAATGATATAATAAGAGTGTAATATAATATTACCATGTTAATAATATAATATAATAATAAAAGGCTATGTCACTACTATTTCATCTCTGTGGTTGAGGACTCACAGACACAACAGTCTTCTGTGCAGGCAGAAAAGTCAAAAGCATGAGAAAAGAAGTGCTTTGTTTAGGTATTGATAATTGAAAGCAGACAAGGCTATTTTTAAGTAGGCGGTCTATCGCCATTGCTATTATTATCCACTTATCTCAAGTGAATAGCCACATGACCGGCATATCACAAAATAAACCCACATAATTTCATTTTTGTCATTTCTAAATGAAGTTTCTATGACTACATTATTCAATTTAAAGTTCTTCATTAATGACATATTCTGTATGGAGTAACACACAGAGATACTGGCAATCAAAGGGAGGTTGAAAGGGTTTATTTGCTTTGTGAGATGCTTCTCTTTCACCGGGTATCGTACGCAACGCCACACATCGAGAGCGCGTACAGGTGTTTGCCAGTTTTACTGAAATGCAAAGCAGAGGAAGAGAAAAATTGATAAAGTGTCTCCCGACTACCCCTCTGCACATCAATGCCTAAAACAATTAACACTTTTGGAAACTTCTTTTCACACTTGACCCAATTTGGTGACATAAAGGTCATTGGAAATGAATTTAAGAGCCAAAAGAAATCAGCCATGGGTGTAATTGGAAATGAAGTGCACACATGATAAGGATTGTTACAGAAATGCTGGTGTTTCTCCCTGCAACATTTCCTGACAAAAGGGTCAGATTATTAACTAGCTCTAAGCCCCCCCCCCCCCCCCCCCCCCCCCCCTTCAAAAAAGGGGGGAAAATCAGGTACAAATGAGGGCATGGAGTGAACATGGAGCAGTGGCAGGCCTAGAGTGCTTGTAAAATGAAATGTTATATGTTCATCATTGGGCGAACCGACAAGGTTTGAGTCAGCTCTCACAAACTGGAACTGTTGGCCTTAAGGGATTTTGTAATGTGAAAGCTCATTACCAGAACTCTGTTTTTTAAGAGGCGGTCTGGGGCCAACTCTATCTGCATGACAACAAATGCAATTTGGTTACAGGCCATCAGCGAAGCCAGCAAGTCGCTCTCACTGTGAGCCGCCGAGAAACAGACGAACACAGCTAACTTGACACTAGATGCTTCTTTGGAGAAGGAATTAGAGAAATGAAAGGTTCACCTCATTACAGAAGCCCATCATGAAGCAGATGCATGCTATTTCAAGCTAATGGTAAATAAAAAGAAAAGTGTTTTGATATGTTCAATTCCAGGTACAGACTTCCAGCCATTATGTGCTTGTAGAAACAGACGCTGAAACCCCTTTGGGAGAATAACTGCGTTGCCATGAGTACCCTTTAACAGCCCTGTTTATCTGCATAGCGCAGTGCTGAACTGCAATATCACATACTCTGAACTGCACTGATGGTACGGATAATTATGGGAAAAGCTGCTGAAAAGCGCTAAATGAAAACA
Source organism: Cololabis saira (assembly GCF_033807715.1). Lineage (NCBI taxonomy): Eukaryota > Metazoa > Chordata > Actinopteri > Beloniformes > Belonidae > Cololabis > Cololabis saira. Next base: position 7,670,199 of record NC_084608.1, read on the forward strand.
GGTGGTGTCAACGAGACGCGCTCAGAAACGGTTACCCAGTCTGGCATTGTCTTCCACCGCGCTTGGCAGCTCCGGCTTTAATTATGACGGAGCGTGTTTCTGAACTCTGCCGTCTGATCACAAAACATTTCTCTGGGTTCCAAGTTAACAATGCGGGAAGGCCTTATCAGCTGTTTTTTTTCCTTCTTTTCTTTTTCAAGCAGAGGTTAATAAAGAACAGAGGCAGAGGAGTGGAAAAAAGAGGATGAAATTATGATCGGATGAAAGTACTTCTGTTTTATTCTGATAAATGTTGAGGAGTAAACAGAACAGTCGGGATAAAGTGACCTGACATAGGATTCTTTAAAGAGACTTTTGGCTGTATACTTATACACTTGAGCTCTACCAAATTAGTTGTTTCCGTTATTAAAACAGTTCAATTTGGTTGAATGCGGCCGTTTTATAATGGAAACGCACAAAATACCGTTGTGCATATGTCATCATGTAGTTACATGTCACACCTGCACAGAGGTGTCAAAAGTATTCACATTCATTACTCAGGTAGAAGTATAGATACTAGAGTTTAAAAATACTCCTGTAGAAGTTGAAGTATCAACTCAAGTTTTTTACTTAAGTAAAAGTATAAAAGTACTGGTTTCAAAACTACTTAAAGTATAAAAGTAAAAGTAATGTAAGGGGGAAAAAAGCCATTAAGTACAAAAGCCATTGAAAATGAATGCATCTTAGTATAATGCAAATATATTAAAGAACCATATATGTGTACTATTGAGCATTAACATGTGTTTCAGAGAGCAGGAGATATGATGACTAGTTGCCTAAGTATTGTAATGGTGCAAAAAGTCAAACTTCAGAGGCATGTTATCATTTATCCTAACCTTTATTGGAATGTACATCCAAGTTTAGTTGCAGGAATCTGAGGGAACGGATGTAAGAACAAAACTGGACAAGAACATCTGAAACAACCACAACCAAATTCAGTCTATCCGGATGGAGCAATTTAACTGGATAGTTTTTATTTAAAGGCAGAAATGAAATAGAGTAACGAGGCTGTTTTTAAAATGTAAGGAGTAAAAAGTACAGATAATTGCGTGAAAATGTAAGGAGTAAAAGTAAAAAGTCGTCTGATAAAATAATTACTCCAGTGAAGTATAGATAACCAAAATTTCTACTTAAGTAAGGTAACGAAGTATTTTTACTTCGTTACTTGACACCTCTGCACCTGCATGACACTAGATCAAAATCCTCTCTTTACTTAAAGACTGCAGAGTCTCTGAGAATCACCACAATGTAAAACAGACCTCTCAGACCCATACACCTACACGTCAACGTACATCTGCAACCTTTTTCAGCCCAACTACACATTCTCCAATCATGCCGCACCTGAGCATGAAATGAAATACTCAAACTGCCCAAACTAACCATACTTTAGGGGAGTTAATCCCGTTCGGGCACGGTACGGATTACCTAGCGTGCGTATACCTATAAATCATGTCTGTATTCCATACAGTTATAAATTGTGAATGAGATAGCTCAACATTGTTGCTATGAATCACATCATTCTTCCAGATGTGTTTCCTGATGTGATTTACACAGTTTGCTGTGTCTGTACATTACTGTGCAATTTGCTGATTACACCTCATCATATTCCAAAAAGGTGGTCTGTTTTAACGGATCTCAACAAGAGGTTGTAACATCTAGTTTCACAAAAGGGATGACTTGCCAATTTCTGCTAAAGCACTGAATCTGGCTCAGTGACCCGTTAAATAAATACACTTTGGAGGAAAATGTCTTTTCTGCAAGTCATACGTAAAAATTACAGCACATGACATCATTCTTGCAGGGATACGATAAAGCATTGGTCCAGGAGACATCTAATTATATTAACTCTGAAGATGTCTTTTTTGGCATAGCTGTAGACCGCTAACAGCTTTAAATAGTGTTGTTTATCACCACTTCAGTGAAATAAGCCGGAATGTTTATCATCAACCTGTTCAAGCAATAAAAGGCTGTAAGCGACCGAAATACAGAAAGTTATAATCAAAATCATATTTATATCTTAATATTTCATTAATTATGTAATACATATGCAAAACAATCGTGACCTTGCTTCCTCCACAGGGAGAAAGCAGTATATTTAGTCGTACTATTGCATTTATTTTACTGATATAGCAGAACAGAGAATATATTTTCTGTGTAATAGAAATGAAAGAGGAGGACTAAACACTGGAGAAAACTCTGACTACCCTTCCAGGCACCATTACAACTCTTTGCTTGAAAGGTGAATCAAAAAAAAACAACTGGCACCACAATAGATCTGTGTATAATCAAGAAAATCAATACAGCCTCATACCTCTGTTCTTCCCTTGTTGTTGCTTCTATAACAATAAACCGTTGCCAAACACACGCTGGAGGAATAATTAACAACACAAGATGACTGCTTTGACCGGTTTTCACCTCTCCATCTATTTCTTTGCACAAATGTTTGAATTTCTACTTCGGGAACCTGACGTAACAACCTGGTTATTTCACCTGAAACGATGTTCAAACGGCGTAGCTCTGACAGCCTCAATTACAGTTCTGTGGTAAAAACATGCTGGGAGGATATTAACTAGGCCACTGGGGTTGGCACTTATGAAACAGGCCATTAGTCTGCTGTAATTGTCACCAATGTTGTCACGCATTCGTCTAGCCTGTCCGAAGCTTTCACATGAAACATAAATTCCACTGTCACATCAATCTGAGGTCGGACTTAATTGCGCAATTAAGATTTGCACTGCTTGGCAGGCAGAGCTACTAATGGATCAATGACAAGTGTGATATGATCATAAAGAGGGGATTTTAATGTAGTGTTTAATTGCTTTTATGTGGTCGTCAGTGTTACAACTGAGGCTACACGAGCCCGTTTGTTCTGCAGTCCAATTGAAGATGAAATATGGCGTTCACGGCGGGTCACTCATGCTGGGTCGCCGAGCGATGTGAGGGGCAGGTTATCGGCGATGGTACGGTACTCAGACATATTACTGATGTACAACGTCTTGTGCACATTGGGTGTAGTGATGTTTCTGCAGCCTGTTTCAATTTGAGTTTTATTCTAGTCTTTGGGTCAAGCTATCATTTTAGTTTGTATTAGTTTTAGTCACGTTCATACTCGTGTCAAGTTTCAGTCGACTAAATGTCTGAGCATTTTAGTCTTATTTTAGTCAGAATTGTCCAGGACCATTTTAGTCTCGTTTTAGTCAAAGATTGTATTTAGCCAAACCCATTTTACAATTCAAATAAGGTTATCTTATTATTATGTTATTGTTACCTTATAGACTAAAGAATATGTTCATTCCAGATACAGAAGACTCTAATTTGATTTTATAACATATTTATTTTTCTGCATTTTTCCCCATCTTTTTCTTTTTGGACACGTTCACTTTTCTTTTCCAGGTCTATGTAGGAAAGTGTATCCAAAGATCTAAAGACTAAACTGATTTAAAGACTAAACCAGAGGAAACAACCTAAAAAAAGTATATTAAGGATCTTTGTTATAACATTTCGTCTAGTCTCGTCTTGGTCAACGAAAAGAGTTTTTATTTTGTAATCTACATTTTAGTCTTGTTTTTATTCCTCTATGATATTGCATTATATATTTAATTATCGTTATCATCACATGACCAGCATTTTCGTTGCGTCTCGTCTCGTTTTCCTCAGGTGATAAGGGTTCGTTGACGACGATGTTTAGTCCTAATTTTCGTTGATGAAAGCAACTTTAATTGGGTGCTCCGGCGTCTTTGGTGTTGTTTAAAACATGTTTGTTTGTGTAAAACGGCGAGCTGAGGTTGCAGCAGTCCTGCAGAAACAGCAGCAATATCAATAGTTCCAATAGGTCAGTTTACCTTTCTGCCCTGGGTAATCGAAATATCACGGGGTTCATGTCACAGCTTCAACTAAACATGCAAGTGAAGTTTCCTCCAACACATTCATTACAGGCTTATTATGGATCGGTTTACCGGAGAGGAGTGAAGCGTAGGAAAAACAAAACTGATCTGGTAAAAGTTCAAGCCGATTTGATTTATTCTATCACCTTAAAAACATCTGACATCCTTGAAGAGGAGGGGAAAAAGCAAACTGAAATGGGCATTTCCTCATTTTTTCTCTACTCCTGTTTGACTTTTCCTCTCCCCGGCACACGCATGTTTATTGAAAGCTTCGGAGAGCTGCTCCTTTTGAAAAAGTGAAAAGATGTCAAAATGCAGTTGGACCACGCTAATTGAAGATCTGACACGAGGAAGGTGGGAGCGTAAATCGATTTCTGCAGCAGCGCCTTGTACAGCGGGCAAATAATAAAACAAGCAAACAAAAGTAGGTGTCGGGACATTTACTGGGCTTATATAAAACACAGACAGGAAATGTCAGGTGCACAAACCGCCCCCTTTTTACCTTCATCGATGTCGTAGCATGCCACGTGTGTGTGTGTCGGTTAGGGAGTGTGTGTGTGTAGCATGGCATGTGTGTGTGTGTGTTGGTTAGGGAGTGTGTGTGTGTAGCATGGCCACAAGTCTTTGCAAGTTCCCTGCTGTCTTGTTTTCCTTTAAAGGTCTTCTCACTAGGCCTGTGTTGAAAAAATCGATTTTCCGATTCTAAATCGATTCTCATATTAATTCCTAAAAATCGATTCTTATGTCTAAAGATCGATTTTTTTTTTTTCATCATTTTCACCAGGTGAACTTTAATCCCAGTAGTCGGACAAACAGTTTGTCATGACACTTCTGAAAAATTCCAGGTGCTTCATGGCAATATGTGTGCGTGGTGACAGAATAAATTAGATAAGCTAAAATGATTTGTTTACTGCATCAACTGTTGCAATTTATTTCTTTTTTGCACTTTAAATGGATATTGAAAGGCAACTTTCACTAGTTATTTTCCAGTCATATAATTCAGGCAACAGCTCAAAAAACATTTTAAATAACACTAAGCCAAATCAATATCGAATCGGATCGAATCGAATCATGATAATCGATTCTGAATATTAAGAATCGGAATCGAATCGATTCTTTACATTTGAATCGATACCCAGCCCTATTTCTCACAACATTTGAACTGTTAGAGTCTAGTTTGGACCGGGCCCTTCCAAACCTTGACTCTTTTCTTTTTCAGCCCCTCTCTTGTAGATGTGCTGGTGGATGTTGGCTCAGTGTTAAGCTGGATGAACACATTTGGGTGTGGTTCGAGCTGTTAGACGTTCAAGGATTTAGTATCTAGAGAAGTTCATGGTCCACTCACTCAGTACGGCTACATGCAACTGTAAATCGAGCTATTGGGTTTCCGTTAAATCCGAGTATACATGCAAGAGAATCTAAATACTGAGTGAGGTGAATTCAACTCTGCGACTCTAAGAAGCGCTTCACACCTTTCACCGTGGCATTCTTCCGTTTAGGTAGAACAGCTAGTAAACAAACGCTGCATATTTGAAGCAGATGTAGAAGGAGGACAAGAACACCCAGAGATATGTACGCCATTGATGCAGCAGCTCTGTGCATTTCGTACGTACTAAGCCTGATGGTGTTGCAACTCAGCTGCACGCAACGTTTTCCCTTTTCTTCTTCTTCTACTGTGCCTGGCTGTTGTTATTCCCACTTCTGCAGTCTCATTTCTTCCAGAAGAGGCATTTCCAGGCCAGTCAGTAGCTGGGCTAACTGTGGTTTGTGTATACATGCCGGAACAGCAGTTAGAACCTCATTATCTGGCTCTAATACCTCCATTTCAAGAACTCCAGTTCGGTTGAGCTACAGTCCAACTGAGGTGTATTCAGGACTTTTAAAACTTCCATATCAGTCGGATTTAGGCAATGATTTAGGCAGTGATTCTCGCCCACTACTGTGCTGAACAGGTGGTATCAGGTGTTCGTGATGACAGGATGTGCAGGGTCTTACGTTTGTTATGGCAAAACATCTCTACTGTGGCAGTGTTTGGATATTATTTCAGAAATCATGTGGTTTTTATTTGTTTTTTAAGAAAAACTTTTACTTAAAGTCCTTTCAAACATATTAGGTCTTTTCTTTATTATTACTTCTGAAAGCTGTTTTCCAGTTGTATCTTTCTCTCCGTTGCATCAGATCCAGCCCTGAACTGATGGAGCACAACTTTTCTGAGATCACCGCTGACGTCTGTCCTCCCTGTGCTCTGAAAACACACCTGGATGCTGCAGACCGGCAAACGACCAAAACCTGCGCTTTCACAGATGTGCACGCAGATGCTAATGTTCAGTTACTCAAGTATGTTTAATTAGAATCGTCTGGATAGAAACAGAAAAGATGTGCTTAGTGTTTTTTAATACACCATTTTAAAGAGTTTTAGCTTCGTTAGGCTTAATGACATGTTGTTCATCTGGAGTTGCATTTATTATAATATCATCATATGTAAAACTTGAAGTATGAATGCAAACGTAAACACCTATTCACAGCGTGTATGACAGAGAAAGTAATTACCCACAATGCATTTGGACTGTGCTTTATTTGCAATACCTGTCACCAGTAAAGCCTTGGCCTCCTGTCCATGATTTTATGGAGATGCTTATAGGGATCATTGGGATTTGTGAAAGCACAGCTCAGTAATGTGAGATTGTTTTGAGGGTGGGGTGGGGGGGGGGTTAATGTACACAAGATGATGAAATATTAACAAGCAGACTCTCACACTAACTTGGTCAGAGACAGAGACTACAGTGATGCATGATGGGCTTTTGATTCCCGTCATGCATAAGTGACTACAATAGGAGTGCAGCCATCAGCACCCATGAGCAGAGAAGGGGGGGCATCTGTGAGATCCACCTCCCCTGTGGGAGCGTCAGCTGCCGTCAAGGCTGCATCGGTGCGGTGCTGCCCTGCAGTCAGAGCTGAAACCCTGGATGTTTTGGTAGGAGAGCCTGTTTAGTAACCTGAGAGCGGCAGATCTGCTGCCAGCAGCAGGCAGACTGCCACCGGCAACACCGTATGCTTAACAGTGATGCATTTTAAAAGTTCCACATGTCCAAAACTGTATTTACGTGGGAACTTCTTTAATAGAGTCAAATATGTAAAAAAAAAAACAAAAAAAACTACAGTGGCACATTTCAACCCTCCGAGGAAGAGCGGAGAAACGGGCCGTGCGTCCGAGGTGGTTTTTATTGTGCAGGTTTAACAGCTCCTCTGGCGAGGTTAACAGCCTGGGCGCTAAGCTGCGTTTTACAGCGAGGACTGAGGTTGGCATGGGGGGCTCCCGGCCTGCCAAGGTGCTCCGACGCTGCAGCCTGCTGTCAGAGCCGCTGAGAGCAGGCTGGACGAGGGCAGGAGCTCCGCCATCTGTTGCGCGACAGCCAAAGTCACCCCGTGTGCAGACTTCTTGTCTGAGTGGGCGTGTGCGTTCATCAGCGTCCGAGTGTGAATAAGACAAAAGCTGCATTTTTGTGTGTTTCATCTCGGTGTCTGTTTAATCATGCAGAGTTGAGTGAGTTGATCGTTTGTTGTTCTTGTTTTTACATTGCTTGATGTGGGGAAATAATACACAATGTGTGTGTTATACCTGTTGGATTAAAATGTAATCTGCCCTTCATCTCCAAGTCCTAATAATACACAGATAAGTGTGCTTAACATGGAAACAAACACTTAAAGTGCTTATTTAACCGGTAGAAAAAACAATGCAGCAATGACTTCAATCAAGTGTTTCCAGTCGCTCCGGATCAGATCCCCACGACGTACATGATGAACGTTTATCTAACCCTCGTAATGGAGGCGCTTAGGTTCAGACTTATTCAGTGCGTTTACATGGGTTAGAGTAAGTTTAATTCCTCTTTAATTAGGGCCCGAGCACCTTCAGTGCGAAGGCCCTATTGTATCTGTAGGAATTTTTTTTTTTCTTTCCTTCTTCTGACGAAAGGAGGGCCTTTTTGCCCCCCTAAACGTGCCCAAAAAGTCACCAAATTTTGCATGCAAGTCAGGCCTGGCGAAAAATTTGATATTTAATGGTTTACATTAATGGGCGTGGCAAAATGGCTCAACAGCGCCCCCCGGAAAACTTTGTGCCTCAAGCCCCACAAACCGGTTTGACGTACATGCACGAAAATCGGTACACCCCTGTATCATGTCGCAACTTAAAGAAAAGTCTCTTGGCGCTATGGCCAAAACCGAACAGGAAGTCGGCCATTTTGAATTAATTGTGTAATTTTGGCGCAATTTATGCCATTCTTTCGGCAATTAATACGGCCCGAACCGTAACGTGCACCCACGTGTGTTATACATCAAAATGTGCGTCTTCATCTTGCGACTACGCACATTACTTTTCTCTTTCAAAAGTGTTACCGTGGCGACGCTAGACGCCAAAAAGCGCGCCTCCCTTCATCTGATTGGTCCATATTTGATAGTTCTCCAAAAGTCACCAAATTTTGCATGCAAGCCAGGCCTTGTGTTTTGCATTAATGGGCGTGGCCTAACGGCTCAACAGCGCCCCCTAGAATACTTTTCTCTGCCATAACTTTTGAAAGGTTTGACATAGAGAGTCGTGGGTGGTGTCATGGGACTCTGTCATGAGTCCTTGACCTTCATTGGCCTGAATTAGCCCCGCCCCTTCTTCTGATTGGTTGTCCATTTTTTCTGCTATATCTTTTGAATGGTTTGACATAGAGAGTCGTGGGTGGTGTCATCAGATTCTGTAGTCCTTGGCCTTCCTTGGCCTGAATTAGCCCCGCCCCTTCTTCTGATTGGTTGTCCCGATTTTCTGCTATATCTTTTGAATGGTTTGACACAGGAAGTCATGGGTGGTGTCATTTCTGATATGCTTATGGGGGCGGTGGCCGTGAGTGCGAGGGCCCGTTCATCGCTGCTTGCAGCTTTAATTCAGAATTAAAATTAAATCCAATTTAAAATGATTACAAATGACCATGTAAACACCTAATTCTGAATGAAAATGGCCATTCCGAATTAAACTTAATTCTGAAGTAAGTGGCTGGTTTATTCTGATTTTAAATCCGAATAGAATAATTCCGTGATCATGTTTACACTCATTCCGCTTTAAATTAATTCCGGTCTTTCTGTGCTGCTCGTTCCCTCGCCCGTCTGTCGCGATGACGATTATATTCTGCTCTGGGCTTGTTTTCCAAACAAAGTTTCAAGATGGCAGCACGCAGTAAACGCTGGTCAAGAGCAGAGAGCATTTATTTAATAAATAGCTTGGAGGACCTGGAAATAATTAAAAGAACAGATGGCAGGAAACATAAAAATTGTGAGCTTTTCAAAGTTGTAGCGTTGTAATGTGGTCCTCCATGTTGTTGCTAATCGAGTAAGTTTGTTTTCTTCTGGTAGACCTAAATACGTAAAGACGTCCGCCCCCCTATCCAATCAGAACCTTCCCAACCCCCAGACCTTAAGAGGAATTGGATAAAGCTGATCAAACGTGTTTTCCATGTAAACCTCAATTCGGAATTACTATTTCCATGTAAACTCGAAGGAAAATAGTTTAATTCTGAATTATTTAATTCGGAATAATGAATTCCGAATTAGAAAACATCATGTAACCGTGGCCATTGTTGGATGGCTGGTGTGAACGGCCGTCTCCAGGTCAGTCCACATCGTCTCTAAGGGGTTATGGTCTGATGGCTAACTCCATCAGACCCTTCTACGGAGTCCCATAAGACATTTTCCCAGGAGACTTCCTCCCGCCGGTTCAGCCACTTACACGCAGAAGCCTGACGAACAGAGACGCTTTGTCATTTCCACTAACAACCCTGTAGCTGTCGGGTCCTCCTTCCCCTCAATGATGATTCTGTGTCTTTGGAGTCATCTTGGCTGGGTACCCACCCACTTGAAGCACGAGCACCGGTGCACCAAACTCCCTGTGTGTGGACATTTCCTCCAGCCTGCACACCGGCAGATGCCTAAACAAGTTGAGGTGGCTCTTTATCATTTTTAGCTGCATGCAGACTAACTACTCTTGTTTGTAATTCTACAGAGATCTTTATGCAAGGCATGGTTCTTATGAACATTAAACTTTAAATGTGTTGTGAATCAAAGTAGCTCTAGACTACACTTCCAAATTGCCAAGTAGTGACTCCAAGTAGCGTTTGCTGAAGTAATTAGTTTATGTCTGACCTCTTTTGTCCACCAGCACTGTGAATGCTGAATAGGTGGGTTCAATTAAGACACAAAAAGTTATGATGTGCCAACGGCTTAAGCACATTGCATTTGTCACATTATTGGGACTAAGGTAAAGAGCATTTTATGGCATTTAGGTCATTTATCTTTGTAAGTAATTAATTTATAATTTAGTAAAGTGTCCCTGTGAGTTGTTATCCACATGATGTCTTCTGTTTTTGCATGTTTCTTAGTTCTCATCAAGATAGGGCTGAGGTACGTCAAGTTTTCCTTTTTGCATATTATTCATAGATATCAGTATGTTACAATATAATATATGTTTAAACCATTTACTAATCAAAAAGCAGAGCAGATTATTTTCATACAAGGAAAAATGAGATCACAGAGCATCTACATTGACCCCTGTGATGTAAACCACGTGCACCTCTCTCTCAAATATTTCTAACCATGGCGTCAGCGCCACCTGCAACGCCTGGGCCTGACCCGGGTGGAAGCATTCTTCCATCTTTGTAGTTCCTGTTACTACTTCTCATTTATTGTTTTCAAGCTGGGTGGAACGATAGCTTGTTGCAGTGTCAGCACACATTACTGATGCTCAACATTTATCAGAGCCACCTCACATACAGTACAAAGGTTTTATTTGCCCCTTTTCCACATGTATGTCTGAGATTCAAGCACAAAGTAAGGAAAGCTGCAGATGCTGCAGAGTTGCAGAAAAGAACCACCAACACCAGAGCCTAGCTTTTAGTGGTGTCATTACAGAGCAACAACGGACAAACAACTGCTACAAAGATCCTGCAGGTACTGTAGGCTGACCGCGTAGTTCTAACCAAGAGGGTAAATTAAGATTTAAGCACAAATACGTTCACTCACACTCTGTTCTTCTTCAATTTTCACATCATTGTTTAATTCGTCTGAACAAATCGGATGAAAATCCATCTTCCTTAAATATCGCTGTGTCTTTAAGGCCGCGCAGCAGGAGGGCGGCAGGAAACATGCAGAGGTCTCCAGCAACTAGCTGTTAAAAGCCTCCTGACACAGCCGGGGTCCTGGTCGTATCTGTCAACCCTTTTATCTGTTGCTATCGTTTTATAATGTCTGCTCACTGAATTAAGTGTGTTAAATCAAAAGGTCTTGTTTGTTATAGTCAGAAAAGGTGAGAGAAAAGCTGTTTAGCATTTAGTTTTCATTCTGAATGTCATGTCGTCCTTTTTATCCCAAAGACCATGAAAATGATACCAATATTTTTGCAGTTTTCATGAATCCAAATCCTGTCAAACGGTACTGGTGCGGTACAGTGAGGTGCTGGGGCAGTACTGACCACCTCTCGGGGCAGGAGCGAGTCCTCCTGGCGGATCACCAGCAAGTTCACCAGGCCACCCATGGGTGCAGCTCGCAGCAGGGCCACCACCTCCTCCTGGCTCTTTCCATTCAGGTCCTCTCCACTAACCTGCACACACAAATACACGCTCCAAGATAAACACGCACACCCAGGCTAAATTAAATCTACTTTATTACTAAGTGGTGAGACAACTACACCACACTTGCAGATGTAATTAGACATGGTTTCTCATTCTTAAAAACTAGCTGATTTTCATGTCAACCCCAATGACGTCCAGTCAAAACATTTTCCCATTTAACAGTGTTTTCAAGGAAATTCAAGGCTGGAACTAATTTGTTATAACCACAGTAATCAATTCACTTTCGGAAAAAAAGACTCAGCAGGAGTCAATTTAGGACCAACGCCAATTCTAGTCTGGTACCCCCGCCCCTTGAGCACACGGGTGGTGTTTGAGAGCGGCCCCACCTCCAGTAGCCGATCTCCAGCCTTCAGCCGGCCGTCCTGGATGGCGGCGCCTCGAGGAAGGATGTTTTTGATGTAAATTGGAGCGCTTCCACCGATAGGGACATCCCTGGATGTTATGCTGAAGCCCAGACCCTCGGGACCTTGAAGGGGTGAAAACCAGATATCATGCAAAGTGTAGAGTGATATTAGTTTTCATCCTTTTTCGTGCTTCACAACACTTCAGCGAGCGCCGGTTCCGCCCTCATAACTAGAGTCTGCACGCTTTCTCTCCCTGTAAATGGTGAAAATGGTGACATGTCAGACACACAGCCTGATGAACATAAACAATGTAGAGGTGTTTAAATTGAGTTAGGTATTGCAAAAGGGAGGCATGAATTCATAAACGTCAAAAAAGCATGATAAATCTGTTTTACAAATGTAACAGAATGCATTAGTTACAGTTTGCTGCAGCAGCTCCCGTCACGTCGTGAGTATCCTTAGCTGAGATTTTCCACTACACTTTTTTTTTTCCTAAACTGTGATTTTACATCTTTTCTGCTGGAACTTTTTAAAAATCACTTCTGAAGAGTAACCATTTTTGAAATTTGTGTTACAAGGTCCGAGTAATGCACAGACAAATGAGGATGTGCTGCGGGAGGAAAACCCAGGCCGAGAAGAAGGAGGACATGTGAACAGTTCCTTTCCTCGGTCGTAAGAGAAAATGCAATTGTGCAATTATCACAAGAAAAAGAATAAATATAACATGTATATTATTTTAAAATAAAAAAGCCCTGTCAAGACATTCATTGGGCAATAAGAGAGTGAAGACAGAGCGGTAAGAGCAGAGGAGGAGGGACCGGTACACTTCCTAACAACAGATATGATACTGTGAAGGAACATTCGTGCATCCTGGATATTGAAAGTCGGTTTCCATAAATGTGGTATACTGAGAGAGGTGGTGTGTTATTTTAGCGGAGGATGGTGGATACAGCAGTTTCTTAGTTAACCTCTCTCCCAAGTCAAACCCACCTTAAATACTTAACTCAACCATCAAAAGTGAAGTTATGGGTGGGGGAACTATGAGAAGAAGTAAAACAACTAACAACCTGACGTAAGCTCTGACGGTGAAGCTAGTGAACAGGAAGATGACACAGAGGAGAAGATGGAGGCCCAAGACCACGAAGAGACACTGGAGAAGGTCTAGCCACAATTACCAAAGACATAAAAAGACCAATTGAAAGAAGAAATCACTGCCCTCCAACAAGACATAGAGTGTAAGCTGATAGGGAACACGAATGAGCTGCAGACGCAGAAGGAAACTTGGCTGAGTTCTCCTTCTCCTTCCTATAGTGAAAACTATAATACAGCCTCATCCGTCCAAGCAGAACCCGAGGAGTGGGAAAGAGAGGCCGGGGATCCATGATGGAGATGCTGAACCAGACAAGCCGGATACAAGAAAAGAAAAGCTGACCTTGAAGGGAGGTCGAGGAGAAACGACATCCAAATCTTTGGTCACACAGAGGACGCCAAATAAAGTTCAACTAGCAAGGATGTCGAGCAACTTCCAAAAACAGAGCGAGAGCTGTGGAGCTCCACAGCCAGCGAGCCCACCGGGCTCTCGCACCAAAACCAAATATGAATGCTAAGCCCAGGTCGATCACTGACAACTTTCTCAAGTTCCAGACAAAAGAGATGATCCTAAAGAAATTGTGGAAGACGGAAATTACAAATTGGAAATAAACCAATTTACTTTGATCACGATTATCCCACAGAAACAGATCATGACAACAATGAAAAGTCGCCAAAGAAAAGGGGGGATACGTTTCCAGACACCGCTGACAAGGATACGGATACACTGGAGCAATGGAGTAAAAACGTACCACAACGCCAGGGAAGCTGCACAAGATATAAAAGAGAGGGCATACTTAGAAGATGTATGCGGTGGTTGGAAGGAGGCGAGACCCCCCCATACTTGCAGAATGTCAGGGTGAAGCAGCAGGGATGTGAAGCACGGCACCGTGCTAGAGACACTCCAGGTGTTTCCCAGGACAACATGAACGTTTGCTGAAGGTAATAATATAAATCTGTAAGACTTCCTCATCATTTATAAGACTCAAACGGACTGGGAGAGGTTTATTTCTTCATTAGTTTCTCTCTCTCCCTCCCTCTAGTTGGTCGTATCTAAGCTTTAAATAAATGACTTCCACTGGTTGGAGTTGATAGTGTCTGGGGGGGTTCAGTGAAAGAAGGATGTAGAAGAGGAGAGGCAACATTAACATCAAATACGGTCCAGTTTGACTTTGAAAGAGATAAAAGAAGGTTTAGTAAGAGGTAGATTAGAGAAGGAACCAGTCATGTTATGCATGCACCCCCTGGATAATGCTTATTTGATATCATAGGAACAAAGGGTATTTTAATCCTATTTTAATCTGAATGTCATTACAAACAACAAAATAGCTACAACGAGCATAATTGTGTCAACTGGAAATGTTTATATTAAGTATGAGAGCCGTTCGGTTTTAGTTATAAATCAATACAGTGCATAAACACACTCTATCAAGAGCCGACTGGCAGAATAAAGATTGACAACGCGAGGATGCCGTCTGACACCCACTCAATTTGCTTCTTTATAGAGACTCTTGTGCAGGCAGTTGGCAGGACAAGAGATGATGTCATAACCTTCCCTGAGCATCCAGATAAATCATGACCTGCACTGATGAAACTTTTAGAAATATGAATAGAGAGATATCAGGATATAAGCTAAATATCACAAAGACACGGACATTAACGATCAATTATAACCCACCAAAAGAGATCCAACAGACATTCAATACTAATTGGAAAATTAAGAAAATTGAATATTTGGGGGTCACAATCACAAAAACACTATTTGATCTTTACGAGGCAAATTACAACAAGATAAATCAAGAGGGACAAAAAGACATCGAAGGATGGTCCATATCCGTGCTAGATTTTAGTTCAACAATTGATATAATCAGAACGAACGTTGCCAAGACTCTAACTTATTCCAGTCACTACCAGTAGAGGTCCCCAATTCCCACTTTGCAAGCTGGTATAGAACAATATCAAGGTGTGTTTGGGGAGGAAGGAGGAACGGCACTCCCACATCTTCAAGGTTACTTTTACGCATTGAGCTATGTTGTAGGTTGGTGTAAACCAGATTATACGGAAAAATGGAGGGAAACAGAAACAAAGTGTGGCAAACACCCAATTCAGAATAATATAAGTGATAAAGAAACATACAAGAAGATAAAACAGCAAATAGATCATATATATTACAATGCGCACTTTGAAACTGTAATTCAGCATAATTAAAAGATATAAGATACGGAAAGACACCAATTTATTAGCGATAAACCGACTATTTTAAACCGACTTAATACGACAAAGGGGGACAACCAAGGGAATTAAGACACGGTGTGATTTACTGAAAGATGGGGGGATTTTCAAGATATCAAAGTAAAGTATGATCTGGATGAGCATGAACTCTATAGATACCTGAAACTTCAAAACTATATTAGGAATGCGATCGGGATGGACCCCTCCAGAGAAGTGAATTGTATGATCCAACTTTTAACGAAAGCACATAAAAGACACCATAATCAGAATTGATATCCGAAATATGTAAAAATATAATAAAAAACTTACATCCATACAATAAAATACATACAAATCAGGGATAGGATTCAGGACTACATCATAAATCCACTAGTGCGCCGATCTGGAGGGAGTATTCTTGTTACTAAGTTCAAGAATGAACAATTAAGTAAAATATACCTTGTTGGGGAGATTGTGATGTATTGAATTCAGATCTCTCTCATATGTTTTGGAAATGTGACAAAATAACATTAATAATATTTGGTTATAAGATTCCTGTGTCTTGTACAGCACTGTATTTGTGTCATTTGTGTAAGGAAATGTACAATCAGAAGACAGATACTTGGTTAAGATAGTATTTATAGCTGGAAAAAAAATCTATCACAAAAAAATAAGGATTATCTGAATCATAATCAATAGATACAGATAAGTAAAGGAATATGAAAAGGTTGACACGCAGACTACGCCTACAGGAAGCTAAACTTAAAGAAAAATTGAAAAAATTGACTTTATTCAAAGCAGAACAGCAACTGAGATCAGGAAAGACAGCTGATTGACGAGGATCACTATAGCAACAGATGTACTATAAGAAGGTATCTCCCCATATGCCGGTACTGTTTAGGCTTTCTTTCCTTTTTTGTGATGTACCGTACATGATTAATCATACACTGACTCTTGTTTCTGCAAAAGTAAAAAACTTATCAAAAAAAACTAAAGTGACCAAAATAAGTTGCATCCCACTACTTGAATTGACTCTTCTTCACATTTTATTTTATTTGTTTGTATTAATTCGATTGTTTATTTACTATTATTCATATCGTATCATGCAATAATTTGGTTTTCCTTTGTGAAATATCTTAATCATGTAAATTAAAAAGAACAACTTTTACATGCAAATGTCAAATACAGTCATACAGGAGCGAAGCTGCTGTATGGGTTTCAATATGTCTCTAGGACTACAGTGACGAAAAACACAAAATAAGTGTGAAATGATGGATTTCCGTCATACTTTTGTTCTGTGGTTATTCAAACATGCTTGCTTCCATGCTGGCATCTCTCTTTGTGTCTCAGACAGGTTGTTTGGCAAGCGAGAAGGAAACCAGGTCCTTCGCTCTAAATATAGCATCACAAATATGAGCGAAAATTGCATATTTCAGATAAGTGTTTACAGACTACACAACCACCCTTGCCAGTCATGGTCAGATTAAACACTGGCTTTGAACTAGAATATACGCAGACGGAATAAATGACGTGGATTTCAAACTGCGTCAACACTGCGAAATGCAGCACACATAAATAGCTGCAATTCTGCTTTCTAAATCCTGCTGTGCAGAACTGATGTTGAAAGGAAAACGCCTCTTAAACCTTCAGGTGCAAATGTGTCAAAAGCTCATTCTGTTCAAGTTCGGGACAAAAAAAATGCAATTTTTAAGTGTCCTGAAGTGAGTAAACTGCAAAAACTGAACCTAAAAAGACAGATTCAATCGTTGAATTTCAATACTGACTTTTGGAGCTCGTCAAATGAATATGATACAGATACAATAAGAGGATCTGACATTTCCTCCTGATCAAACACATTTTTTTCCAACACAAGCTATTGTAATAAATACTGTCCTGCTGCAGACTGGCGTTAGATCATCTCAGGGTGTCCGGTAAAGACAACAATCAGAGGGATGGCCTCGATAGCAGTCAAGGTGAAAAGTGACTATTGCTGGTTTCAGCCAAGGCTTTTTAAACGGCAACAGCAGCGATTAGTATTCATGTCAAAGTAGCTGCTCGTTTCACGGAGCCGCCAGCACCTCTGATGGTTCATCGTGCCCTACTTTCCCCGCGTGTCTCTTTAACAGCCTGTCAGTCTGCTGTCAGTGATGTGTTGATGAACGACAACACCAAGAGCGAGAAAAGGCAGGGCTGGAAACTTTCTTCACGGCTCTTGCACGTAAACAAATGTGCATAAAAGGGAGGAATGGCAACAGAGAAACTGCACACAGAGTCTGAGTTCTGCGCTGTTGAGGATAATGACGATCTCTGATCTTTCCATGAGTGGGGCACGATAACCGACGAGAAACAGTTTATGCAGAATATTAAATATACTGTTGCTTTCTTGAAATTTGCCAAACTTCCAGGGCAAGATAACACAATTGCTGAGGAAGTTCCCTTTTCTTTTTTTTTTTAGTGCAGTCATCAAGTTATTATCAAGATTAAATGAATGAAGGGGAAAGAGTAACATTGTGGTTTCAAAACATTTCAAAAGGGATTTCTGAAGGGATTTCTGAAGATCATTACTGCTTGAACGGTGATATCTCACTGTGTCTCAGCTCAGTCTTTTTTAGCTCCAGATACGTAATGACTTACATATTTTTCAGATTGTGGCTTTTGTTTCCGTTTCCAGTCTGAACCCTCCTCTCGTGCCGGTTCCTGCGCGCTCAGCTGCTCAAGAAACAGCCTAATGATCAGAATCTAAGTCGTGCCGGCATCAGAAGAGCCCATCATTAATGCCTGACCGGGCAATTAGGAGAATGCCTCTCTAACAGACCTGCAGTAATTAAACACTGATGTCTTTACTGTGGGTATTAGGAGACGAGGAGGAAAGTAATTGTATCCCCCTCTGGATTTGCTGGAATTTTGGCCTCAATGAGCCAATTAAACAGCGAACATGAGGAAAAAGAGTCGGGACACAATACAATGACTTAATGGCTTGCGTATGTCTTTTAAAAAAAAAACTAAATAAACATTTCATCAAGGCTCTTACAAGAATTGCTTTGAATCAAAAACAAGAAGTGCCACCGTGAGTCTAAATGTGCATTAGTAGTGACATAGTGCGTTGTTAATCAAATGTAAATGCCAAAGTGAACGCCAGCGTTTTAGTTCCCTCCACTATTTAGGGGTAAGCTCTCTTAAATGCATCCAACGTAGAAACATTAGGGGAAAAAAGTCTTGAGTTCACAAGTGTGTCGAACTTTACTGGTGGAACTCATCCATTTCAGAAATCCTCATTTGCACCATGAGTAATATTATTTTAAACCACTTCTGTCACTTGGGCAGGAGCGCGCATGCTTCAGGAGTTACGGGCCGTTCTGACCATGAACCTACACTCAAGCACTGGCAATGCCCCCGCGCTGGAGTCCCACCAACCTCTACCAAAACCTGCTCTCACTCAGATGAGAGACTTCTGCGTCTAATAAGGAGAGGCGTTTTATTGAATAATAAGCAAATAACTAGAGTGTAACTTGCAGCCTGTAGAAACGTGCTGCCAGTACTCAGAGATAGCAGCCAAACGTATTAGAGCAGCATGCAACTGGATTTCCCCGGAGTGGGTTGCAGTTAGCCCGCGCTGCTACTAAAGAAACATCTCTTGAAACATCTTTTGAATAGATACATATGAAACGTATTTAATTATTATTAATTAAATAAATAAATAAATAATGTAGATAGTATATGGGCATGTGTGTATGTACCTGCATATGTATATATATATATATATATATATATATATACATAAATTAATATTTATTAAATATGGTTATTGGTGCAAACTATGATAAATACTAGTGTATATGTATATATATATATATATATATATATATATATATATATATATATATATATATATATATATATATATATATATATGTATATATATATATATATATATATATATAAATGGATATATAAATAAATGGATATAATATAAATAAATGAATATTTATTAAAAATGGTTATTGGTGCAAACTATATACATTGTTTGAATTTGTTGATGTTATAAAATGTATGAATATGTATTCTTTTTATTTATATCTAAATGTTAAACGGAATTACTTTATTTTTTCTTTATTTTCAGTTTTTCCTATGTTTTTTTTTTAATATGCTACGTCTTTAGGTTTGCTTTTAATTTTTTGTTGTAATGTACTGTGTATTATGTGTCTGACCCCAGGAAGAATAGCTGCAGTTTTGCTGCAGCTAATAAAACTATAAACTAAAAACTAAAAAACTGCTGGCCTCACTCGCCGCATTATTCGCTGACACTCGCTGCGAAGGGCTCTTAGCCAGCAAAGATAAAGAGGGTGTAGGAGGACTGTGTTAGTACTAGGACACGTTAAAGCCACATGGACATTGTGAGCTAACAGAAGCTCCTTGGCACTGCTAACAAATAAAAAAGTTCCAGAAACAGAAGTGCGTCCACGTCTGCAAAGCAAAGCAGCCTCAGCTGGAAGCAGGAGGACGTGGAAGCTTCACGTCTCCATCACGGCCGTAGTGTTGGAGCACCTACTCAGGAACGGACAGGTATGCGTTTGATTGTGGCCGGCACTTCCCAGCGGAGCCAAGAGGCGAGAAATTATTCTTTTGATGTTCACAAAAAAATGTTGCACTGTTGTTTGAACGGCTCTTTTTTGTTTGTGCTTTCTAAATGAGGAGCGGAGCGGGGTGGAAGAAAGGAGCATGGAGGATCGAAGCAGGAATGAAAGAGAAGCACGCTTTTATTTACTCAGACTACTCTTTGAACATCAGATACTTGATGATCAAAACCTTAAAAAGTCTGCAGCCGGATCTGTGCTGGGCAGAATTCACTTGTTGGAAGAAGAAAAAAACAACCTCCAATATTTAGGCTTTTTTAGATTGAATCCCACTAATATCGCTGGATGATGAACGCGTGTTTAATGCGCGTTGGGTTATATAAACACAAGGTGTGTTATTTTTCACCTCATGTCTGAAGGCGAGTTAAAGGGACGGGAGGCAAGTTGGGCGTGTAGAATCACGTATTGTCCCCACATCACCATCCCTACGCCGTCAGACATGTAGTTTTCAAAACGAGGATGGATGAACATCAGGTTTAGTGTTTTCTGGCTGGTTTTCGCTTCATGCAAAGAGTCATTTTTGTGTCCAGTTGTCCAAACAATAGACTATCCTTTGTGGTTCTGGACATACGCAGGTTTATGGCGTCCTCGGCTCTGAGGAGTATCTTGTCGATCTCTTTGTCTCCCCAGTAATTCATCTTGCAGATTAAGGCCCTACCTCTGATGTTACTCTCATCGGCTGTTTCCTTATTTCATAAAATAATTACAGTATAGAATAAAAAAACCTCCCCTGGTGGGTTGTACTTATGTTATGTGATCAACAAACCCCACGCGCCGCCACCTCACGTTAGTTCTGTTTACATCAGACCTGACCCCATGGCTAAGATTACCCTTGACACGCCGCCCCGTGTCGGTCAATGTAAAAGGTGACATAATAGATTCACGCGTTAATCGCGGGGTATCCACCAGTGTAAAAGTGGCTTTTAATCCCGGCCTATCAGGTGTTGACTGTCAACAGACTGACGGATATGTGTATATGGACAATCTATCCATCTACGAAACACTCATCTTCTTAATTTATCATTCTCCAATCCTCCGGAGCGCAAACGTTATGTTCTTTTACAAATGTTAACAGTTTTTTCCAGCATCCATTGAAAAAACTGTCCAGACGTTGATCCGACCTCCAGTCATAATCATTCAGGACTATTTTTTTTTTCTTTTTCTGATCACACAACAGTTCACCGCTATATTGCCATGTTTTATTCATGGATGAGCATTTCTCAACCTGAGTTCAGTAGTTCGACACTTCAGAAACCAGGCTGAGATCTTCTCTGTGATCAGAGGATGTGTCTTCTGACACGGCTGTTAAAGGACTGAGCAGCCACTCAGGGCGTCAGTTTGTTTTTTAGCCAGCGGCACTTTTTTTAACCCAAACAAATGGCCCTTTTGGACTAGTCCTTACTCGGCCCGACTCGGCTCGTCACGCCTCTACCCGCCTCTACCCGTTTTCTCCCCATTTGTTTTTCAACAGCCAGGGGAGAAGTGGGCAGGTTGGGGTGAAGCTGCTGTGACGTACTCGATTGCGGAACCGCTTTGTTCATGTCGGCGCTGATCAGAAATCAGCTGGAGCCGCGAGCGGCTGAGAGTAAAACAGCCCGTCTACATCCCTCTTTTAATTCTCTCCTCAGCCACCAGGTTTATGAACATCTGCACCTCAGAGTTGGATCACCAAACAGACGTTTTGCGCTTTATAAAAATAGAAAGATAGAAGATAGAATAGAAAAATAGAAATAGTCCCTGCTCAGCCCGGATAGAACCTCGCCAGAATGGTTACAGAAATAGTATTGGCTTGGAGCGGCTCTACCCGTCTCAGCCGCTAGTGCAAAAGCGCAAGACGGGGCCGTGGCGGGTAGAACCGAGCTGAGGCGGGACTAGTGGAAAAGGGCCAAAAGGCATGGCTGCACGTATTTATTTCAGTAATGTGAACTCCAGGGCTCGGGATTGGGTCCCGCCGGGTCCCACGGGACCCAACGCAAATCTGGCCAGAGCGGGAGGTTTGAACTTTGCTGAAGGCGGGAATGGGCGGCTTAAAAGAACACTGCGGGATCAGGATGTAGCCTAGCGACGAAGATGGAAATCAATGAGGTGGAAAAGAACCTCAAACAAGGTCTTTACAAAACAAAGACAAAAGCAAAGGCCATTCAGATATTTGGACAAACTGCGTTTAGTGTCTGTGGAGCATCTTGGAAGAGACGAGGGATTGGGACCTCAGTCGGTCAGCAACATTCTCCTCCACAGCAATGTAATGGCCAAGCGATTCATTTGTTAAATGAATTTGTTCCATTCGTTAACTTTGTTTATTTTATGTTATTTATTTTTGTTACCGTATTTTCCGCACTATAAGGCGCACCGCATTATAAGGCTCACCTTCAATGAATGACGTATTTTAAAACATTTCCATATATAAGGCGCACCGCATTATAAGACTCACTAAATATCTGGTAAAATACCGTACTATAGTGTCTGGGGTTGAGTTACGTATCTACCTGATGGAGCTGCGCTACAGAAAATGCTACAAAATCCTACAAAATCCTACAGCAGATGCAAAAAAAACAAAACAAGAAAAGTACCGTATGTCAAACTTTATTAACAAAATAAAAACCAGCTTTGCTCCGTCTCGTCAAAGTCGCCATTATGCGAGTCAGCATCGCTGCTGTTGTCTTGAACGTCTGTGACGATTCCTGACGTTTTTAGCGCCATTACTTTGGCGACACCAACTACATTACCCACAATCCCCCTGACTACAGTAACAGAAATTACCGTAATGATCATATATAAGGCGCACTGCATTATAAGGCGCACTGCCGGTTTTTGAGAAAATGAAAGGCTTTTAGGTGCGCCTTATAGTGCGGAAAATACGGTATTTGAGCCACTCACAGCTACTCTCGTTGCTATAACCTCAATCACATAATTGATGCGTGCACGAAAGGTGAAATAGCTTGTGCGATGATGACAATGATGGACTTTCGGTCAGGTGGCCTATGAATTGTCAATTATCCATCAAGCTCCACAATTACCATGGTAACATGAAATCAGATAGATTTGTCCAGGACATTTCTCTTGCGGGACGGGAGCAGACACAGAATCAATGCATCTCTATCATTGTGCAGGCACGAATTCTCAGAGTTTTGCGGGAGCGGGTGGGAGTGGATATAAACACTACGGGAGCGGGCGGGATGAAGAAAACAGTCCCGCGCAGGGCTCTAATGTGAACACTCATCAGAAAAGATCTTTCTCTCTCAACTTCTCCAGCCTTGCCGTCACCCGTCTGTAGATGCGTTACCTTTCTTCAGCTGGATGTTGAATCTGCGGCCCTTGTTCTTCTGGTAGGAGCTGTGGGTCAGGTTTGTGCTGATGCGGCGCTGCAGCGAGGGAGAGGTGGCAGACGAGGTCCTGGAGATCAGGGCGTGGGATGAAGCCGTATACGGCTGACTCGGCTTGGGGGTGCTTCCTGCCGGCGGGCCCTGGTGACTGCAGGGAAAAACAGAGTTTTAAAGCAGCACAAACAAAGTTTTGCAGTTTCGAGACGTGGAGGTTAAGCCACTTTCACGCCCCTTTTACTCTTGCTTAGTCTCTTGTTTGGTCACGCTCTCAGCTTTCATAGTCTCTCAGCGACCTCTTCCATGATGTCCAAGGACAGTTTTGGTTAGAAACAGGACGCCGTCAGAGCTCGCAACACTTCTTAAAAGTAGTAAGGAAACACTCTTTCAAATGTGAAAGAATATATGAAAAAAGACTGAGCATCTGTAAGGTTTGTTTGGTGTTAAACATACTGATATAAAACCATTTCTAAAGAGAAAAACATGCTTTCTTCCCCCATTTATACTTCAGGACTATAAATAGTTTTTATTCCTCATCGTCTAATTTGATGAGCTGAGCGGTGCATATGTTCCTACACTTTTATTTATTGGCTATCGAATTTTCCTCAGCGGTTAAGGTTGAAAATATAGGACTTCAACATTTCTTTCCTCACCAAATTCATCTTCTCTGCGTCCGTCTCTTGCCAGAATGCTTTTTAAATGTAGTAATTTCCATCTACTATAAAGACATTCTCTTTATTTTTTATCGTGCAGGTTTGAAACTGTCGGCACATGTGAGTGGAAAGTCAGGAGCAAACATGCGTGGATGGAAAACCCGATGATTGAACCCACTTGTGATGGAGGCCGGGCTGCGGTCCGGACCTGGACGTCCGCCCCTCCACCAGGCTGGACCGGTAACCGGAGCTCGGGGTGTCCTGGCTGAACCGGACCCGGGCCGACTGGGGGGAACCCAGCTCGCTCTGGGCCGAAAGCAGCTCGTACTGCCTCTTCATGGACGCGGGAACCAGGTGGAACAGGATGACCGGGGCTCGCATCGCCTGCCTGAAGATGTTCTGAGCTCTGGAGGAGCAACAGAGAAAGACGACAGAGAAGGTCATTCAGACAGAGATGCATTAACTCCAACGTGATAAGAGACACGTGTACAATAACGCGCTATCTGGGCAAATAAAGAGTGATAAGAAAAGCCCCGCTGTTGCATAATGTGCTGAAGATTGAGAGGCGATAGAGGCTACAATCAGCAGGATCAAAAGAGGTAAGTAAAGATGGTATATGATGCATCTGGGATGAAATATTACACTGTAATTTCTTTGCTCATAGTTTATGCGCAACGCTGCTGCCAGAGTCCTTACAAACACCAGGAAACTGGACCACAATACACCGGTCATGAAATCACTACACTGGCTTCCAGTGAGTCAAAGGATAAGAGTTTAAAATCTTACTGCTGGTCTACAAAGACCTGAATGGTCTTGGACCAAAATACATGCTGGATCTGTTAGTTCCTATGAAGCTCCCAGACCCCTGAGGTTCATCTGGATCTGGTTTGTTGTGGTTCCAGAACCAGAACCAGCAAGGTGAGGCAGCGTTCAGTTATTCTGCTCCTCACCGGTGGAACAAACTTCCTGTAGACCTGAGGTCTGCTCCAACTGTAGATCCTTTAAATCAGGAATAAAAACATTACTGTTTACTGAAGCGTACTCCTAAATTTAATACTTACCTGCTGGACTCTACTGCCCTTACTTTTTAACAACTTGTGCTTTTTATTATTTGACCTCCTTTCTTATCATTTTATTTCATTTGATTTGTTATTTAAGCGTACTCTTAATTTAAAAACTTGTGATTTTGAAAACCGCGCAAAGTTATGGATAAGCCCTGAATGCAGGCATTATGACGTAGAATTGTCAAATTGGTTTAATTCACCGCACGAATCGGCACAGATTACTTTTGTTATACTGTATTTGACCCGGTCTTTGTACGTTTTGACCGTATAGAAAGAATGAGATGTACCTGCTGGACTCTACTGCCCTTACTTTTTAGCAACAACAACTTGTGCTTTTTACTATTTTACCTCTTTTCTTATCATTTTATTTGTTATTTACTGTTTAATTGTGTCTTGCCGCTTTTAATGTTGATGTAAAGCACTTTGAATCACCTTGTGTTGAATTGTGCTGTACAAATAAACTTGCCTTGCCTATGCGAGTGAAACCTAACTTGTTCAAAAAGGTTCATCCTTGTTAGTCCCGCAGACAAACACAAACATAACGATGCACACTCAGACTTCTGGATCGTCACTCAGGCGTCCTGGTTTTTGGACCGGCGGGAGGAAGCTGGACTAAATCCCTCTCCGGCTCACTCACGACTGAATCCAGCTGCAGGATTCAAACCAGGGGGCGTCCTTCCTGGTACTGACCACCGCAGCATCGCCGCTGCGCTCTTGTAAGTTAAATTAGCCAAATAAGCCTTGACAAGAGGTCAACAACATTTCAAGACACAAGAACGGTTTAGTCTGCTTTTCCATCACTACTTAGCATATAGATAGGCTTGGCTGGGAGGGAGCCAGACCGAGGCACATGGGGCCCCGAGGCATGTTGGGATTTCTACATTCAGACAGTCTTACTTCATTTGTCTCGGCCCCCCGTTAGCACACCAGCAATGTGCTGCTGATCCTGCCCGAATGGCAGCAGCTAAACTGCTTCCAGCACATACATGACGACACCTGGAGCCACATCACCGGCACTGTATGCTAATCCCCCCAAATAAAATGCATACTCACAGCGATGGCACAGATGCCTTGAAGAGTAATTGTGTCCTTGTGAGTGTGTTTGTTTGTGTGTGTGTGTGTGTGTGTGCTTGCGTGCACATATACAGTGCCATCACTCCAGTAATCAGCCTGAACGCAGGCCTGATTGAATAATAAATTATCCCCATCAATGCATCATTACATCCAGTTAGATTAAGGACCTCAAAATATTTATCCATGCAAAACAATCCGAGAGGATTAGACTACCACTTTAAATAACCACTTTCTATGAGAGAGCGAGGCGAGGGGGGGGTGGCGAGGAGGAAAGTTGAGCCCCGTCACCTCATTTCCCTGGAGAATCACAGGCACCGTGTGTGTCTGGGCGCCGGAGCGGAGGGTGTTTGGCTGGGTAAAGAACAAACATCCCTCCCGAGGCAGAAGAAAACAGGAATGTGTGCACGGTATGGAAAGATGAGGAGGATACAGCTTGTGGAAAACTGTTGGCCATGCTCTGCTGTGTAACACACGACTGTGACGTGGTGGCGTTTAACTGTCTGGGAGAGGTTTAACCATGACTACTGCCAGGCCTTTTTCAGCTGTCGGTGCACGTGTGTCCGTGCAGGTGTGGGTATGTGTGCCACGCTCGGACCTTCATCCCATTTTAGCAGTGTTATGCAAGTTCCTACTTCTCATGAACTAGTTCAAAGTTCAGTTCACATAGTTTAAAAATGAATAGTTCACGTTCATAGTCCATTTTCACTTTGAACTAGTTCAAATTCAGTTCATTTCAATATTTTTAGGTGAGAAGTACAAATGAAACGCCCCCCTATCCTAAAACTGTTCACTGTACAATCATGTTTTGTCCTAGTGGCTTTTCAACTTTACCCAGAGTCTGTAAATCTCCAACAATGTCGTCCATTATCAGTGTGTCTACCTGTTGCAGGTAAATCCTCCCCCTGAAGGAGCAGCAGTGACTGGGGTCGTTTGGGGCTGTTGGGTCTTCTTGGTCTTTCCTTTCCTGTCAAGGACTTGCAGATATTTTCTCACACTGGACGGATGCTTTAACTCCACATGACTTTTACAATGTGAAGTTGACGAGGCCGACGCTCGGACTTGTTTTCTCAGCGCAGGTGGACATAATTTGCACAGAAAGGTTAGATTTTTACCGCCGGACTCTTTGGGAGACGATGTGTAAAATTCCTGCAGATAATGATCAGGATCATCATCTGCGTCTGCATCGTCTCTCTCTTCACTGGTCATGTAAAGATACACCGGGCTCGGGCCGCCGTTGCCATGGAGCTGGTGCCCGTTGCTTTGCTAGTGTGTGCACTGCATTGTGGGTAATGTAGTGTGAAGTTGTCTGCTCGTCGAGTATTTTAAACCAGTGTCGCCCGCTGGTGAAATGAGAAGGATTATTCCGTAATAATTGGACGTAAACAGTGAAGCTGAAACTCACATAATCTGAACAGTTCAAATTCCAGTTCATGATCTGCAGAATGAACAAGTTCACGTTCAAGTTCTTTATTTGCAAATATGTTGCGTTCAGTTCAACGATTTCACAGCAGATTTCACAACGCGTTCATTTGAACTCGTTCATGCACAACACTGCACTTTAGGAAATAGAGGGCTGCGATGAATGGCTGGCGGTGGTCAGCAGGAAGAGTGTGAGCTGCGTCGGAGCGGCGGGCAGAGTGATGGAGAGCGGCGCAGGCCACCGAGACCTTTCACCAGAAGGCCAGCAAGTCGGTAATAGTTCTGTTTTTATTGTGCACCTTTGTGTGTGTCCGTCTCCCTGCCGCCTGCTTATCAACAGCAACACTATTCACTGCCAGAGCCTTTTACGGCCGACTCAGAGGACACGCCGCCGAGTGCCTCGCTCAATAGAAACGTCCTTGGATATGTGCACTTGTCTTCGTGTGGGTGCTGGGGGAACCGGCGTGCACCGAGCAGACACACCCGCTACAGTAGGACCTTTCAAGCTCACGCTGGAATAAAAGTGCAAGGGGAATTCAAGCTTACTGTTCGAAGCGGAGGTGGCGAATGTCCGCCTGGTTAATCTTGACGATGCAGTCGTTTTCCTGGAAGAGACGCTCCTGCTCCACCTTGCCCCCGGGCTCCAGGCGCTTCACCAGCAAACCCTGTGTCCTGCAAACCATCACAATGATTACAGACGATAGCCCAACATGGTTCAGGTGAAACGTCCTGCTACTGCACGACACATACGAGAGTAAAATAACTATCCCAGGTCAGGACAAGCTAATGACATTGGGAAGAAGTTTAAAAGGCCTGGACAGAAAAATGAAGTGAGTGTTAAAGAAAAGGTGGATGATAAGGATAATTCAAACATTGCCTTCAAATGTACAGTATTTTTGTCAAAAGTTGGCTTGGCAAAGTTCCTCTCTGTCAACAAAAGTTTAGTTTCCAGAGTTTACGCGAGGATAAAAAAGCTGCTTTTTCCTGAGTCCTTGAAAGATGCCACATTATGCAGTGGAGTTTAAGCCTTTGTCCGTCCTTCCTGCCTCTGCGCTGCCTTTCCATCTGTGGGCAGGTCTAAGAAAAATGACAGGCAGGTTGTCTGAAATAATCCAGACCACGAGCTAAGAGATCATCTCCTGGCTTCCGGGGGGAACGCTAAAGTTTGCTTCCCTGGAGCTTAAGATGAGAGCTAACTGCGCTGCAATAAATACCAAGCGAGTTTCACAGCAGTGCCATCTCAGCAATCCCTCAAAAAGAGAGAGAAGAAGAAGAAAAATGGGGAAAAAAAAGTGCGACCTTTACCTTCAAATACCCCCTTTTTTCCTCCATCTCCCTCTAAATAAATACATCAGTGAGCTCCTTGGGGCTTTAGTTAGGCCCCGAGGATAACCGCATGCAAAGAGATCTGATATGTGCTCACGCAGCAGCAACACACGCTCCAGCTAGTGTTGACGGTACAGGCCCCATGCAGCAGGTAGGATTGGAAAATCTTCACTCTCTTTGCTCAAACTGACAACAAAAATAAGTTGGAGGAGTCTTTTGAAAGAAAAGAAATGCACCAGATAAAGTCCTAATCTACAAATCTAACAGGCGGGACCATTAACTCCGCTTTTCATACATCTGTGTGTGAGAAAACAGCCTTTTTGCATCGTGACCTCCTTCACTAAAGCGTAGTTTTTGCAGAGCTCTTCAGCATCGGAGCCAAACGAGGCCACTCTCAGAACATTGCTGTAATTGGCTGCATAATGTGGACATCCACGCTCCACGCCGCAGACTCATCTCAGCGTCTCCACGGGGGTAAAGTGCTAAAGCATCGCGCTGAAATTAAAGATCACAACAGGCCCGGCCCTCGTCCTCCGTGCCTGAGCCAGCATTAGCGGATCAACGTAAACACGGTGAGCCACGGGTAATTGCAGGTACCGTGGAAGTAGACGCAATTGTTTATTTATCTCTCTAAGTGCTGTCAGCTCGAAAAATAAAGCAGAGCGCATGGAGATTGTTTAGATAAAGTCACATTTCTGCTAATCTGCAGGCGGACGAGAGACGCCGCACTGTAAAGGCGTTTGGGCTGATCACTAATGAGCATTGGAAGCAGCGGCGGGGAAAGTTGCAGATTAAAGCAGCATCTCGTATAGATTTGAAGAACATGATGGGTTTATAGAAGCACTGTTTTGACAGTAATGATCAGCTAGCCTTTCAACTTCTTAAATCTCATTTAAGGGTTTCTTTTTTAGGCGCCTTGTGTGAGTCTGCCTAAAAAAAAAAAAAAAAAAAGCAAAAGCAAACTTTCAAAAGGTATTTTTACAGGCTGAAAATCAAACCAATACACGATATAAACCCCGGTCTCTGCAGACTGGGGGAAATATACAGGACTGTCTCAGAAAATTAGAATATTGTGATAAAGTTCTTTATTTTCTGTAATGCAATTAAAAAAACAAAAATGTCATACATTCTGGATTCATTACAAATCAACTGGAATATTGCAAGCCTTTTATTATTTTAATATTGCTGATTATGGCTTACAGTTTAAGATTAAGATTCCCAGAATATTCTAATTTTTTGAGATAGGATATTTGAGTTTTCTTAAACTGTAAGCCATGAATAGCAATATTAAAATAATAAAAGGCTTGCAATATTTCAGTTGATTTGTAATGAATCCAGAATGTATGACATTTTGTTTTTGTAATTGCATTGCAGAAAATCACAATATTCTAATTTTCTGAGACAGTCCTGTACATGCCTTGCTATATGCAAAAGAAATGTCCAAAACGATGAGAATGAACACGCCACAACACTGTATGACTTTACTCCATCTTGTGGCTGGTTAGCAATGCAGGAGGAAATGATGTGAAGAAGGCCACCTGCTCTCATCTACTCTCTTTAATCAAATAACAATCCAATCAGGATCCATTTACGCACGGCAATTATGTTCGCAGTTTGTTTACAATTGAAACTAGCCATGGAACGAGAAGTTCATTAAGCCCAGAATTCATCTGGAAGCGTGTTTGTGTGTGTGGATGTGAAGTATATCTAAGTGTGAACGCTGGCTCTCCCGCCGCAGATTGACACTCCGAGTCTGTGCAGGAGTTCACTTGCAAGGGTCCATGTTATTGATCGCAAACTCTTTGGGTGCGAGTTCATTTTTAGGTGAGCGTGTAGGAGAGAAACCCCCCGCTGGGAGTGACTCCTGCAGCCGTCCTCCCTTCCTGCTCAGATCTCAACGGACGTCAGTGCAGCGGAGCATGATGGGAACAGCCATCGCTGGAGAGCTTGCAGTTCCTTGTTTGTTGCCTGTTTGTCTTCCCCTGTTTTTCTTTTTAATTCCACTTCTCCTGGCCCCCGCAGCCGCGGTCGGGGCAGAAATGACAGCCCACTGAGCCTAATGGCTCCCGTCCTAGTGCACAGTGCGCAGGAAAGAGCCGGGCCGGGCCATTAACATCAGCCCACTGAACAGACACTGAGTCTTATCATGGCTGGCTTTAATTGAAGGCTCTGATAGCTATTAGTACTGACCAAAGCTGATGGAGAGGAAATTTACTGGCAGCGCAGCATTGCATCTTCCACAGCGCTGTCTGACTCTGCAGGAACACGGGGGATGCATGTCCACCAAACATCTGGATCAGACTACAAGCAAATATTCCTCATTACTGCTTATGAACAATCCAATTTGTTTGGTGCAAGTCATCATGAAATGTTCCGTCCTGCTCTGACTCAGGGGAATTCAAAGTGTCACCAATTTTGAGGGAGTTAACACGAGGTCGGAGCTAAATATAGCTTCCCGACAGTTGCTAATAAACAGCAATGAGATTAGTGTCTCAGGCCCCCATCGTCAATGACACCCATCGTCTCTCCCTCAAACATCCCACCCATTTCATCTCCTCACTCCGTCTCTTCACCTCATCCCCTCCATCATCCCCTCCATCATCCCCTCTATCATCCCCTCTATCCTCTCTGCGGCGCTGAGTCGCCACATTCACCCTGGAGGTGTGCCAGTCCCCTGGCGTGCAGCAGGGAGCTGTGTTTTACACACGCTTTTAGTTTGATTACATCTGGCCACTTTCTCCGTCCTTTATTGTTTCAGGAATAACCGTAAAAGCCGAATGCGCTGCTTTTCGTGTACCCCCGTCAGTATCACTGCCCATCAGTGGGAGAAATTAAACCGCACAACTCCCTGCAGACGTAAATGAGACGGAAAGCAAATGGCTTGAATTTAAAAAAAAGTAGTACAAAGACGGAGAAAAGTTTGCAGTCAAAGGCAGAGCTACTTGAGCCTGTTACCCCCCCTGCTACCGGGAGTTTGCAGGTTTGATGAATGCAGGCGTGCTGTTTCAACACCGACACTGAAGATGAAGAAAATATGAATCAGTCACTGACAAAGTCAGCCTTTAGGAACACACAAAACGGGGAGAAAAGGGCGGCACACACGCAGGATTCAAAGACTCTGAAGATAAAAGGAGCTGAATGATGAAACTAGCTATCTAATGTGTTGAACTAAGCTGCATTTAATCTCACACCATCTTTTTTTTCTCTTTTTTTTACCTGATATCCTGTGAACTGAAGGGGACTACGTGGATCCCCAAAGGCCCTCCTTCATTGGACACTTCGACCGGCTTGAGCATGCCTCTGCGAGACGGTGATGGATGACACCGGGACGAAGAGAGTAAAGGGGGAGAGGGGAAGGGAGGGGACACATGCATGAATAAAAAATAACAGGGGTGACAAGGAATGCAGAGTGTAAAAGACTAACAGTCAAACACGACAAGAGGTTGATAGGATGGACGGGGGCCTGGGAGCCTGCTGGGCCCCGGCGGCGGGGGCCTCGGGCGGCGGGGGGCCGCGCCAAGTCTGTCTTTATAAAGTCATCCATTACAAAGGAGGCCCGATGGACCCCGGGGTCGATTAAAGATATAAATGGAGATTCCAATTAAGTGATTACGATCAGACTGCTAAAAGAGGACAAATTAATTGAAAATGCGTAACGGGAGGGAGGAGGAGCAGGAGGAGGGGGAGGTTAATTTGTGTAGGTAGACGTGAAGACAAATGAACATCAGCCATCGATGTGGTTGGTGTCCATGGTGGAAGTCGTGGTTTTGCATTCAGGTTTATTATTATAAACATGTCCTTTATTAATTGATTCATGAATAAGAGGGAGGCGTCCCAACATTAAGCAGTATGTACAAGTACCGTATGTTCCGCATTATAAGGCGCACCTTCAATGAATGACGTATTTTAAAACGTTTTCCATATATAAGGCGTACCGCATTATAAGGCGCTACAGTAGAGGCTGGGGTTACGTTCTGCATCCATTAGACCAAGGGTCGGCAACCCGTACTAAATAAATCCAGGTCATTCCAGGGTCTGTTAGGCTTGAACTGGGGCTAGGGAGCTAAAACCTTTGAAAAAGAATTGTTTTGCAGCTTCTTGCGTGTGCTGGCTGTAACTGTAACTCTGTAACTCCAGTGAAGTTAATTTACCCTGGAGTGAGAAGACCCATCCAATATGGCGGCAACGCTGGATTACGTTCCAGCATGTCATGAGGCGTCTACGTATATACGTCTATAGTTGCGAGACCTGTTGCGGCTCAATACTGATCCATATATAAGGCGCACCGGATTACAAGGTGCATGGTCAGCTTTTGAAAAAATTGAAGGCTTTTAGGTGCGCCTTATAGTGCGGAAAATACGGTACTATAATACTTGTCTAGTCATACTACACTGACTACGTTTACATGCAGTCAAAGTTCGGGTTAAGGTCAATATTCCGGTTACTGAAACATTGGGAATAATCTGTTTCCTTGCGTGAGCAAACAGGGTTATCCCTGTTTACATGGTGATTAATCATTTGGGATATCTGGATCAAACCAGCGACGCACGGAGAACGTCATGACGCAATTCCCGTCATTTCCGCTTCTTCTTCCTGTATCCAAATCCAAAACAACAACAATAACAGCAGCACAGTGGATAATGAACAGCCCAGTAGAAGTCGCCTTCTTTTGCGCTTTGGTGCTGGTACTGACCCACCAGGACTTAACACTTTTCCTCGTCGCCTTCTTCATTAATGGAAGGCGAGAACGTGAAGAAATGGCAAATGGAGCTGGAGCTGTGCCGTCCATATCCGTGCTATCCTGGTACTTCCTACCGTCTCCAAATGCCAAAATGTTCATATCTTTCATTACATTTATGAAGTGATTAGTCTCCTCCTGGTCTTGTGTTTCTCCGTGTTTATAAGAACTTCCTGGACTCAAAAGACCAAGATTCCTTGCGAAAAGAGCATGTGCAGAAAACAAATTTCTGTTTCTTTTGATGGCGATATCCTGTTAGGAGTTTACATGACCAAATATTTGGGTTTTAAAAGGAGTAACCCAGGGGTCATATTCAGGTGTTTAAAAACCGGAATATGAGCAAATTCTGGTTATTCAAAGGGGTTATTGGTGTTTACATGTCCATGCGCAACCGGGTTATTGCTAATATTCTGGTTAGAAAGGGGTTATTGACTGCATGTAAACATCATAGTGTGTTTTTTTTCTTCTGGTTGAGTAAAGTTGGGGGGTGGGGTCCTCTGCAGGCCACTCACTCCAGACTGAACCCAGGCGAATGGTCCAGTGAAGAGTCGGCCCTCCCGACTGGTTCTATCCGCTCAATTCGCCGTTCATTTCTCCTTCGCTCCGCTGCCTCTTCTTCCTGTAAGAGAGAGAAAAACCAAGATTATTCAACACTGTTTCACAAGTGTAAAGACAAACACGCCCTCTCCCCCGGCTGTGCTGGAAGCTCACCCTCTCTCTCCCGCCCATCCTCTTACCCCCCCCTCCCCGTCTGTTAATACAATTACCTGCAGAGAAATGACTGCCACTCTTAATCAAAGATCTTGCGTACAGCTCAGATTGGATCCCTGACGATGCCGTGGAGACCCCCCCCCCCGCCCCCCACCCCACAAACATCCCAACGGTGGCGGAGATGAAGAGGCCGTGACTGATTGTTCCGGCTCAGCCAGCCGTGTCGGGCGTGGACGGTGACACTACTGACGGCGTCAAGACCCAGATTGAAGGAGAAGCGCTCCTTGCTGTGTGTTTTCTCCCAGTCCCTCCGTTCGGTTACCCGTCTCTCTCCGGGACCGTTAGGCGGCAGGACTGTGAGTAAAGTTGCTTTCGTCAACGAAAATTATGACTAAATATCGTCGTCAACGAACCTTTATCTGAGGAAAACGAGACGAGACGCGACGAAAATGCTGGTCATGTGACGATAACGACAATTAAATATCTAATGCAATATCATAGACGAATAAAAACGAGACTAAAATGTAGATTACAAAATAAAAACTATAATAAAATGTGTCTTCATTTTCGTTGACCAAAACGAGACGAAATGTTCTAACAAATATCCTTAATATCCATTTTTTAAATTGTTTCCTCTGGTTTAGTCTTTAAACCAGTTTAGTCTTTAGATCTTTGGATACACTTTCTTACATAGACCTGGAAAAGAAAACCGAATGTGTCGTCAAAAAAGAAAAAGTTGGGGAGAAATGCGGAAAAATAAATATGTTGTAAACTCAAATTAGAGTCTTCTGTATCTGGAATGAATGTATTTTTGAGTCTATAAGGTAACAATAATATAATAATAATAATAATAATAATAAGATAACCTTGAATTGTAAAATGGGTTTGGCTAAATACAATCTTTGACTAAAACTAGACTAAAATGTCAGTTTTCCTCAACTAAAACTAGACTAAAATGGTCCTGGACAATTCTGACTAAAATAAGACTAAAATGCTCAGACTTTCAGTCGACTGAGACTTGACACGACTAAAAGGAGAATGAACGTGATTAAAACTAATAAAACTAAAATGATAGTTGGAAAGATTAGACTAAAACTAATATTGAAACAGGAGAAACAAGACTACCCGGTAGAGGCTCCTACAGACGAGCCAGACCTCTGATGACTCTGAGTTCTGCTTCAGGCCAGCGGCAGCAGTAGTGCCACAAACTATGATGATGGTGCACAATGAGCACGGCACTTGCTCCTATTGATGACATCCTCCATATAACAGAGAGGAAGACACATCTAATAACACAGGGATCATTTTCAATTAATGATCGTGGTCTCCTGAGGAAGAGACAATCACACTAAGCGTCACATTTTCTCCGTCCAATCTCATTTCCAGTCCTGTTGGTGACTGCCCTGTGCATCCTCTCTTCATCTTCTCAAATGCTTTGTTAACCGCTGCTTTTCCCCCTCCCTCACCTCTCACCTTTTTTATTCTCTCCCTCTTTTCCTAAAATGTCAAGCGAGACCAAACAGGCCTGGCGTCCTCCCAGTTTCCGTATGGAAATGGATTCAACCCCTTTCAGGGTTCAGGATACCTTTGACGGGAACTTGCCGGTGGCACGGGAGATTCTTCTCCAATTTATTTATTACAGACGGAGGGGTGAGGTTAGGAGGGACGTTGGTATGAAAATTTCATCAGCAGCCTACTTTCAAACACCTCGTCTCACCCAGCCTGTCTCTTCCCTCTCTCCTGCAGTCGGGTTATGAAAATGAGTCAACCAACCAGTGACCCCTTCCTTTAATTACATGTCAGCTAAGGCTGTGGCTATCTTATGGGGCCTCTTCTTCACAAAGCCTTTTTTTTTTGTTCATATAAAGAGAAAAACCCCAGGTGTGAGAAAGGATTTTGTTTCTTTAACATATACCTTTATGCATCATTCACAGAGCACCGAGAGACTGATGGTCACCCATACATAAAGATGAGGGACATAGACCGAAAAGGGTAGATGTAATGGATACTGAGGAATAAAAAGCCCATAAATGCAGTATAAAGAAGACGGGGGTTAAAAAGAGACCGGGGTGTAAAAGGAAAAGCCTTATGTGACTTTGAAGGGACATTTCCATATTCAGGGATGGGATAAAGGAGGAGACAGTGCTCAACAATTATGAGAGTGGCATTTCTGAGGAATCCTCTCTAACCTAGACGGATGATTGACAGCAATTTCAGCTTTTTGAGTCGTGACTGTGTTTTATTCCCTGAAATTTCCTCTGAAATGTAAAGGAAATTGTCTGTGATGTGATGGGGAAATATAATAAGCACAGAAATAGAAACTATACTGCATCTGATTATTGTCCTTAAACCAAGTTGCACTCGAGTCAGTAAAGTCTGAGTCCCGTCTCGACTCCTCTGTGTCGAGTCTGAGCCACTCAGGAAAACTCTGAGCTGAGTCCAAGCCGAGTCCAACCGAAATGACCCAGCTGGCAGCTTTTTAACCACGTCCTTGCGTAGCAGATTCTTGTCCAACACAACTTACAGCGGCATTGATCAAATTTCCGTCTAAATGAAAGGCCGACTGCGTCAACACAACACACAACTGTTCCTTGTAACATTACAGACTTCTCCCCATTTCACCATCAGCAGGCTGCAACTACAGCTGCAGCTCTGCATGGCAGCATGAGCAAACTCCGTTTTAACTCTTTTTTTTTACCTTGTCTGCACACATATTAATGATTGATACCATGCAGGTAAAAACCAAAGACATATATATATGTGCATTATTGCTATATTTAATATATATACATATATATACGCATACATATGCATACACATACATAAATATACACATACAAACCCAGTGATTTTTTTGTTTTTTTTTGCAGCATGAGCAAACTCCGTTTTGACTCTTCATGACGAATCAAAGTGCAAAGTCAGAATGCAGTTAATAGACAAGTCCGAGGCCAAGTCATCAACGCTCAAGTCCAGGTCAAGACAAGAGATTTTGACTTTCACGAAAACTAAACCCTGGCGCAGTCAGGCTCAAAGAGCCAATAAGATGGACAACAATGGATGTCAGAGCAGCCCCAGCACATTATTGGGTCTAATGTTGACAGAAATACCAGCACAGACGAGAAAAATCACTCCAAAGAAACACAAACACAATCATAAAATCAAAAGAAAAACAGAAAAACAAATTAAAAAGAGGTACCAAAAAGATTTAGTTTAATTAAAATAAATATTTAATCTCCATACAAGTACAGTGATCAAAGTCTAATTAATTGAGTATATTCCTTAAAAGGACATACATGACAGGGAGTGATTTTATTGAGGCAGAATAATTTCACTCCTTTGGCTGGATTTGTAACGTTTGGAAGAAAAAAAAACGTGCCGATACATCGCAGCGTTTAATGGAGACTTACTTTTTTAGCTGAAACAAACCACCACCGCAGACGTCTCTATTTCTCTGTGACAATAGTGAATATCTAAGAGATATTTGAAAGCACTTAAAAGTGTGATGCAGGGCTCAGAAAAGCATGTTCATGTCAAACTGGGGTTATTTAACAAACAAAACACGAGAGCTAAAGGTGAAACATCTTCCTCATCCTCTGGACGCCGAAAAACAAAACGTCTGTAATTCAGCCAAACTAACAAACGACACACTTCACCAACACCAACAAAACCTAATGAAGCTCATAAATACTACACTGGGTAGCGTTTGATAGAGATTTCACACCAGCCAAGCTGGATAATAGTTATAAACATTGGAGGAAAAAAAGGGTCTATGAGGTCTATGCCCCATGATGCATTATGTCTTCTAATACTGGATTAGATTGCTTTGAGCACGCCAGGAAAACAAGAGCTCTTCAGATATTTAATATTACTGTGCTAAAAGTCTTAAGAGTAATGGAGGTATGGGAATGACTCTGACGGGAATATGTATCAATGCAAAACAAGGAAATGCTTGTAGAAAACTACAAGCATTTATTTGCTCTTCAACTGAAGGGTCTCCCCACTGGGTATCTCAGATCCAGGTGGGAGAAAGAGGCTGACATACAGTTTACTGACAAACAAACCCCAGTCAGACCAGAGATGACTTCATTATGGGATGTTTTGTCCTTGGACTATTAACATGGACCTTGTGACCGAACGCAGCAACGCTGCATCCAGATCCTGATGGCGATATGTGGACCAGGAAACACGTGGTCCCCCTCAACCTGACCTATTACCCCAGTTCCTGTCTGTGCTGACCAACGTTGGCCATTTGCTTGATTTTAATTAATACAATTCCAGTTTTTTTTCAGGATAACAAAGTACAAAATACTTGAAGTGAAGCGGTTGCTGTTGTTAGGCTATTGATTAACTGAGTTCCAATTGGAAAGGTTAGACACAAGACAAAGAGAAATGGGTTCATTCTGCTTAGAATTTATAACACCATTTATAAAACCATTTATAACACCATTTATAACACCATTTTCAGCCGTGGTGGTAACTGGGGTGTTGATTTTGCATTTTAACAACTGTCTTCCCGCTTCTTCCACCCACAGTCTCTCTGAAATCAAAAGTCTGAACTTCTCCGTACACTCCAGACGACCCCGGGAGGGTAAAAGCTGTGGGAGGACTTTCACACTCTTGGAGTTGACAGGGATTCCCACTAGAATACATGAACTTCCAGCTAATTAACATAGGGACATAAATATGAGTTCTATCAAGAAAGTTAGGACTTAGTCAGCATCACAGGGTCAGAATCTTCTTGACGCCCTTCATACCTATATTTTCTGGCAGCCCCCTCTTTGTCCGCCCTTGTGTCCGTGGCAAAGCTGAGAGCTGAATAACAGCAGAGGGGGGTGCACGAGCTAAATATACATCCATGTCGCCCTTCCAGATTTCTCTCTCTTAAAACTCTTCTCCATCTCTCTGTCACTTTGAATTCCCCTTTTCTGAAGCCATCCATTTCCTCCTCCCCCGAGTGCTTTTAGCACCCTGTTGATCCCCTGGTAACTGATGGAATGGTTCGGCAACAAGGGCTTTCAACTATCTCAAGACATCCATTATTATTAGCTGGCTTGCATTCTGCTTTCTTTTATATTTCTCTGCATCTTCCTCCCATGTAGCAGTAAGGGCTGTCGGTGGACAAAAGCCAGTTCTTTGACAACAAACTGAAGAAAAGCGAGGGTTACATGTTTCAGACGGCTGCGGCGTTAGATCACGGAGAGTCGGAAGACAAGGATGCGAGGAGAGACGGACCGCTGCAAAGTGCAGAGCCTTGTTACCTTCAAATGGACTGGCAGGTTAGAGACTGGTGAGAGGACCAAAGGGACGCAGGAGAATGGGAGGAAGGAGGGGTGGCATCTGTTTGATCAAGAGGTGGGAACTGTGCACATGCACACTTAGGCAGGAGAGTGGGAGTTAGGGAGGTAGCATCTGCTCGGTCAGGAGGGGGAACTGTGCACATGCACACTTACACACTCACGCTGGGTAAAGGTTGGGGCGAAGGCGGCGTGCCGCGGAGCTGTCATTCCTCATCAGCTATTGTCCTAAAGAAAGGCCCACTGTATCTGTGTGGGGGTGTGCACGTGTCATGCCATTAGCCCTGGGCTGGTTTAACATGTAGCTGTAAGGAGGAAAGGTTGTACCGGATCCCTCCTGAGCCCGATCTCCGGTATAAGAGCTTAACAAGGAGATGTGCTAAAGGTTGGAGCTGCTGGTATGTTTCTGGTCAGAAGTCCTTCTTTAGGGCTGAGGTACACGTCTACAGTATGTGACAGCTTCCAGGGGTGAACAGGTGTCTCCGTCAGACACTTTCACACCGCCAGAGGACGGGCTGTGTGTGTCTAGAACAAAGGCCAACACAGACCGTGATATAGTAACACATTTACATGAATAGTGGGGTGATTAAACCTATTAAATTAGACTTATCATGACCCCTTTTGTTTCAAAAGATTACACTGTTTCATAAGAGCTTAAACAAGATAAAATAAGG
Source organism: Cololabis saira (assembly GCF_033807715.1). Classification (NCBI taxonomy): domain Eukaryota; kingdom Metazoa; phylum Chordata; class Actinopteri; order Beloniformes; family Belonidae; genus Cololabis; species Cololabis saira. Next base: position 7,710,337 of record NC_084608.1, read on the forward strand.
CTGCTTTCAGACCTGTGGCCCGTTTGTTTTGTACCGATTCAGGGACTAAATTGATACAGTTGTTTTGTTTTTCGTTTGTGGTGTTTGGCAACCGTCTGTAGCGGTTCAAAGCTGTTAACAAATGCCATGCGCAAACCAACTGTTCTCTCATTGGTCAGAAATGAATGCGGAAGGAGTTTCCTCTTCCGTACCCCGGGAAAAACAACAACTATGGAGCATCGTAAGCGAGTGTGGCTAGTTTGTTTCTGTGTGTTTCTGTGTGCTGTGTTGATGTGTCTGTGTGTTATGTTCTCACTTCAAACGAACCGCTCCAGGTCTGGAATGGAAGCGAGCCGAGATCGCCTAGGAGAGGTGGTTTTGTCCCCCATCCGAGCGTGATTGCTGTGTTCACATATACCAAACGAACCAATCTTTAGGGGGAAACGCTCCCTGTTTCGGAGCAACTGCTCCAAACGGGACAGGTGTGAAAGCACTCTAAGATAAGATAAGATAAGATAAGATAAGATAAGATAAGATAAGATAAGATAGTCCTTTATTGATCCCCAGATGTCAGGGTTTGACATTCCCCCCAGTCTTTCAGTTTCTGTTTTGCCCCGCCTGTGTCCCATCTGCCCTGATTGTCTGCACCTGTGTCTCGTCATGTCTCGTTATCCCCTGAGTATATCTGGTCTTGTCATTCCCTTGTTCTCTGACGGTCCGTACTGTTTTGTCCTCCATGTCTCCTGCCTGTTTTGCTCCAGTCTTTCGTTTGATCCTGCCAAGCAGCGCCTTGTTTTTGCCTTTTTTGGAATAAATCCTTGGTTTTTGCACTCCTGCCTCCTGCTCTCCTGCGTTTGGGTCCACACCACACACCAGACGTGACACCAGAGGGGAAATTTGGGTGCTACAGCAGCTCAAAGTCAGACAACATGAACTCAGACTAAATAAACGATAAAGATAAATTAGAAGTACAAAAAAATTAAAAATATCGTGAAACTGAAACTGAACAAGTGTACTGTAAACTGAATAAATGTACTATAAACATAGTAGGTACAGCATAATAAATAGCCTGTTATACTAGTAAAAAGGAATAGTGTGCAGTTGTTGTTCTGATTATAAATACAATCGAGTCCAAGTCCAGCAGAGACAATGAGAAACGGTGGGGTTGGGGAGAGTAATGTGATTGTCAGTCCCAGGTCCAAATCCAAGTCCAAATCTCTGACGTCTTGGTCAAAATACCACAGAAATACAGTACAAAACTGCGGTTAAAGCTCTGGGCTACCCACTTCTGTGTTATGGGATGAAATGTGATGAGAGGTTGAGGATATATAAAGCAAATCGGCCCCCCACATGAGACATTTTTAAACAAAGGCAGTTCCACATGGGGCAACAGCGAATGTTAGAGTTTATGAGTAGTTGTGATTTAGAAGACCTTTAGTGTTTTCAACCACAGAAAATGTCTTTCTATCTGATAACATTTACAAAGACTGCCCTCCGTCTTTAATCGGCCAGCTAAAAGAAGGAAACATAGATTGTTGCGGGCGAGACACAGCCACTAGGAACTTTAAACCAGCCAACGGTGCCACGAGAAGAGAATTTGCTTTAAGCGAGAAGAATTATTTAAAAAAGAAAAATCCTGCAGAAGCAAAGGCTTTTTCAGTCCCTGGCACGAGGTTAAGACGCCTTAATTGTCCCCTCATTATCTCCAGTTAATGCAGAACTGTTCAGCTAAGTACTGAGCAACATCCAGGACCAAACAGGACCTCGCGGTGCTGTCACGCTACACACTGACATACAAAGGCTCCTAATAGTCCAATTAATTCATTTGACCTTGAAATGCATTTAGTGTTTCATTTCAACTGGAAACAGAATCTTAATATGTCCAAGTAGGATTAAAAAAGTGTTTATGGTGTTAAATTTGAACACCAGACCACCTCTGCATTAGACACTAGAAAGACCCGGGAAATACTCGGTACATGCATCATGAAATACACATAAAGAGTCATTTGGATGGATATAATCTTCTTCATCCCTTCCACGAGTCCCATAACTGCAGTTTTTAAAGGCAGTCAGCAGATACTCCGTTGACAGCTGCTGCGCGTTTGCTGTTTGTGAGTTTTGACGTTAGGAACGGTTATGTCAGCCAATAATGATCTCCAGTGTTTTTCTATGTAGTTAAAGTTTATGATATTATTGCAATCTGGAGAAACGATAATATCAAGTAAGAGCAACTGTTTTATTTGTTGTGTAAAGTGTAAGCTTCCCCGTTGGACCAGAAACTGCAAGTTTGAGAGAAAATCAAAGCAGCATCTCGGTGAAGTCTGCCAGCTCGCGCTTTTAAGGGTCGGAGGGAGAATAATGTCAGGAGGGGTTCAAATCTACCCTGAGAAAAGCAGCTGGCCCTCATAAACTCATACCAGCAGCAGCTATGGCTCAGTTTCTTTGATAAGTCTTTTAACAAAAATGTATAATAAATTCAGATGAACAAAAGTCTTCTGCCTTTATCTGTCCCTGTTCGTCTTGCTGCTTCAAAGACATGGCTTCTGTCTCAGCAAAAAGTTGCCTGGGCTCTGACGTTAATTTATTTGATGCAAATAACAGGGACGGACCGGATCACGATGCTGTCCCGTAAATTAGATCAGAGAAGTGAGTCTGGATTTGTCCACATCAGCACTGACAGGATATTAAGGGCTGGAGGTGAGCGGCGGACAGTCCTGCTCGTGGGTTAACATGTAGAAAAACAAAGACCTCAAGCCCTTTTTAACTTCACCCATCCCTCCTCTTTGTCCTGGGTGTTTGTCCGTCTCCTCTGTATCTGGCCGGCCTGCATGTTGAGAGCACATCCTCGGCCGGAGCCTGCTTCGTATCAAGCATGAGCTGATCTATCAATGACACGGCCGCCTTTGCCATTGCCCACTGTATTGTTAGATTGCACTTTAATTAAATTAGGCCTGCTAATTATGAGGGCCTAAATCAATCACCAGGTCAATAACCGAGGCACAAAGCGGACGGAGAGGGCCGAGACTTTCTTCAAACCTCATCAATAACGGCTGAAGCAGGAGCAGACCACTCCTGCGGTAAAGAGCCGGAGGTTCAAGGCGGGTAGGAATTACTACAAATTGAGTTATTGTCACCGGCGACTGAACGAACCTCTGTGAATGCTGCCTTTCCAAAGCAGCAGGAGGGCTTCAAAGATTCTGATTGTGTATAAAATAGAGGTGATACAAGTTAAAGTTTCTGATGCATCAGGAAAAAAATGGTTTATGTGACAGGAGGTCAACCGGAACAGGCGATCCCAGGCGTTGAGTGCAGAGCCCCGCTAAGCGGGATGGTCCCCGGTGAATCCACGCTCTTTACCCATGCATTAAAAGAACCTCTGTCGCGCTTTTCACAGATTAATCATCATTTTGAGCTTATTAAGCGGGAGGACAGTCTGCTTTACATTGCTCAAAATGTCTAATTCATCTTTCAAACTGTGAAGGTCAGCAAGTAAACGTTGCCCCGGTCGAAATAAAAGCGGCCGTTTGCATATCAATGAGCGCACCGAGGGATCGGATCTAAATTGTAATCAAATGCAATTCCTTCGCTTTAATTATTTTCAGACGACGTTGCGGTTATGCGGTTCAGGATTCATGCTGACTTATTGAGTTGCGCGACGGGCCGCGCCGTGGCCGCCAACGCTTCCCGCGCTGCCAAATCTTCACTCAGACCGCTTCATCCAACAGTTACGCCGATGCCAGCGTATCAGCGAGTAATACTGTCAGAAATGGGAAATATGATGAGGGTAGAGGCTACAAAACCCAAACACACTCGATGTGAAAAGAAAAAAGTAAAAAAAAAAACAATAAAAAATGAAAGATTAATGAATAATTCAGTGGAAAGTAAAGCTATAGTGCAAACGGGAAAGTTATTAGAAGGAGTGAACGGTTTAGTCTCCAGATCAGCCATTGTTTGCTGCTTTGTTTGAGCAGGTGGGTGGGTTCGGAGAGGGGCCTCATCTGCAGCATCATGGGAGTAGTGTGGGATGAGGCGGAGGGAGGCGGCGCTTTCCATTTAGTTTTAATTGGACGCTGAAATTCTTGGATAAAGGGAAGACAGAAAGCCATTTAGCCGAATCCTTGCTCTCGGCTGGGCTAAACGAAGAGGGTCGCGTGGAGATGAGGGGCCTGTGGAGGGCCGGTAATGAAGCGAGGTCCCTAAAGACTCCGGCACAGTCACAGTAATCAGGCAGGCCCAGGAACGACGGGCGGGGGTGTGTGCGGAGCATGTGCTTCAGTTAAATAATAATCATTTAAAAAAGGGTGAGCATGTGTGGACTTTAAGAACTTTAGGGAGCTGCTAATGTCCAAGCATAGACCAAGGGGGAACCCTGGTCCTTATCTTACTATAAACATCATTTCTTTGTTTGTTTTTGTTGGAGGTCTGAAGAAAAGACAAAAAGATAAGCTTAAATATTGATTGATAAAGGAGTGAGCTAGTTAGAAGTGATGATAATTGGGCTGCTAAACACCACACATGATTGCAATCATTGTTGAGATAGCGGCACCAGAAAAGCCTCGTGAAAAAACAACAAAGACAGATCGGAGCAGAGATATTCAGCTTACTGCATGTACATTACACAGAGGCTACTTCCTTGACGTATTTTCCTGTCAAAGTACCATACCTATCGTAATTTACCCAGTCCCATACAATCTGCAGGGGTCTCGCTCTCAAACCTTACACACAAAAGGTTCCCGTGCTCCAAGAGCGCTGTAAATGGGGAAGACTAGCGTGGTCCCGGCAGAAATCATGAATACACGAGGACCCATCAGAGAACGCTGTGATGAAGCTCAGCATGGGTGCTATTGCACACAACAGCTCCCATGGTCAGTGTACTTCCAGCCTAAAGAGGAGCAAATTCCGGTGGAAAACTGCTCCGCAGGGAGAGCCGTGCTTATTTCAGAACAAGTGTTTCTAGACTGGCGCCATTAATGCTGCCGGGGGTCCCGCAAATTCGTTGTGGGCATCTGATCCTGAGAAAGCTACGAATTTCCTTTACGCCAGTGGTTTTACATCTTTTTCTCTTTTTTTTCTTTTGTTTGAAATATGACAATTAAAACACGCTTCAGAGTTTGAGTCTCTCACTGGGGAGCGTACCATTACATCCCTAAAACGTATTGTGTTTCATGGCAGGCTGACGCACTCGGGCATGATGTCATTTAACTCCTAGGATGATGAATTAACGTGTTTGACCATACGAGACTCTAGGAAAAGCTGCCAAAGACAATCATGTGTTACATGTAACTTGAAGTGACCTTTTTCTTGAACTTCTGACTGCTGCTGGGGAAATTCTGTAAAAGCAACAGGAAATTCATGCATTGCAATCAATGGAAGTACTAATAACCAACTGATACATCCGGATGGCCTTGAGAACCACGATGCACGTGACTTACAACGTTTGTAATCTGCTTTTGTCTTTATTTTCGTCCAGTATACTGGTGGATAAAGGCCAGAACGGTGCCCAACCACGGACGCAGCCCTTAACGCTGCTGATGTTGCTCCAACCGCCTTCCATGGCAACATCTGTATGTGAGTAACAGAAATGGACTGATTGGCTCAGAACCACCCCCTTTTCTGCTCACCCCCCCCTCTTTTACAGGCTTTCTAGTCCTCCATCTCCTTGGCTCTGAAATGAAACCCACCAATTCCTTTCCGTTTGCATCCAACTGTGACCACTTTGTTCTTTGGCCGATGCAAATGAAATGAGCCTCTTCGGCAGAGATGGAGAGGCGGGCCCGGCTAATGTTTCTCTGTGGCTCAGAGATGTGGATGTTTACTGTCGGTCGGGGCCTTATTACATTCCTTCAGCAACTTAAAAGCCTCGGCCCCCAAATGGGACCTATAAAACAGTGAGAAAAGTCTATTGTGACAATGAACCTCATTGTGCCGGAGTGGACTCATTTGGCACTCTGCTGTGGGTGAAAATGTGCGGCACATTTTTTTTTTTTTTTTTTTTTCAAAGCAGTCAGACGAAAAGAGGGTGGGAAAGCAGAGGCAAATAAGCTGGCTCTCACACTTGTCTCTGAATCTCCAGGATGAAAAGAAAGATATTCCGGGGTGGCAGACAGGTCGCCCGGCTGAGCAGGTGCCCCGTGGATGAACCCAAGTTCAAATCCCGTGCTCCCGTGCTGCTCTCCATCTAAGTCGACGGGTTCTATCTCAGGGAGAAAGAAGCAAGTTTTGCCTTGTCTTATTTTGATGAAGTAGTCCTTTGTATTAGCTGAGCCCCAGAGTGGGCTTGACTGACACTCGGCCTGACTCTTGGCAACGTTCCTTCTCTACTTCCCTTCAAAGTTAGACACCACGCCCTTTACCAGAAGCGGGCCGACTAATCTTAAAAACACCAGAAGAAAAGAAGAGTATTATTTCATCTTAAGAGAAAGTGTCAAGATGAGTGTGCAGCTTTGCTGGCTTTGTTCTCTGCAGGCCGTGCTGTTTGGCTCCGGGCTGGCAGGCCTGCTCTATTCCCTGAAGTCATTATTGTCTTCAGCTAAGGTGCCCCTGCTCGCTGTGATTTGTGGGTAATGAGCTGGCACCCCCCTGCCCGTGTTCAATTATTCTCATTGAGAAAGTGATTTCTCACTCCACAGAGCAAATCGGAGAAGGCAAATGCATGAACTCTAATCAAGAATTAACACGTTCACGACCAAGTTTGCAGAGGATAGCCGCCCTAATGAGGATGCAGAGGTGCCACAGGTCCGGGCCGGTCCCCTGGAGAGAGCGGCACGTAAGATCAGCATCAGACTCTACGGCTGAGGAGGTCAGTCTACCTGCTCCTGGATGAACGCATCGATACATTCATTTCTACCAAAGTGACACGGATATGTGTTTACAAGACACCTACACGGCATCGCTGGGGGACTCTTCATAGTGATGGAGAAAACAACAGCTGAATAGTAATCAAGCACAAAGAGTGGAAGCTGAAGGAGACGGAAGCAACAGATGAAGAGGACCTGAAGAAGACCAGAAGAAGACCCAAAGAGGACCAGAAGAAAACCGGAAGAGGACTCGAAGAAAACCGGAAGAGGACCCAAACAGGACCCGAAGAGGACCCGAAGAAGACCCGAAGAAGACCCCAAGAGGACCCGAAGAAGACCCGATGAAGACCCCAAGAGGACCCGAAGAAGACCCGAAGAAGACCCAAAGAGGACCAAAAGAAGACCCAAAGAAGACCCAAAGAGGACCCGAAGAAGACCCAAAGAGGACCCGAAGAAGACCCGAAGAAGACCCGAAGAAGACCCAAAGAGGACCCCAAGAGGACCCCAAGAGGACCCGAAGAAGACCCGAAGAAGACCCAAAGAGGACCCGAAGATTATCCGAAGAGGACTCGAAGAAGACCCGAAGAAGACCCGAAGAGGACCAAAAGAAGACCCAAAGAAGACCCAAAGAAGACCCAAAGAGGACCCGAAGAAGACCCGAAGAAGACCCGAAGAAGACCCAAAGAAGACCCAAAGAGGACCCGAAGAAGACCCGAAGAAGACCCGAAGAGGACCCGAAGAAGACCCAAAGAGGACCCGAAGAAGACCCGAAGAGGACCCGAAGAAGACCCGAAGGATGCTGAGGATTACCGGGCAGGCACGAGGAACAGAGCGAAACACACAATAACAGCCTCAGCTGTGAAGAAAATATCTGCTTTTAGTTTTAATATGACGTCATTTGCTCATTAAAAAACCATAACAGCATAAACTCCCCACAAAGTTTGAACTGCAGAATGATTCAAAGCTTCACTTTCTCATCTTAGTCATATGATTTTGCATCAGATAACGTTGTCATATTTGACATTTTTACCAAAGTTTTGTACAATAATTTAACTTTTCAAGGATAGGGGCTATGAAAAAAATTTGTGAAAACAAATCAGTCAAACCCTGATCTGAGCTGACTAGCCGCACACACACACACACACACACACACACACACGCACACACACACAGGACAGCAGGGCAGGACAAACATTTTCAGGCTACAATATATTTGATAGAGCAGTGAATTGGCAATTAAAATTACGTCTGCCAAGTCTCTTGTTCGGAGCAGATAAGAGGAGAGACACACGCCTGACAGTTCTCAAAGTAAAGATCAAGACCAAATGAGGGATGACATCTTGTTTGGAGAGGAAAGAGAGCACCATGGAGCTTGTTATTTTCTAAAGACAAAACCAAAACCACAGAAAAACAGAACGACTTTATTTGTTTTTCTGAAAATAAGTGCAGCAGTATTTTCATCTTTTCATCTCTCTTCTGTGCAGCTGCTGACCGTCGACACGCGGCTGCGGTGTCTTTGAGGCAGAATGAAGAAGCGAGGCCGTCTTCCACACCGTGAACACACTGCACCCTTTCAGGTTGTCTTTCCTTCACCGTTCAAGCAACAAGCCGCCCTGCTTCTCATCAGACGTCCAATGAGAGACATGCAAAGCCAATCCCCCCGATAGCACTGCAGGAGGGGGGAGGAGGTGCAAACAGGAGGAGCAGGAGAGACTGTCAGGTGGGCAGAGCTGGGGGTTGCTCCGGACTTGTCTCTCCATGCTCAGCTGCCTCCACGTTGCCTGCAGCCCGCCCCGGGGCCTGTCAGCTATGTGGGCTTTGCCATCAAACCGGTCAGGACTGACCAACAACAATCCTAAAAATACATGTCCACATCCATCCAGACCTCCAGACTTCCTCCGGTGTTTCGTAAATCTGAGCTTCTCCACTTAACAACATTCAGTGTATTACAAAAACAGACCAACAAATATTGAACCAAAGATGAATTTTGGTCTGGAGTTAAGCTAACAGCCCCTCGTGGTGAATAAATGTGTACCATCCGACTCAGCTTACACCTCGTACATTTCAAAACAGTTTGAGTGAATGCTGTATGACACATATTTAGACCTTTGCACACGGCATTATTGTGTACCTGCAGCGTGTTTTGCCGGCGGTGTGTGTGTCCATCTTACACAAAAGTGGTGACGTAGTACATAAATGCACAACGCAGCATTTATTCAAACAGATCTACATCTGTGAAGTTTGTTAAAATTTGTGAAAACTGGTGTCTCTATGGCTGTCATTCAGAGTAGCTGCCTGTGATTGGCTGAAGTGAGAGTGCAGCAGGTACAGTAGGACACCAGCAACATTACCACCCCCCCACCCAAAGAAAAAAAGAAATCCATTCCAATCTCTGAGGAAACACTGGTAGGAAAATGAAATATAAAGGCAGACGGCGTTTCCTGATCAGCTGAATATATTCATTGCCTGTTTAATCATATTAAGCCGTTCTGAGTGAAGCGAGAAGTGGTCCAGCCTGCGTTTGTTCAGCGAGACGGCTTTGATGTGAAGCTGTCAAAGGGAAGGAGTGCGTCCTGCAGCTTGAAGTTGAGCGGACTCATCTCCTTTCAACGTGCTGGCGCGGTGATTAGGCCGGGCGCCTCGCCACCTCGGGTTTCTCTCAAAACTCGCCAGAGCAAGTGGCTCGTTCAGGCAACACAGAGAGGGAGACTCCATCCAACACGTGCGATCAGTGCTGCTTCCTCTCACCGTGATGTAACAGTTTGTTGTCTTGCGGGATGTCTTTCATTTCCGTTTGTTTTAAAAGCTGTAAACCGACATGTAACGACTTAAAATCCACTGTTTAAACCAGGAAATCCACACTAGGCTTCAAAAACTTGTTTTTCAGATGCGAAGCCACGCTGCATCGATTGTTTCTAAACTTGGTCGCACCCACGGAAACTCCAAACACGGCACAAACATATCGGTTTCTCCCTGAGCTAGCTATTGATTGGGTTACATCCGTCTATGATTGACAGCTGGTGTCAGTCCAGACTCTGGTAGAGCTCATGATAATGGCCTCTGGTCCCTCATCAAGGCTGCAAATAATACAGTTGAGAGCCACTCAACCAGATCAAAAAGTGTGTGTGTGTGTGTCTGCGATGCTGAGCAGGAAGCGCCATTAACATTCATCAGGGAGATAATAGGCCAGCATTAACGTCAGCTGTTTATATGAAGAATAACTCATAAGGCCTTGGTGTATATAGCCTGATAAAGCATGCTTAAAGCTCCACGCAGCGTTTGGCCGGGCGTGTGCGTCTGTGTGTGCACGCCTGGGAGAGGAGGGAGGGAGTGTTGCATCTGGGGAGGTCTCACACTCACCTGACACTGAAGGGAATTTAATAATTGTTTAAATAAACATGCCTGTTGTGGCTACAGGCCCAAATGTGCAGTGTTTTTTAACAAGTAAAAGTGCAGAAATCCAGGAAGTGTAAGAGCAGACGCCGGCTACAGGAGCTGGAGTAAACTCCTAGGACACAAGTAGGGTTGCCAACTCCCTGAAAAACAAATAAGGGACACCTCATCGGCAGGGCCGGCCAACCTGATTGCCTTCACCCTTCCTGGCGTGGTGAATTTTTTGTGAGTGAAACGATTTTTTAACTATTTGACTCGAACCTGAATTGAATTAGATGCATATTTTTAAATGTCAGCAATTCACTTTAATACAAAATAACAAAATGAACTGAATAAAATAAGTATGTTTCTTAAACAGAACCTCCATTCTGTAATACTGTAGTGCACATTTTTACTGCAATAACAAAAGTGCAAACAGTAAGTCTGTAGAAAACTTGTAAACATATTTGTGCCTCAAAGCCATGACTGTAGGCTGAAGTTGTAGTAAAACAGAAAAAAATAACTTATAAACTCAGCAGCTCAATGCCATTTTCCATTGGGATTTTATGACTATTTTCTGACTCTCACAGTAATACGGGACAAAGTGTGTACCTTTTTCAGCTCAATACGGGATGTGTACTTTAGTTTATAAATACAGGACGATTCCTTTTTTCAAGGGACGGTTGGCAACCCTAGACACAAGCGAAACCTCCTGCAGTGTCTTCTCTCCCAGATCTCTACATGCTGCTCATCTCTGGGTCACACCCAGCAGCTTCTGCTGTTAGCTGAACCTCTGCGGCTCTTCACATGCAGAAATCCGTTTGTATCTTTAATCAGCCCGGGTTTACATTCCTAATTTCAAACAGGGCCCGTGAAGACCTGCCTGATTATAAATGGAAGAGAAAAGCACTCTGAGAGCGCACCGAATGGTGCAACAGAGCTGCTTCACGCGCATCAGCCGCCACATTAAAAGATTTGATGTAAGAACGTGTCGAGAGCTTATCTTACATTATCGTCGGGTGAAGTGTTTGCATGAAATTTAAGATGAAGATGTTGAAACATGATGCAAACGCCCACCAGCATATACACAAACAGAAAGAAAAAGTTTGGCTGTTGTTGCAGTAAGAAATAAGGGGGAAGGAAAAGAAATGAGTGATGCCCTCTGTTAGTTTTCTTTGATATTCTTCCATTCACTCTCATGAAGAACCTGAATAAAGCAAACAATCCACGCTAAACAAAGAACTTCTAATTGGTGTGGTTTTAAAAATAAAGGAAAAAAAAGTATTGTATGATAGTGTTTGTGTGTGTGTGTGTACAGGTGTGTGTGTATGTGTGTGTACACTCATTATCTCCTCCAGCGCTTTAGCAGCGATAGAAGTTCTTTTTAATTAACCCACGCTGTGTATTTTTGTCGTACAATCCAACGCAGCTGCGCTGCATGGCCATCCGGCGACACGGAGGGAGAGACGGCAAAATAAACGTGACATTTAAAAAACACACACTTTGGAATAAGAGCGGATTTGTGTTTAGCGACTCATATTAGTCATGCAGCTGTCGGATTACAGACAGCCAGGTAGGAAAAAGACACACAGAGACTCACGCTGAGGCATTCCTGCTGTTATTCATTAAATATCTACATAACTTTGTTGGCAAAAAAGCCCTGCTCTAAAATAATAACCTCATACTTTATACATGTGGTGATGAGTATTAGCGGGAAACCTTAATCTTGGCTTTCAGAGGTCGTAATTTTGGAACGAAAATCATGTTCTTGCAGCACGCATGTGTCATTTCTGTAGGAAGCTTTGCATCAAATACTTTTGGCACTTTCAGAACTATGTTTACTGTTAAAGAAGTGTATTTATAGCTGATTTGCTTGTTTTCCTGTAAGTTAAGAATAAGTTCACTCCAACACTCTCCATCCATCACGTAAACCCACCTATTCCTATTCAGGCTCACAGCTCAGTCCTTAATGTTCTGTGCAGGAAAACAAGTATCCAAGCTCTCTTCAAATACAAGGAAAACTTTTTATCAAAATCTCTAAATATCATTAATCCACATGTCATGTTCAATTCAATTCAAGGTGTGACAATGACAATTGCTATGACATTGTAGCCTATTTACAAAGCAGTGAAATGAGCTTTCCAGAGTAGGCTATTATTGAACAAGACAACCATAGCGGTCCTACCTAGCCCAAGCCTTGCCGACACCGGAGACTGAAACAATAGATGACCCGTTAGGTCACGTGAGTCGTGACTTTTCCTAGGAGCGGTTTTGAAGCTCCTTTTTTTGTTTCGTACCGGGAGCAGCCATGTTGCTTAGGAAGCCGGTGGGAACACACCCACCGTATGTCAAACTTAGCTTTGGCTACCCGCTCCTTCAGGGGATCCCTGCTTAAATATCTACACAGCTGCTGGAGGACATTTACAGCAGAATATACCGTTTAACATGTTAACTTGATGGCAAAATATAAATTTACAGTAAATTTACAGGCGACTTTATTACTTTTTATTTATTTTATTCAAGTTTTTCCCACGTGGTACAAAAAGACTGACCTCTGGTGGTCAGCTGAGGAACTGCAACAGATCTTAGCGCTGCATGAACCTCAACCCAGAAGTTAGATGGTTGCCGCTCGGCTCCCACTGGTCGTTACTGTACTTCATGTTTAAGATACAAACGTGTGTTAACACATAACCAACGCTTAAGGTTTTTCTCCCACTAGGGGAGTTTTTAGCTGCTATTGTTTATGTAATAATTGCTCGGGGGTCATTGTTCTGGTCTCTGGAAAGATCCTGGAGACAACTCCTGTTGTAAGACGATATGTGAATAAAAATGAATTGAATTGAATTGAATAAACATGGGCAGCGTATCCCAAAAACCTTGAAAAGTGTACTCACTAAAATATCAGGCTGCAGCTGTCAGCAACACGACAAACCATTAACCAGCACAAGGATCCAAAGAAGTCACTGCTTAATTTAATACAGTCAATCAATTAATGAATGAAAAGACTTTAAAAAACATTTTTATCGCTGCAAAACCAATTAATATTCTGTCAGGAGGCATTGTAATTAGGCAAACTTAGATACAGGAGGTTGGTTTTTGATAAGAATAAACTAAAAACCCAGACACAGTGACCCAGACATGCAGGTGTGAAAAAATACATGAGAATTGTGCAAAAAAAATAAAGAAAATCCTGCAGCGTTCAGTATTTTGAACGTCAATTCCTTTTTTTCTCCTGATAAACTCTTCAATTCATTTTTTGTAACTATTCTCCTCAGAGCTCCTCCTTGAGTCAAAGCAGGTAGCCAGGAGTGACGAGTGAAACACGGACACACAAACGGGAGAGAATCTCCTGCTCATCTCGCTGTGAGTTCGACACTTCCCAAGGTCATGTCTGCTCTCCCTGCAGAGAGCCTCTGTCACTTTTAATAACTTTTAAAGAGAGCATATTTTCCTCCCTTTGACAGACTTAGTAGGAGAGGGACCAGTCCCGAGCCGAGTCAATCATAAAGTGTCAACACAATGAGGAGGTGCAAAGTGAGGAGACATGTCCAACGCCGGCACTTCGCCGAACACGCTGCCATACGGATCAGAAGTGTGAAGTGTGATGTCAGTCATGGATGAACCTGGCTTAGTGAGCAGTCACAGTAGTTTTAATCAGTGCTACGTTGCCACTGTGGCAGCACCAGACAATGTTCCTTCAAGGACTGCAGTGAGGAGGATACAGGTCCCTGATTCATTAGCTGAGTGCAGAAGTGACTCCATAAGCAAGCATTACCGGTTCCCGTTGGATCTGGACAGCCCTGGATGAAGGTCAGGGAGAGTTATAGAGCTCCGGCTTATACTTTATCTACTCACTTTTGCTGTCATGGCTAAACAGTGTTTTTATTTCCCTCCTCAATAGGGCTGGGGATCGATTCAAATGTCAAGAATCGATTCGATTCTGATTTTTAAGATTGAGAATCGATTATCAAGATTTGATTTGATCCAATTTGATTCCAATATTGATTTGGTTAGTGTTATTAAAACTATTTTTTGAGCTGGTGCATGAATTATATGACTGTAGTTCTGCAACATATTAATACTACTATTATATTGAGATTCAACAGCAAGTATTGCAGCTAATGATGCTGTAAGGACCAATCACCTCCCAGAATGCTGATAGAGCTGCTTTCAGAAACATTGTGTGGGTCAGAATTACCAAACAGATCCAGGGAGGAAACAGAGACGGATGAAATCGGTTTTATTTTTTCCCACATTCCGTTTAAATTTTTTCCATTTTCGTACTATTTCGGTTTTTAATTTTTAAGAATTTGGTTTTTAGCATTTTATGCAAATGTAACCCCAAGACAGTATATAAAGTAATGAAATATAGACAATTTATGCAATTATAACTGAAAACTTTAATGTTTTCATACCTTTAAACATATTTAAAGGCAAAAACATGGCACCATTTATTCTCGTGTCCAACAAAACATTCCTTCTTTGGGCATAAACAAAAAAATACCAAACATTGTAATGTAATGATGAAAAAACATCGATCTTTAGACATACGAATCGATTTTTAGGAATTATTATGAGAATCGATTCAGAATCGGAAAATCGATTTTTTTCAACACAGGCCTACTCCTCAATGCAGTCAGGTGTTTTTTTAAGGAAGGATTTGCTCAGAATCTCTTGATAGCAAGGTCTTTACTCTAAATTATGAAGTGTGCCGTGTGAATTTTATTGGAATCATGGGATTGTACATTAACTTAAATGGTATTTAATATGTTTCAGCTTGTTGTTTTCTCTGCATCCATTTACAGTTTAGCATGTGACTTTGGTGTGTTTACATACACAGCATCTGGCTGGAAAAACAGATATTCATTTCACGAAACAACAACAGTGTGACCGTAAGTCTTTGCATCGCGGTCCATTATCTCTACCTGTTCCTGTCTGTCAAGCCATCGGTCCACCATTGGGTGGTTGGCACTGAGCGAGGAGCGAGTCATCTCTCTCTGAAACTGAGTGGACCAGCCACTCGCATCGCGAGGAAGACTCCGGTAGGCATGGGCTCCTCTACTCTGCAAAATAAGAGGGAGGAGTGAAAAGATTACTCTGATACAGAAGCTGCTGTCGATGCAAACCGTTTCCTCTTACCGATCCTATTTCATCAAAAGGCATGCAAAGAGTCATCTAAAATCCTGATCCCATATTGTCGACCTTTTGAGAAGCCGTGATGTGGCTTGCTGCTATTTATAAACAGATATTTTGTGCTGAAAATATTCCTAGTACATCAAGTTCTTCATCCCAGTCTCACTCCATTTCTCCATCTGATGACCTGTCTTCGCTGCTGAAACTCAGCTCCTAATAAGAGGCTTTGTATCGTAAGACAGCCCCAGCTGAGCTTTTCCATTACACAAAATGCACCTTCTGCAACGCCGCAGCCAAGGCAGTGTCAGACCTCAGCAGACTCGAGCAGATTTATGACGCAAGCACAGAAGATTACATTCCCGACATGCAAACCTTGGATTGGGAATTTCTGCAATTGAAGGTTGTCGGTGGAGGTATCTGTACGGGAAAGGCACGTGAATTCAAATTAAAAGTCAAAGTGGAGAAATGTATCAAGGACATGACAGAACAGAATGACATTGACTTAAGGTATGATGACTTTTAATTTAAAAAAAAAAGATTAGAAAAACAGTTTTAGACCCAGATAAAGGGTGAAATTACTGAATAAAAGACTCCCAAGGTTTCAAAAAAGAGAAAAAGAAAGTATTCCTCAGGAAGTCACAAACTAGCAGCTAACAATACCAATCAGAGAGAAGGGAGGGGAAAAAAACAACTCCTGCATGCTCTAATAAACCATGTGTGTTTTAGTACGGCTCAATGTGGCGTGAAGGCGCCTGAGGAAGCAATGCAGACTGGACTGTAAAACTCCGGTGGACATGTGGACTCTGATACCGAGACACCCCTGATAGCCATCGCAGCTTTAGTCACAGAGCGACAACTGGCTCCTATCCACAACTTTTTATGACAGATCGGATCATAAAAAGCTGATAAAGCCGGATACCACGGAGGTGGCAGTAAATCAGCGGGCCCATGTCAACCACCTAATCCTCTCAGTTTAGCACGGACGACCCAGAATGTGAATTATAGTGAAGTCATTGGGAGATGTGTTGAGTTTAAAGGGCCGGCTGATGAGTGAGGACTCCCACTGGTCAACATCGTGGACACGTCTGCAGATTTTAGCCCGGCCTGAGCAGCATTGGGACCCATTCTCTCAGAAATGATTCAAGACCGGGAGGATATTATATGTCTAATGCATATTGCTTTTCCATATGTCTTTATAGCTGTTGTAATCAATAATGCATGCTTTATTTGCACTAGAAAAGTAAACATTTCACATATGTTGTTAACTGTATAAACACTTCATTGTGGGGGGAAAAAAAGTCAGACAGTGACTGTTATCATCATCTTCAGTTGCCATCGTCTTAGATGCATGAAGAAATGGTTTAAATCAAAAAAGACACACCATTAGTGAAGGAAGTGAAGTTAAAGCTAGACAGCTAGCCGTGGCAGATTTTTATCCGGCATTGATGGTCGCGTTCGATGTAAATGCTGCACCTAACAAAGCTCGAGAAGTCAATCGTCTTCATCACCCTGACCCTTCAGGATCCACACCCCAAGGACTGGAGTACATTGTGGATAAATTATACCACACCACCGTCACATTGGATTGATCACATCAAATGATCGGTTCTGCACGCTTTGGGCCTCGTAGTAACACCTAAGATAATAACATGAACAAACAAGTAATAATAAGACCTGTTTTTTGGGGGGTTTTTACCTTGAATTTACTCCATTGAACATTTTTTTGCAATCTAAATTCTTCAACAACCTTTATATGTGTCACATGATCTTTAATAACCAAGTTCACTTTCTCAATCTGTTTTTGTGTTTTCTTATTGTACATTTTGCAGCATACAGTCTATACAGTATGTCCATAGTGGGAACCAACTACAAGCTCCTAGCGGGTCGACTGAGCTGAAAAAAAATAAAGGATAAATTAAACCAAAAGTAGCTCAAAACGGCCAAAAGGCCCAGATCAGCACAAAGCTGTGGACTGTACATGAGCAGGCTATCAGGCTTCCTGCAGTTAACAGTCCATCTATCCATGTTTCAGTCATGGCATTTTGAAATGAGGAAGAAATAATGACAGTTTCCAGTCCATATAGGACATTCTCCTTTAAAAAAAAGAAGCCGTACTTGCACTTTTGTTTAAATGAGACCTTAAAACCCCAAACACTTTCTGCCGTCGTGCCGTTTCATTGTTTGAGCTTCCACAACGTAGGTGTGTAAATAGGATCAGCCTGCACTTCTTACACGACTAAAGCTGCATCCTCACATCCCAAGCTCCCAAACATTTCCCTTTTTTAACCGGCTTCTTTGATAAAGGACAGATCTGTCTCAGCGGCAGGTGCGGGTCTCTCAGCACCCTGGAGGGACGGTCATTTGGAGAAGTTAATTGGCTTCCCTCCTCTTTTGGAAGTCACATGGAGGATGTACCTGAGCCGCAATCTTTTCCTTTTATTCTCCCTCGGTTTCATAATCAGAGGCTTAAAATGCTTCAAAAGGTGACTGTAGAACAAAGGGAAAGTGTTTAGCAACGCCTGCTCATTATTTTTTTTCCTATTTTCGGGAGATAAAAAGAGAGGGGGGGGGGGTTATCAGACGCAACTAGTTTTAGATAAAGGGTGTTTCTGCCACTTCTGGGTATTTGTACGCAGAACAGAACACATCCCATCTCTATCAGTCATTGCTTTGATTAAGGGTTGCAAAGGAAGGAAGAAAAAACGAGAAGAACACAATTTAAAAACAGAGATTGAAGGTTCAGGGATGTCTGAGCATAAATACCTCTCATTATACACACTGCAGCTCAAGTGCACCTATTGTTCTCTGGGCAAAGTATAATCTGAATCAGAAGAAACTATTTTAAGGCAATGCATTGAAGAAAATACACAATGCTGTATTTAAATCTTGATGTCATTGATGGCTTCAAAGCTCAGAGTCATCCCACAGTTAAATATCACACCTATGCTACTAAACGTCAGTATTTGTTACCTTTCTGTCGAGGCTGCTGTTGCCACAGCTCTTGTTTGGTCTGTGGTTGTACTTCTGAGGACCGGCTGTTGTGGACCAGCGAGACGGGTCCTTTCTGGATGGTTCTTCTTGACTGACCAACACCTCGCCGACGGGAAGGCCTGCCAACGATGGGTCGCTGCTGCGGCGGACGTTGAGAGACATGCCTGTGGGGGGGGGGGAGAAGAGAGCAGGAAAGTTTGATTGAACTTATAAAGTCACAACAACAGTTTGAAAGTTCGTCTTCATAAAAGGTTTTTTTTATGCTGTATGTTTGTGTTCAGTTATTTTGTTTATACTTGGGCAACTTCTCATATGGATTTCTTTATGTATTTTGTTTCCTTCTCTAAATCGTAAATGCACTAGTTTTTAAAAGCTAACATTTTTTTTTGTGAAAAGAGTAGGCATCATAAGCTTAGGCTTGGTTTTTAGTTAAAATTGTATATATATTTATACCAAAAAATTATATTTTTTTGTATTACACTCATGATTTACACCTGTACTTTGGGTTATTTGTGTTGTGGAAATTGAAAGGACCAATAAACCAAACTAAACTATTTACACGCAGTAAAACATAGGTTGTGGTCTTTTTTTCAGCTATTAAAACATGATTTGTAATGTGAATTTGCAACACTTTAAACTACAAATAATAGTTTTTGACGTGACATCAGAGATTGCGCATGCTCTCTGTGAAAGGATGAGGCCAATCGGGTCGCAGCTGCTTCAACTGTGATTCCTTCACGAGGAGAGACCAGGATTTCAAACACGTTTGATTTTCTTGCGAGCACACGATTCGTGATCGGGAGCTCGTCGTGAGGTGTTAATCTCTCGTCGTTACCCCACGTATACTGCACGACAATCGCACAGTGTGTGCTCGGCTTAAGACACACACAAGAAATTTGTTGTGGTGATTGGAGTACAAAGAGCAGATATATAATGAAAAGAGAAAATGTACAACATGAGAGAAAGTGTACAACATGAGGTTTTAAAGTGCAAAGTAAATACACTGCTCATGCAATTTCAATGTGAAAATGACCAAGAATAGTATTTAAAAAATGTATTCAAATTTGATTAGAAATGCTTAACAAGCAGAAAAGATGAACTCTCCAGTCAGACGTCAGGGAATAATCCCACTGACGTCTGTAACAGAGGGAGGACGGTAAGTGTATCCACAAGCTTGGGTTTTGATCATCTGAATTCTCTCCAAAGGCCATATGGATTTGTTTATAATGTTCTAGCAGCCTGAGTGGTACACCCACAAATATGCAAATAGTTGGGCAACCACCTGTCATCCATCAGTGCATCATTGCACTGAGCATATGCCGGTGCTAAGCTTCCATCTGAGACATGGCTTAGTTTAGGAAGCAGCGCATTTTAATCACAGCTTACATCGTGCTGCATCTTGTGCGTAATTAACATCGGACAAGATTAGGACTTTTGGGTGTAGTTTGCCAGAAAGGAAGTTTTAGTTTAGTTTAGTTTATTCCAACATGTAATAAAATAAAATATAATAACGTGAATAAAATAACATATACGCTTGAAAAGATACAGAACCTACCTAATTATGTGACTGAATTTTCAAAATAAAGGTGTTCAAAAAAATCATAACCATCCGAACAGTTATCTTTTTCATTCCTTTCACCTTTTTTGTCTCGCTTATCCACCTGAGCTTACATCATAGCTTCTCTTCAACATCTCTACGTGCCTAATGATTATCTAACTGTTATTTTATCCTCCTCTAATAAATTATTTACTAGAAGGCATTAATGAGGACTTTCGATCAACTCAGAATCGGTGCTGGCGGTCGTGCTGGTGCTAGACCGGCGCTAAAGCCAATTACCAACAGGGGCTCCCAAGTACTGACTTGCTTTTCCACCGGGTGGAGAGCAACGGGGAGACAGGACCCTACCTCATTTGTAACATCACTAAAGCAGAAGCAGGACTAGGCCTGTGTTGAAAAAATCGATTTTCCGATTCTAAATCGATTCTCATATTAATTCCTAAAAATCGATTCTTATGTCTAAAGATCGATTTTCTTTTTTTTTCTTTTTTTTTCTTTTATTTATTTTTTTTTCCATCATTTTCGCCAGGTGAACTTTAATCCCAGTAGTCGGACACACAGTTTGTCATGACACTTCTGAAAAATGCCAGGTGCTTCATGGCAATATGTGTGTCTGGTGACGGAATAAATTAGACAAGCTAAAATGATTTGTTTACTGCATGAAATGTTGCAATTTCTTTCTTTTTTGCACTTTAAATGGATATTGAAAGGCCTGTTTGAGTTATTTATTTCTTAGTTATTTCACAATAATTATTGTGAAATTATTATTTCACTAGTTATTTTACAGTCATATAATTCAGGCAACAGCTCAAAAAACATTTTAAATAACACTAAGCCAAATCAATATCGAATCGGATCGAATCATGATAATCGATTCTGAATATTAAGAATCGGAATCGAATCGATTCTTGACATTTGAATCGATACCCAGCCCTAAGCAGGACATCCGTAAAAGGAGCGTGAATCTCTCAGAAAGACTACAGTAGTTGCTTTGAAACTCTTTTGTCGCATTTACACGTCTCCGGCAGAGCTGGATGTGACGTAGCCGGTCAATCTAAAGTCATCAAAATGCAGGTTCTAGCCGTTTTTGGCCTCATTCATACAATGTCGTAGTGACAAAACACTAGTTAATGCTTACGCATTACTGCATGACATGAGGGCTTTGCCTCTGAATAATCATTTGAATGATCAACCTCTAAATATTTTCATAACAACGGTATTGGCCAAAGCAAAAAAAGTTTGTCTAAAATGTTTTTGTCTATCTTTTACATAGACAATATCTTCTTTGTCACTGTTTTGAAGAGAGGTCTTGCAGGACGAGATACAGAGAGTTATGACGATTACAAACAGAGAATCAGGAGAGTTACACTAAGAAAAAGGAAAATCACAGACCCCCCCCTGCAGCAGTTGCTTTATCGCAAATTCCTTTGTGAGAAAGTGTAATGAAAATGTGACTAATGGAAAACAAATGTTGGTATGTCTTTTTTGGAGTCCAGAATTGACTGCGTGCAACTTCACGGCATCAACATCGACGGCTTTTACGTTTCAGGACAAAAGGAAGTCTTTTTCGAGTCACAGGTTTGATTGCGTGGTTAAATCAGTAGGAATGCATCCAGAAGTCCCCGGTGTGATATATGCTTTAAACTCACAGAGGTTGTTTAAATATGGCTGCTGCATTGTTCTGGCTGGTTATAATCATCAGGGCCCCCGCTGTGCAATTCTTGCATCTGGCCCAGCAAGGCTTGGGAACCAGCATAACACTCGTTTTCTTGGCACAGAGTCAGTGCTTTCCTTACAGCCCCGCGCTCGAAAGGCAAAACACGGGTCCTACTCTTTCACTAGCACCGAATTAGCACTGGAACCGCTTTGGTCAAAAAGCCAAATATGCTCATCACGGTTGTTTCTAACATATCTTCATCACGGAATAAACAGCCAATCAACCCCCCCTAGCTGAAAGGCAGCTACTCCTGCCTTTCTCCATAAGAAAACTGGGGTTGTTTCCATCAGACCCTGATAACCCCGAATAGGAAGAACAATAATAATCATTTAGCTGATTTAGCTGAGTAGCTGCAATCTGATTGGCTGATCCTTGCATTAAAGCGTTAAAAGATAAAAAACTCTGTTTTTTGGCTGTAAAGTTCTGGTTTCACTACTTTTGTTCCTATTTATACTGAATACTCGCACCTGTGTCTCTTCAGTCCCCCGGTTTATATCATCTTGTGTTTTGCTATATTCATAAGTTCTTGTTCTCGACTCTTGTATTTCGTTTTTTCTTCTGACGGTGGTTGTCTTCAGTTTTTGTTCTGGATTTCCTGCAGTGCCAGGTTTTGGTTTTAATAGAAGATAATCATCTGTTACTCCTGCTTACTGCCGTGTTCTCCTGCATTTTGGTCATCCCATTAAAGCCCATATCATATCAACAGACTATACGATGAAAGAGAAGCTGATGACACCATGTTTAAACATGAGCTACACCAATGTTACATGTGTTAATAAAAAAAACTATTTCTCTTGACAAAACAAATCAATTTCTCATGGAAGGAGGTCGCTGGCAAGAACATCCCAAAGCAAGACTGATCTCACTCATCATTAAGTCCGTTCCTCGGACACAGACCATGCCAACAAAACCCAACAGCAACTGTAATGTAATAGATAATTCTTGTTGTAAATGTGTTTTACTTATTGCTGATTCTGCCTATAGGATCCCTCGAAGGACATTGGAAATCAAATTAAAACGGTGCATCTCTCATAAAAGCCAGTCAGCCGGTCATTGAGAGTTTACTTTAAAATGAGGTTGATTTAATAATGGCTTTCAATAAACTTTTGCCCCTTTCAGTAATGGCTGGTTCATTTCCAGTTCAGGACTCCAAGCAGGGGTAATTAATGTCTGGTATTTAGAGATAAATAGAAACTAAGGGGAAGAGGGAGTGAGAGGGGGCACTGGAAAACAGGAAAAATTTAAATCTAAAGGCTAAAAAGACTAAAAAAGGTCACAGAGTGAATTTATTTGAATCATATTATTTCTTTTTATGTGTGTATTTCCCCTACATGTGTGTAGCCAGGGCCAAAAGACACTTGTTGTGGATTAAAAGCCTTGATGTACTTCCCAGAATACCTCAAGGCTCAGCTCTTACTGGATTTTGCTGAATCTTTGGACTCTATGACAACATCAATCTCGCTTTATTCCATTTGATTGCTTCCAGACACCAACAGATGTCTATGACTGTACAATAATGATTATTTGTACCATTTGAAAAACAAGAGTGCCCATTCAACATTTAAATCAAATTCAAACGTATAAAAGAAGAAGCAAAATTGTGTTCTATTTATATATCTTTCTAGTTTCTGATCATTTTGTCTTGGATGTCATAATTGATCATCTGCATCTCACATTATTTTAAGCTATTAAAATCAGATTTCTGGTAACGTGTACCTGTCCAGATTACAAAGCACCTCAGATATCAGCTTTAAATAGGTGTGAGGTGTATTTAAAGGGAATCACACCCACTTTGAACTCTTTTAACAGTGACTTGCTGAATACAAACATTGGCAGGAATCCCATTTATTTAAGTTCTCTTTAATAAAATGCTGCTCCATCAAAATGACAATTCATTACAGATAAACAAATGATGCATCGCAACGGCTATTCTTACTTATACCGTCGCTGTAATGAAGGTCACGATATGAAGTTCTCTCTCCTCCCCACTCTCCCTAACCAATTTTCCTGCGCTTATTTGTGATGGGATTATCCCAGCGGTCCGGAGGGTTTGGTTTGTCCCGCGTTTAATAACCAGCACCGCCACTTCAGAGTGAGCCGGCAATCGATCCCGGCTGAAAGGGGAACAAGACCATCGGTGGGGGAGACGGCTAATAAAACAGGACCCTAATTCAGCCCCTGTGGTGGGGGATTATGGTAAGGCGGAGGGTCACAGACATGTACACACTCTGAAATTCACCGTAGAGAGGTCATACCCTCCAGGGGCTATTAACTTTTATTGTTTTTTTTTTTCTTGTTTGTTTTTTCTTTCATTACTTGTCTTTCACACCAACCTTGTTTAGTGGAGAAATATATAAGCCTGGATGGTTCACTATGGTTTTACCACACACACACACATCTATATATATATATATATATATATATATATATATATATATATATATATATATATATATATATATATATATATATATATATATATATATATATATATATATATATATACATATATATATACATACATACATACATACATATATATATATATATATATATATATATATATATATATATATATATATATATATATATATATATATATATATACATATATATATAGTAAACACACATGTAGACAACTATGTCAACTAGCATTTTTTGGATCTTAAAGACACTGAAAAATAACTATGTTATCGTCATTACAGCTTTAAAAAAACAACAATAGTTGGGAGAAATATATCTAAATTCATAATAGAGGGAATGCGCATGACGTCACAGATGCGACTTCACAGCGGGTTACGCCCACTGAGTGTCAGAAAGACTGAGTGTCAGAAAGACTGATTGGCAGCGTAAACTTTAAGTTTGAGCAACTGGAAAACATCTAAAATGGGAAAGAGCTGTTGTGGGATCGACTGTACTCATAGATTTAGGAAGAAATCTGAGTTATCGTTTTACAGACTGACGAAAAATAAGCTTAAGAGAGACAAATGGATCACTGCAATTCACAGAAACAACTGGATTCCAGGAACCGAAACGTGGATTTGCGGTTCCCATTTTGTATCAGGTAATGTTGGATTTTTGGGTAGCCAACGTTAAACGGTCAAATCATAAAGTTCGGTGTCCTCATCACTTTAATTTCAACAACAAATCCTGCCTTGAAGTCGGACCAAGCATCAAGACTTTTGTAAGCCTTCAAGCTTTGCTTCGTGTATTTCCCCGGCGTAGAAATTAAGTACATATAAATATCAGGAAACTGGATTCGTGGCCAAATATTAATGTCCATGAACCACTGGTTCTTGGTAACTGTACCAAATATTAATGTCCATGGACCACTGGTTCTTGGTAACTGTACCAAATATTAATGTCCATGGACCACTGGTTCTTGGTAACTGTACCAAATATTAATGTCCATGGACCACTGGTTCTTGGGGTAACTGTACCAAATATTAATGTCCATGGACCACTGGTTCTTGGTAACTGTACCAAATATTAATGTCCATGGACCACTGGTTCTTGGGGTAACTGTACCAAATATTAATGTCCATGGACCACTGGTTCTTGGTAACTGTACCAAATATTAATGTCCATGGACCACTGGTTCTTGGGGTAACTGTACCAAATATTAATGTCCATGGACCACTGGTTCTTGGTAACTGTACCAAATATTAATGTCCATGGACCACTGGTTCTTGGTAACTGTACCAAATATTAATGTCCATTGACCACTGGTTCTTGGTAACTGTACCAAATATTAATGTCCATGGACCACTGGTTCTTGGTAACTGTACCAAATATTAATGTCCATTGACCACTGGTTCTTGGTAACTGTACCAAATATTAATGTCCATGTACCACTGGTTCTTGGGGTAACTGTACCAAATATTAATGTCCATGGACCACTGGTTCTTGGGGTAACTGTACCAAATATTAATGTCCATGGACCACTGGTTCTTGGGGTAACTGTACAGGTCACTGTCAAGTCCAACTGCCTTTAATTTAAGCCGATAATCGGCTGTTATCCCGTCTTCTCCACTAGTTGCAGCTGTTTTTGCCACTCAATGTGAGTAAGGGGGCTGGTCCAGTGGGAAAGTGACGTCAATACATACCCTCTATTGAGTGAGTTTGGTAATATATTGGAAAGGTGGAAAGGGTGGAAGATTATCCCGTAGTCTGGGCAATACTATCTAATCAACGCTTTTTATTCTCCCACATAAGGGCCAAAAAAACAAAACAATTTCATAAGTCTAGTCTCTTATCACTGCAGATTCAGTCCACTTCTTTTGTTGTGCAGATTCGTTTGTGTCGTCAGTAATAACTAGGCATGACTAAGTCTATGTCTGTAACCTCAGAGAAGTATTTTCTTTAAGTCTTATTAACAGGATGACACAAATTGTTCTTGACAGTTGACCCTGCTGACAACATTTTTCTGCAAATTAATGGAAGTGACATGCTGAAAAACAAGCCCCAAAACAGCTTCAGTGATGAATTCAGCGCGAGAAAGATTGGCATAAACAATGCCGGATTTAAATTACCGTATTACGCTCGCCCACCCTATTTTTTCCTCCCTTAAGTGGTTTAAATGATGCAGAAGAATTAACTTTCAACATAGAGGTGAAGGCGGTCGGCTCTAATGGAAGTTTCCAATGACTGAAGTGGTATAAAGTAAAGAGCCCTTACAATATGTGGGGAGTGGCCTTCCCTCCCTGACCGGCTGCCAACTCGAGGTAATTCTCCTTCAGCATGTGGATGAGGTTATACAGCGCAAGGATAGCCTTGTTACAACTACTTTTAATGTATTTCTAATTATATGAAGACCATGCCCTTTACAGGGACTGAAAATAAGACTGATACGCATGTTAAAAGGAGAAATTCAGAGCAGAAAAGTAAGGAATAACGAGATCTTTGGCATACCAAAAACCACGACTTCATTTTGACTTTGAAGCTAACGGAATGAATAAAAACAAGATCTCACAGGCCTCAAGCTACAAAGTTTGAGCTCAAACCCTCTGAAGGAGGTATTTAACACTGAAGATGTGAGGTGTGCGTGACATAAAGATGCATGCTTCTGAATAATACACCAAAACCCACAGATGATGACATGTTTTTAAAAAATCCAAAAGTAGAATTTTCTTCTTTGGTCGGGAGACGGTTAGAGGCTGTTGAATAAATGAAGTCGGAACCTGGCTGGAATTTCAACAGGAATATAGTTGACGGACGAGAAGTGAGGACAACATGGTGGGGATTTTCTGTTGTGGCCCTCAAGCCCTCGTGGGTCAATGCACTCACATTAAACTTATTTAAATATAAATGCCAAGCAGCCATGGCTTCATAAAAAGTCTAAGAGCTATTTTTTTCTGGGGCTTCCTTGAATACTTCAAGCCCAGGCCACTTCCAAGTCTGAATAAGTTATGGTACCGAGCCATTTTAAGTTGCTCAAACCACAACTACATATTGATGTCCCTGATGTGTAAAGGGATTTCCACGGAATGAATTCCAGCCTGAATCATCTGGTAGCTGTCTTTGAGGTTTCTACTTTTGCTTAAATTCTTGACACCTGCCTTCTAAAAAGGCCCGAAAAGGTGAAAAATATCCCTCCAAGTGCTTCTGTGAAGTTTCTAGCAGACTGTAATCCGATATGAGGTCAGATAGTGGAAAGAAACTTTAAATGAACATCAGCTGCTGACCTTAACATGAGTGTCAGATGTAATTCATTATAGATACATATGATTAAAAACATCACATAAGCAGTTATGACAATAAAAAAAACATTGACTTTGAAACTGAGGGCCCAAATGGTTGTTCAATGTAATTTTTGTGCACGCTTTAAAGCACATGCATTGTTTATCAATGTCGTCAACAGGTCCTTTTTCCTTTTTAACAGGTCTGTAGCCTTTATTCAAGAT
This sequence comes from Cololabis saira, assembly GCF_033807715.1. NCBI lineage: Eukaryota > Metazoa > Chordata > Actinopteri > Beloniformes > Belonidae > Cololabis > Cololabis saira. Next base: position 7,737,787 of record NC_084608.1, read on the forward strand.
TGGAAGAGAAACTACAACACACAACTGATGTAATTTCTCCTCAAATCTTGAATAAAAGCCACAAAGGTGTCACCTTCCACCCAGAACGCTTTAAAAACCAAGTAAAGGATCTGTCTGGCCTAAAGCCTTTGACAATGATGATAAAGTAATCAACTGCAATTCTAGACCAATGTTTTGTATTTAACGTTTTCAAATAAATGTGCTTCTCCACACAAAGTGCTGAGTTGTTAATATCAGATAAACAAATGTAAACGTCAGTAGCTCCTGTTCTAGGCCTTGATGTGTCCCAACAAAAACTAGACATACCGTATTTTCCGCACTATAAGGCGCACCTTTGATGAATGGCGTATTTAAAAACATTTTCCATACATAAGGCGCACTGCATTATAAGGCTCACTAAATATATGGTAAAATACCGTACTATAGTGGCTGGGGTTGAGTTACGTATCTACCTGATGGAGCTGCGCTACAGGAAATGCTACAAAATCCTACAGAAAATGCAAAAAAAAACAACAACAAGAAAAGTACCGTATGTCAAACTTTATTAACAAAATAAAAACCAGCTTTGCTCCGTCTCGTCAAAGTCTCCATTATGTGAGTCAGCGTCGCTGCTGTTGTCTTGAACGTCTGTGACGATTCCTGACGTTTTTAGCGCCATTACTTCGGCGACACCAACTACATTACCCACAATCCCCCTGACTACAGTAACACAAATTACCGTAATGATCATATATAAGGCGCACTGCATTATAAGGCGCACTGCCGGTTTTTGAGAAAATTAAAGGCTTTTAGGTGCACCTTATAGTGCGGAAAATACGGTAATTGGTCTGTCAGAAACGCTGTCCGGAAATAAAACTCATTTTAACTTTGATGGTCTATGCATCACTCTATGCATCACAATCCTCTTAAATCTATAGGCGATAAACAATGTATTTCTCATGTGAAATATCTGCACTATGCCTACTTCAGTCTTCTTTGGCCAGGGGAGTAAGGTGCCATTTGATCAAAACGATGACATTATTATCAGGAAAGAGAAAGATCATCCTCCTCGTACCCAGAAAAACCCTTCCTGGAGCTTCTCGATGATGTGCTAAGAAAGTTTGGTTGAAGGGTACGTCTGAGCCCAGAACTGAGTTTGATTAAGGCACAGTGATGTAACTAAGGTAGAGGTAAGGCTTGAGGGAGAGCCAGTCCCCCAGGGTTGCTGAATCAACCATCTAGTTCAGAGTCTGAACAAGAAACAGAGAGAGATGCAGACGGATTCTTCTCTCTTGACAGAAAGACAATACAGACAATTTACTGGAGAGAAAGAGGAGAGGATGTCAGCCTTCCTCAGGCCCTCAGAGACGAGGCCTCCAGCAGCAGACACCGAGACACTTCAACAACAATAACATCAAACCGTGAGTGAGTGTGTATCCCTCGACTAGGAAGCTCTCAGAGAGGAGGGAGGGGTGGAGTTCACTCCCAAATATCAAACCTGACTCATCTAGGTCAAAAACTCCGGATATGTGTGGAAGAGCGTTGGTATGTGTGCACACATGGGCAAAACCTGTCTTGTCAAGTTAAAGTTAGCACAACTGGAAGTTTCATTTTGGTGCAGATGTTTTCAAATTTTAAATGTACACCCTACTTTTGTCCTGGATCATTTGATTGAGTTCAAAAATAATTCACATTAATTGCCTCTTATTCATAAAGTCTTACGTTTATAAAAGAATCGTATCAAATGAGGATCGGCGGTGCTATTGCCCCCTCCAGCGTCTATCCCACCCTGGGCCAGAATCACAGTGACTCCTCCTCACTGAGTCTTCAGGGAAATGATAATCAACAAAACAAACAACCCTCAGATGGACCACAAACAGCTCCACTGCAGCACCTTCCATTTGAACACCACTTTGTCTGTTTCTCCATTACGACTGGTCCACAGGAGAGACGCAATAAATCTCATTCCGACTGAAATGTGGCCAAGTCACTCATGATTAAAAACACTTATGGTGAAAACGTTGTGAACCTGGAGCAGCGCAGGCTGGCACAACCACCAGAGCCGTTTAAATGCTTCTGCAATGGAAAATAATACTTTCTTCTTCCAATTCAGACCTCTGAAATGTAAATGTCTTTTATTCCTTTTGAATTAGAGAGGTTTGGTTAATATAAGAGATAAGACGGGCCTCCTGGACACATTTGGCACAGCAGAGACGAGGCTGTTGCTGATAAGACATCAGACTCGGCACTATATTTCCACTGTGGGTAACTATGTCCACAATCATTTCTATGTCTCTGAGCAAGCCTAAACTGTCACAGAAGCGATTGTCACACCTACTGTACCATGTGAGCAAAAAATTGGAGTGTGAATGAGTTTCTGTTTCCTGCAGGTCAGGCAGGATTTAAAGTGGAGCTCATTCTGTGGTTTTTCTGCACTCTTTCATTTTGATTGGGGGAAACAAAAGATATTTGGTATATTAGATGACATGGACTGTGGATCCTGGAGAGGAAGTACTGCCTGATGGGAGATGAAACTGAGAGCATGTAAATATCTTCGTAAAGCAATGACGACAAAAATACTCGCACATAAACACATGTAAGCGATCAGGGTAGTTTATGTGCAAAAAGTCAAAGCATGCTCCCTTTGAAAAGGAAAAGAATAGAGTAAAAAAGAAGAAAAAAAGCACAAGCTCACTGCTGCTCTGCACGATGAGAAGATCTCATACTGACTATGTTAGGAGTGAATGCAAGAAACTTGGAACCAGATGGTATTTTGATATGCAGAATCTACGTTTCAGATGTGCATCACAATGATCCGTCACGCAGTTTTGTGAAACCATGAGGTTTTCACTGAAATTCCAGGCAGGGGATGATGAAAGCAAAGCAACAGTGAAGAAAAGCTAACTTTGTCCCCTGAGGAGGAAAAAAACATGATTTGTCAACACTGTCCTGGGGAGTAGAAGCTTTCCTGCAGCCTAAATGAATATTGAGACAATAGTAATAATGCTCAGTTTTTTTGAGTGTGGTTTGATTTAACATGAATTGTAGAACAGGCTGTCTGTAATATTTAAGTGTGTACACTGATACATCCATGAATCGCTGCTTCTGTCATCCCGTAATTGTTTTTACATCATGTACAACCGGCGTGGATTTCACAGAGAATTAGACTAGAATTTGATCTGAGGAAAAAGGGTTATGACCATTTAGAGCAAACATATTTTGCTTGTTTGAAACAGTGAACGCCATCATGGAAGGTTGGAGGTTTCAGTTACTCGCAGCAGCGACCCCACAGGTGTACGGAGTGATGAAACACACACTTCAGCATCTGCAACAGCCCTCGCAGTGCCAGTCACCTGATGAAACCAGCTTTCCTCAGACCTCACTCCTTTAAAATAGTTTGGCATATTGAGGACGCATCTGGCCCACGTTCGCCTCTCTGTTCCACCTAAACTTTTCAAGGGAAACAACCTTTGGTTGTAAATTAAAACAACGTTCTGAGCTGGTTCAAAAGCAAAAATCTTTTCACAAACTATTTGAAGACGTCGATCAAACGTTCCCACTGTGCCCATATTTCAACAACAATGACATCAGATGAAAAAACATGTGCCTTTTGGTATTGAACCCAGACTTTTCCAGGCTGGCTTAAACTGGTTATCACGAGGAAGGCTACACTTCTGAATGCTAGACTTCTTTTGCTGAAATTAAATAGATATTAATAAGTTATGAAAATGATTCCGCCTTGGAAGTCGTCGTTGGAAATCGGTGGAAATTAGTTTCCTGTTTCACTTAAACGCATACAAATGGTCCCTTTATGATGTCCTTTCAACATCATGCTGACAGCAGACGGCAGTCAATTTGATTTGATGACATTTGACATAAAAATTAGATCCACGGAAACTACGTTTGTACAAATGGCATCTTGCCAACCAGTGTGATACAATTTTCTGTATATAATATTGATGATTATCCATATTGTGTCAAGGCCACGCAAAACTGTTCAAGCAGTCACCATGGAAACAGAGGTTTAAACTATGAGCAGATTGTTTTGCCTCCATCAGGAGTCGGCCAAAGGAATTAAAGACCACAGGTTCATAAATATAGAAAGAAATTAACAAAAAAAAGTAGACTTTCCAACATTTCCTTATTAGCTAAACACAAAGCATCAACCAAGTGGCATTCCGTTTATTAAAAAAGTAATTTGGCTTAAATAAAACTTAATCCCAATGAGACATACTTAAATTAAGAGAGCTGAATTAAAAGAATATTTTTTTATGTGAAAGGCCATTAGAAGTGAATTTGTCATAAACTCAGAGAAAGTTTCATAAAGGTAACAAAATCTTTTTATTTTCTTTTTGCATGAGACAAATATAGACAAGTCTCGCATAAACTTAAACTTTCAGCATCCAACTTTTTACAAAAGTGCAACTGACAACTGTAATCTTCTGAATTGGCTCGTCTTCAGGGTGTAACTTAAACACAGTTGTCCCTTAACTGAATTAGATTAGGAAACTGCCCCAGGATGAGGAGAGCAACTTCATTTGAACTGGAAACTATGTCCACAGCCGGCACTTCTGGGAGACAAGCTGGAGAATGCAGGGGTTGACAGTCACCTCACATCCTGGATTCTGGACTACCTCACCAACCGGCCACAGTATGTGAGGACACGGGACCACACATCGGACATGGTCGTCTGCAGTGTGGGGGCCCCGCAGGGAACGGTCCTGGCGCCGTTCCTCTTCACCCTCTACACTGCTGACTTCTCCTACAACTCCCCAACCTGTCACCTCCAAAAGTTCTCTGATGACTCTGCTATCGTCGGCCTCATCACTGATGAAGACGATAGCGAGTACAGAGAACTGTCCCAGGACTTTGTGGACTGGTGCCTGCAGAACCACCTCCAGATCAACGCGGGGAAAACCAAAGAACTGGTGGTGGATTTCCGCAGGTGTAATAAATCCCCCTCGACACCGGTGAACATCCAGGGAAAGGACATTGAGATGGTGACATCTTATAAGTACCTGGGTGTTCACCTCAACAATAAACTGGACTGGACTACTAATTCCTCTGCACTCCACAGAAAAGGCCAGAGCAGACTCTATCTGCTCAGGAGACTGAGGGCCTTTGGTGTGCAGGAGAAGCTCCTGAAAACATTTTACAACACTGTGGTGGCATCAGCCATTTTTTACGGAGTGGTCTGCTGGGGCAGCAACATCACAGCTGCAGACAGAAGGAGGCTGGACAAAACAATCAAAAGGGCCGGCTCTGTCGTGGGCTGCTCTCTGGACACAGTGCAGGTGGTGGGAGAGAGGAGGATGATGGCTAAGCTGTCATCCATGATGGAGAAGGACTCCCACCCCATGAAGGACCTTCAGAGCGCTGGAGAGCTCCTTCAGCGACAGGTTCCTTCACCCTAGGTGTGTGAAGGAGCGCTACAGACGGTCCTTCCTCCCTGCAGCTGTGAGACTACACAACCAGCACTGCTCACAGTAGACCACAAACAATACAAACAATCCTGACAATAAAAACCATTCTGCAACGGGCATAAATAACATCTGTAAATATCCATCTGTTTTTTCTTTTTGTATACTAGAATTTTTTTATTTATTACTATTTTTATTCTCCTTCTTATTCTTATTCTTATTATTATTGTATATACTGTTTATAGTGTTATAGTGTTTATTATTATTATTATTGTTGTGTGATATTGTGTGATAATTGATGCCTCTTGTTTTGCACTATCCCCTTTGCTGCTGTAACCTGGAAATTTCCCCTCTGGGGGACTATTAAAGGATTTCTTATCTTATCTTATCTTATCTAAAAATCATTAAAATAAAGAAATACGACTAGTCAGGGTTTTATTCCTGTGTCTTGACTAAATTCCACATAATACAGACAACTTTTCCTAACGGGCCTGAGGAACTGGCCTGAAAAGTCAACCTACATCTGCTGCACTGGAGTACGCCGCTAAAATCCAAACCAGCACCGGGGTATTTTTCTAAACTACTGACAGAAAGTGTGGATACTTTATTCAGACAGCCACAAATGAAAGAAAACCTTTCATCATGGACATCCAAGAGGAATGGTTGGTACAAGTCCGATGCTGTGATGTCTGTAACTGATGAATTACAGACACGGAATATGAATGTGGGAGAGGTTGCTACAGTTAGTCACATTTGAAGCTTCATTCATGCGTTACTGTTGTTTCCTTTTGGTAAATTAAAGTATCTTTAGACACACAGAATAGTTCACAGTTGCATCAGTTTAGAGAGAGAAAAGGCTGCTTTGTACCAACACCCAGACATCGCAGACCATGTAAAATAACATGTGGTTTCAAAGCTAAGAGTTTTATTGGTACCACGCAGTAACTCTGCCGGGTAGTTTCTGAAAACTGTCAAATTAAATCGAGCGTAATGTTGAAATGGCTTCAAATTAAAGTCATTGTCAAGGGTTTACACAAATAATTTGCTTTGATCAAAGCTCCAATTGTTAGCAGCAGTAAGTACTCTGAAAATGATCCCATTTGAGTTGAGATGTAGTGTCCTAGACTAGAGCAGTGATTCCCAACCTTTTTTTCCTTGCAGCCCCCCCTACTTGTGTCTAAGACCAGCCAGCCCCCGACCCGTACGTACTAGCACCAAAATAGTCTTTAATTGAAAAAATGAACATTAATTATGTTTTTTTGATACATTTCTCTTTGGTTTACCCTGTATACATATGACTTGGTTTTTCTCCAATGTCACCAATGTATAAAATACGCACAAAAGGACATAAAAGGACATAAAAATATTTCTGAAAAATGTCTCTTTTAATATGAGACCAAAATTTTTTAACATTTTTCCTTTAACAACCTGTCGGAGTAGATTAAATGTTGAGTAATGATATAATAATTAAGAATTAAATAATTTCCTGTGTTTGTCACCAGTGTATAAAAAACACAAAAAATATTCAAGACATTCATAAATTATTCCTAACAATGTCTTATGAATGACTCATTCGCAAATATAATTTTTACAACTGCATATCCTCAAAGCAGAAAAAGTTTCGCGCCCCCCCAGAGATCTCAGGCGCCCCCCCAAGGGGTGGCCCGGGCCCCAGGTTGGGAGACACTGTCCTAGAGCATCCATACTGCTTTGAGGGCACGTTTGCATCCTTGCAGACGCGATGAAAAACAGAATCTTAGCATCTTAGAAAATAATCAGTTTGCGTGCACACAAATATGTTCACATATTTCCAGTCAACATCTGTTGACCTGTGTGCACCAGCTGTGTGTGAACATGTACGTCTGCACATAAATATGTGGCCCGCGTGTCTGCATGCTGGCCAGCACACACGAAAAACCTCACACTGCAGGATTTTTACTGCTTTGGTCAAACTGTCTTTTGACTTGTAACTCACAATATACTGTAAATCAACTGGTATTACATTATTAAAGAGAGACAGTATAATTAAGATGAACAAACTACTTTTTAAGTTGTGCCAGACTGATGTGGGAAAGAAATGTTAACTCATCAGTTTAATCCATAGACTTCAGTGGACTCTAATTTCTGGAAACATAAAGTCTTTTTTCCCTGTAGCCCATTGTGAATTTATGGTTTTCTCATTTATTTGAAATTTTGACCTGCAATAGCTCAAATAATTACCACAATTATTATAATTTCTAAGTACAACCATTATTCAAACCACATACTTAGAAAAGCCAGACCAATTTGTTTTTTATAATGTTGCATGTTCTTTCATCCACTGTCTTTGTTCTTATGTCTTCTGCCATTTGTTCTTGTAAGGTGAAAAATGAGACCAACTCCAGACACCACAGAGCAAAAAAAGCGAAAACAAAAACCAAGGAGGTCCTGCCTGCTCAAGCCGAGGAAGCATTTTCTCAGCAGATGAAGGAGGTGGAGTCACAAATTAAACTGTTTAAATACTCCATGACGGAGGCATTCATAGGAACAAAGTTCAAATGATAAATACATTTAAATCATTTAGAAGATGTGGATATAATTTAATGTGTGTACACATGGGAATACGGTTGGTTGGTTGCCAAGTCCTGCAGATCTTGAGAACAGTATGGTATGGAAAATTAAAGACAGAGAAGTGAATCAGGCAGAAATAGAAAAATAAAAACTCCAGGATTTTAAAAATAGTTTTTGTTTATGTTTACAGTTAAAATTATGCTTTTTTCATTATGTTTACTTTTACTGTATTTTGCTTACATTTTAGTCTACGTTTATGGTTTTGTATTTTTACCTTGTTGTTTATGTTGACAACTTTACGTTAACATTTCTTTATGTTTTTGTTTATGCTTTAACTTTTATGTTTACACTTATTTTTTATTCCCATTTACATATGTGTTTATATATTTTGCTGACATTTATATATTTTCTTTACTTTTACAATTTTTTATACATTTTTTGTTTACATTTACCTTTTCTATTTACATATTTTATTTATGTTTTCAATTAACTTTTCTGTTCATGATTTCTTTGTTTACATTTTTAATTACATTTATATTACTTGTTTATACATTTTGTTTAAATTTACATTTGTATGCCTTTTTGTTAATATTTGTTTACCTATTGTTTATGCTGTCAACATTTGTTTTTTCTTTACGGTCACCTTTTTGTTTACTTTTTTAGTTACCATTACATTTTCTTTTACATTAATTTTATTTGTTTGTCTTTACATTTCTTTCTTACCTTTACCTTTTTGTTTACTTCAACCATTTTTTTTACATTTCTATGTTTAATGTTTTTGTTGTTTTTACGTTTTTACGTTGACCTTTTGTTTTACAATTTTAATTTATTTTGACCTTTTTTTTCGTTTGTTTTGTTCCAATAATGTTTTTTGTTTACATTTTTTCTTTATATTCACCTTTTTGTTTACTTTTCAATTTTTTGAATACATTTTCAGGAGGGCATGCATTGCTTGGGGCGTGATGCACAAATGCACTTGTGCATTTAAACTTCTTCATGTGTCTCAGCTGTCTATCTATGACTGGCTTAAGTAAGCAGCTCAGTCCAGCAGTGCTGAGTAGGGACTACCACTCCATGAACTTCACGCATCATTACCAAATACTATCATTACCATTTTAGTGTCTACAGTTGTAAAAAAAATAGCTATATTGGCTCAGTATGGTACTTTGGCAGTATTAGTGTTTTTACAATTTTGTAAGTTGGTGTAATTAAATGTCTGCGTTAGACAATCATAGATCTATGTCTAAGATCCCCTTTATTTCTAAAGACCTTGAAAAAGCTCATGCAGATCAACTATGCAACCATTTGCTCTCGCACATAATGCATAGCAGATAATGCATTTGAGTCTTATTTAGGTGTATACTTGTAGTCCTACATCTCAGAGTTGTACTTAGTACTATCAATCACAAGATTCTATTACAGATGTTTGAACATATTAATGGGATTAAAGAAATACCATTAGCCCGAAAAGTCATATTTATAGACCAGTTTTTTCCAGTGAATTAATCATGGCGTTCCACAGGGTTCTGTGCTTTGACCAGTTCTTTTCAGTATAGAAATTCTCTATTGATTTTATTAGGTATATATTTCGTTGCTATGGTTGGTTCTCGTCTATACATATCCATCAAGCCAGATGAGAGCAATCCGTTGAGTGGACAATAACCTTGTCTTAAAGACATAATGGTTAGGGAGACTTCAACGCTCCCTCTACTAAACTCAGAAAAAGACCAAGGTTGTTGTTTTTGGACCTGAGTATCTTCAAAACAGATGGTCCAGACATTTAATTACTCTTAATGGCATTACTTTGGCATCTAGAACTGCAGTGACAAAGCTTAGAAACTTTTAAGAGCATTTGTCCTTTAGTTCACATATAAATCAAATTCGTTTTTTTGTATAAAAATGCAATTAGCAAAGGGTGTCCTGAATAACACCAGGATGCAAATGCTGAACTATAGTTAAGTTATTATTCTTCCAGACATCACTGTACCTTCATAATCAAAAGGAATCATTCAAAAAAAAAAAAAGGTTTATAAGTTGTGTTTAATTGAGATCTGTTAACATATTGTTGGAAACTGTCCACAAAAGGAATATTTTGAATTTAAGGCAGAGCAATCAGTGATGGAGAGAACAGAAGATGTTGAGTGTTAGTGTTAAGTCAAGTTATATTAAAGGGGCTAAACAGGAAGTACACATTTTGATGCAACCAGTTTTTGCCTTTTTCAGTAAAGCCAGTTTCAGTTATTTTTATTGATTACAAAATGCCAATTTTCCATCAAACATTTGATAGCCGTAGATGCTTTTGCCATGTCTCTGTGTTGCATACTTCCACCTTATTAACAGCACTGTGGTGCTTCTGTACCAGCTTTTCTGGGACATATTGGTATTTAACGCAAAATTGATGTGTACTAACAGTAGCTTACAAATAAAGCGAACCACAAAAAAAAAGATGGTGTTGGATCCATACTGTTTGCAGGACAATTTCTCCCAAAAACAAAGTTTTAACCAGGGATACGTTAATCCACATACAGTTTTTATCCTCACCATTCTCCAAAGATGACCCTCGACTTCCTCTTGAAAAACTACTCCCTGCAGCTCAGTTTACACGAAACAATAAATGTCATCTCCTAGAACTTTAAAATTACTACTTCCAAGAAAACACAAACAAGGCACTATTACTGAGTTCTGGGAGATGTGATCACAGGCACCAGCACTTGTGTGTAAAATGTGTACCCGAATGTGTCTGGTGTGATCAGATCTGACCTCACTGCTCTTTATGCAAATAAACATGGTATCATAAAAATGAAATAGCTCGTCGACGACCTTAAGCATCCTCCTCACAACAAAGTGACTTAGCAATGGAGTCTCTTCGGTCAGAGGATTCTGTTACGGCTCGTTCCTCTTCACCTTCACATCCACCCCTCCCCCCTCACTGATTGCTCCATGGCTCAGCTCAGCACACCTGATGTCCCTCACCAATCTTCACACCAGCCTGCCAATCTACAATCAACCACTGCCAGTATAAAGACCCAGTCTGCACTTCATTCCTCGCCAGAGCTTCACCTGTCTACACGTATGTTCTCTGGATTTCTACGCTGAGCTGCGGTCACCTGCGGAGCCCACACCCCACTCCAACTTCCTCATCACTGCTTTTGGCCTCTTAAATAAATACGCCCACGGGCTTCACCAAACTTACGTCTCCTCGTTGCTGTGCGCTTGGGTCACACTCACTAGCCATAACAGTAAGCTCTGGCCAAAGTGACCCAGCCAGCATGACGGATAGGACTCCGCCCTTGACCCCGCTTCAGGCCCAGGAGGCTAAATTGGCTCAACACTCTCGTCTGCTATCCGAGGCCTCTACGGTCATTGCAAACATGAAGACTGATCTCCAAGCGGTTTCAAGTGCTCAGCAGGCCCAGGCCTCTTCCCAGCAGACCCAGGTCAGCCGTCTCGCCACCTCAGTCCAGGCCCTCACTGACCAGGTCGCCGCTCTCATAGCACAGACCGCTCCGTCCTCAGCTCCTCCGATTCCAGCGCCCAGGCCCAACTTAGTCCCTGAGCCAGACACGCCTCCCCCACGGGAGCCCCATCTTGTTGCTCCGGCTCTCTACGATGGGTCATTCGCTCTCTGTCGGGAGTTCATAATGCAGTGTGAGTACGTTTTTGACCTACAACCTAGCATGTATTCCACTGCCACTGCTCGCATAGCTTACATTGCTAATCTGACCACGGGGCAGGCTCGTCGGTGGGTTATGGCTAGTCGAGAGGGCTCTGCACCCTATATGCAAGACTATGCAGCCTTTATTGAGGAATTTAAGACTGTTTTCGATCATGATGTCCATGGGCAGGATGCCGATTCAGCTCTTTCCGCCCTCCAGCAGGGTTCTGTCTCTGTGGCAGAGTATGCCACAGAGTTTCGCATCCTTGCAGCTCGCTGCAAATGGAACGAGGCCGCATTATTCAGTGCTTTCCGGCGGGGCTTGGCAGAGCCTGTGAAGGACGCCTTAGCCGGTAGAGAGAGGCCTAGTACCTTGAACGAGCTTATCTCCCTCTCCATTTCTCTCGATGAACGTCACCGGGAGCGCAAGCGAGAGAGGGCTCACCACAGTCGTAATGTATCCAGGCCACTCGCTCCACCTCCGGTCAGCCTTGATCGGCCTGCCCATGTCTCCCCTTCAACTTCTTCAACTTCTGCTGCTGAAGAGGAGCCTATGCAGTTGGGACGAGCTCGCTTGACTCCTGCAGAACGTGAGCACCGGAGACTACAGGGGCTCTGCATGTATTGTGCTAGCTCCGCACACTCTGTTGACTCATGCCCAATCCTGTCTTCCAGAGCCTCCTCAGCTCGGCAGTCAAAAGACAGGGCTCACCCGCTCGGGGGTTCCGAGTGAGCCGCTTGGTTAACCCCCAGTCCCTCTCCAGTAAGGCCAGGTTCATTGTCACTCTTGCCTGGCAGGGAGGGACGCTCACCACTCCGGCGCTGATCGACTCTGGGGCTGATGAGAGCTTTATTGACCATCGCTACGCCATGGAGGTGGGTCTCCCCATTGCACCTCTGGAGAGGTCACTCTCAGCATTCGCTTTGGATGGACACCCTATGGGGCCAATCACCCACCGGTGCGACTCACTCACCCTCACGGTCTCTGGTAACCATGTGGAAAACATCCGCCCCTACATTATCAACTCTCCTGATATGCCATTCATCTTAGGCAGACCTTGGCTGGAGCTCCACACCCCTCACGTCTGTTGGAGCTCGGGCCGCATTCTCAGCTGGAGCATTCCCTGCCATGCCCGCTGCCTTCGGTCCGCCCAGACGCCTTCCCCGGTTAAGCGGCCCAGTCCTGTTCCTCCTGATCTCACCAAGGTTCCCGCTGAGTACCACGAATTGGCAGTGGCCTTCAGTAAGGAACGCGCCTGCACCCTTCCTCCCCACCGACCTTACGACTGTGCCATTGAGCTCTGTCCTGACGCCCAACTTCCAGTGAGTCGCCTCTACAATCTCTCTCTACCTGAGAAGGCGGCTATGGACCGTTACATAAATGACTGTCTGGCTGAGGGTCTTATTCGCCCTTCCACATCTCCGGTGGGAGCAGGGTTCTTTTTCGTCAAGAAAAAGGGTGGGGATCTGAGGCCCTGCATAGACTACCGGCAGCTCAACAACATCACAATCAAGAACAAATACCCTCTCCCCCTCATGAGCTCCAACTTCGAACCCCTCGTTGGTGCTACCATCTTCACCAAGTTGGACCTCCGGAATGCGTACCACCTTGTGCGTATCCGTGAGGGGGATGAGTGGAAGACCGCCTTCAAAACCCCCCCGTGGACACTACGAATATTTGGTCATGCCCTTTGGACTCACCAACGCACCCGCAGTCTTCCAGGCTCTTATGAATGACGTGCTCAGGGACATGCTAGAGGTATTCGTGGTCCTCTACCTGGATGACATCCTTGTGTTCTCCCGGGGCCTCCAGGAACATGTCCAGCATGTCCGCATGGTCATTCAACGCCTCTTGGAGAACCGCCTTTTCATTAAGGCTGAGAAGTGTGTCTTTCACTCACCTTCTGTGGAGTTCCTCGGACTCATTGTTGAGGGTGGCTGCATTCGTCCTGACCCCCGCAAGGTTCAAGCAGTCGTCGACTGGCCTCAACCCACCACCCGCAGACAGCTCCAAGGTTTCCTAGGATTTGCAAACTTCTATCGCCGTTTTATTCGGAACTACAGCCGCATAGCTGCCCCCCTTACTCAACTCACCTCTACTCAACGTCCCTACATCTGGACACCTTCTGCCGACGCCGCCTTTGCTGCCCTCAAGAAGCACTTCACCACAGCCCCAGTCCTCCTCCATCCTGACCCCTCCAGGCCTTTCATAGTGGAGGTAGACGCTTCAGAGGTAGGCATAGGGGCTGTCTTGTCCCAACGGTCAGCAGAGGACCAGAAGCTACACCCCTGTGCTTTCTTCTCCCGTCGGTTTAGTTCAGCAGAGGAGAACTACGATATCGGGAATAGAGAGCTGCTAGCCGTGGTGGCAGCCTTTGAGGAATGGCGCCACTGGCTTGAGGGCGTGGAGGAGCCCACAGTTGTCTGGTCTGATCACAAGAATCTAACCTTCATCCGGGCTGCCAAGCGCCTTAACTCTCGTCAGGCAAGATGGGCACAGTTCCTGGATAGGTTCAACTATATCCTTACCTACAGACCTGGTTCCAGTAACACTAAGGCTGATGCTTTGTCCCGACTCCACGCACCTGAGAAGTCCTCGTCCGAGCCTGAGCCCATTATCCCTGCTTCTCGTGTCATAGGGGTGGTCACGATGAACATCGAGGCAGAGGTCAAACGGGCCCAACATGCTGAACCCGGGCCGGACGACTGCCCTCCTCGCCGCCTCTTCGTTCCCCAGTCAGTGCGGTCTCAAGTGCTGCTGTGGGGCCATACCAGCAAGTTTGCTTGCCATCCCGGATTCCAACGGACCCTCTCCTTCCTGAGCCGGCGGTTTTGGTGGCCGTCCATGAGAGCTGACGTCCGGGAGTTTGTCGCTGCCTGTGCCACCTGCTCCAGAGCCAAGGCGTCACATCAGCCACCAGCTGGACTTCTACGTCCTCTTCCTGTGCCCAGTCGTCCTTGGTCTCACATCTCCTTGGACTTCGTGTCCGGGTTTCCCCCTTCCCATGGAAACACCGTCATTCTCACCGTAGTGGACCGGTTTTCCAAGGCTGTTCACCTGGTAGCACTTCCTAAGCTCCCGTCCTCGGCTGAGACGGCTGAACTCCTCACCCAGCATGTATTCCGGCTCCATGGACTTCCCAGTGACATTGTTTCTGACCGGGGGCCCCAATTCACGTCCCAGGTCTGGCGAGCCTTCTGTAGGGAGATCGGCGCCACTGTAAGCCTCTCCTCAGGGTACCACCCACAGACCAATGGCCAGGCGGAACGGACCAACCAGAGTTTGGAGTCTGCCCTTCGCTGCGTCTCTGCTCTCCATCCCACCTCCTGGAGCAAGGATCTACCCTGGGTGGAATACTCAATCAACACCCTGACCTGCTCCGCCACTGGGACGTCTCCATTTGAGGCATCACTGGGTTACCAACCCCCACTCTTCTCTCTCCAGGAGTCTGAGGCCTCTGTCCCCTCTGTCCAGGCCAACTTCCGGCGATGTCGGCGGGTGTGGAAGGAGGTTCGCGCTGCCTTGGTACGCTCCAATAAGCGCTCCTGCCGTGGGGCCAACCGTCGCCGCACTCCGGCACCGGTGTACCAGGCCGGACAACAGGTCTACCTCTCCTCTGCCGATCTACCGCTCCAGGTATCCTCCAGGAAGCTGGCTCCACGGTATGTCGGTCCCTTCGAGATTGACCACGTCCTGAGTCCAGCGGCTGTGCGTCTCAAGCTTCCGGTCTCCATGAAGCATGTGCATCCCGTGTTTCATGTGTCCAAGGTCAAGCCTGTCTCCTCAAGCCCTCTCATGCCCTCCGCCCCAGCCCCTCCGCCTCCTCAGATGGTCGACGGTCATCCCCAGTGGACGGTTAGAGGGCTGCTGAAGGTGCGGCGGCGGGGTCGTGGGTTCCAGTACCTGGCGGATTGGGTGGGTTACGGCCCAGAGGAACGCTGCTGGATCTCCAGGAAGCTCATTATGGATCCCTCTCTTCTGCGGGACTTCTACCGGGCTAACCCCGACGCTCCCGGACGGTCGCCAGGTGGCGCCCCTCGGAGGGGGGGTCCTGTTACGGCTCGTTCCTCTTCACCTTCACATCCACCCCTCCCCCCTCACTGATTGCTCCATGGCTCAGCTCAGCACACCTGATGTCCCTCACCAATCTTCACACCAGCCTGCCAATCTACAATCAACCACTGCCAGTATAAAGACCCAGTCTGCACTTCATTCCTCGCCAGAGCTTCACCTGTCTACACGTATGTTCTCTGGATTTCTACGCTGAGCTGCGGTCACCTGCGGAGCCCACACCCCACTCCAACTTCCTCATCACTGCTTTTGGCCTCTTAAATAAATACGCCCACGGGCTTCACCAAACTTACGTCTCCTCGTTGCTGTGCGCTTGGGTCACACTCACTAGCCATAACAGATTCAGATCCACTTCAACACAGACCGGTGCAGGAGATCCTTCCTGCCTACAGCAACCCACTACAATTACTGTTTAATGAGACTTAAATGAAATAGCCACTGTAACCATCAATTTCCATTTCATTTTTTTGAATATATATTGAATTGAATGAAGCAAATAACAAATGTGCTGTTTTGCTTTGTTTAACACCAGAGGTATGGAAGAACCAGGAGTATCAAGCAAATGGTAAATAGGTTTTTCCATCAGTTATCAACTGGGAAATTAAAAAATCTTGGAGAAAATGCATTTTTAAATATAAAAATAACTAAATTTGACCATTCATAGGAATTAATTTGATTTTCTGACATTTAAAAAGATAATTCTGTTTTCTATTTACGTTTTTCTCTTTCCACTTCTTTTCAAATCCATTTCAAAATTGTATTTTCTAAGTCTATTACCTTCTCCATTTAACTTCTTCTTTTCCCTTTTCCATGAAAAGTTGGGCCTTGCACAAAGAAAAGAGTCAGAGTATGAATATGAACACAACAAAGCTCTCTGATTGGTCTTGATTGCATTTCTTTGCTCAAGGGCCAATTAGCAATCCAATTTAGTGATAAGTATTTTTATTTCCTAATTAATAACTGAGGATGAAAATGCCTTATTATCATTTGGAGGACACTCCTGGTCCTCCATACACTGCAAGGTGCCCAGGAGAAGATGAAAATGGTAACATTTCAGGTTTGAAAAATCTTTAGTTCTGTATTGCCAAACAATTGAAGGGTTGTTTGAATTGCTTAAAAAAGTACCTCCAATGAGCATGTAGTTCCCCAAATAACAACCTTCAATGATCAGTAGTTTGGAGTTATGAGTCACTGTAAACTTCACATAACTTTGGCCCAATGTCAGGGTAGTTGAATTGATCTAAGGTGCTCAGATTTGCATCAGACTTGAAGTAATGGGAGTATATAATATAAAGAGAATGTGTCAGCTTCAAAACTTTAATAATTACCCATGAACCCTACCTTCGTGCCAACAGAAAAGTCATTTGGAGTCAACACTGGTGTCCATGGTAGTATACCTTAACAATTAAGTCAGGTATTTGAGGTTGATGCCATGTTAAGGGATTTCCATATACTGAACATTTCAGGTACCTTTCTTACCACCGTTAAGGTATTTGAAATTAAACCTGTGCCCAATTTGTTTTCCTTTCTAGCCAATGTAAAGGTATTTGAAGTGGAGACAATGTAAATATATTTGAAGTGGAGACAATGGAGAGGTATTTGAAGTGGAGACAATGGAGAGGTATTTGAAGTGAACCTATGTACACTTTGTATTCCTTTCGGGCTGATGGAAAGGTATTTGAAGTGGACACCATGCCCACTTCATGTTCTGTTTTCTATTTCTGTAGCGCTTTTTTGCAGGTAGAATCACAAAGTGCTTTACAATAAAATGTGGAGTAAACTAATGTAACTAACATTCCTTTTTAGTCAACATAATGGTATTTGAAGTGGACACTATGTAAAGGTAGTACCAATGTACACTGTACATTTCACATTATTGTGTTTTGGGTATTTGAATAACCCACTTTTGTTCACCAGTGGATGACACCATCAATTAAAAACTGCCTTTTGTATTTACCCAGGTAATATCTGTCTAATATTAAAATTTATTTGATGAACAGAAAAATGCAAGAGTGACGAAAGAAATCTGTAAGAGGGGAAATACCTTATCACAGCACTGTGCTTGTTATAAAATAAGATCAGATAAGATCAGATAAGATAAGATAAGATAGTCCTTTACTGATCCCCAGTCTGAAAATGCGGGTGTTACAGCAGCTCAAAGTCAGACAACATGAACTCAGACTAAATAAACGATAAAGATATAAGTATGAAAATAAAAAATAAAAAAATATATAAGTGGCATTGTAATGTACTTGTACAACCCCAAATTGAAAAAAATTCCTTCACACAAGAAATCAGCAACAAAGCTCTCTCACCAATAAGACTTGTTGCATTCAAGGACCTAATTTACATTTGATAAATAACTTAGAAGTCGGAGCATTAAGACTGTTTGTTACACTACTTTGTTAAAATGTTTAGAGGTTATAAGAATGTGTGATACAGAGGATTTAATATCCTTTTTCAAGAAAGCCTAGGCAATCTAATCTTCTTTTTTTCATGCATTTATTTATTTTCACCAACTACAGTATACAAGCACACCGGACCAGTCATCACTTAATATACTGGTAGTTTATTTGGGGGCTCCTGGATCTGTCCCAGGAGGCTTTTGTTTTCAGATTACAAAGAAAAGGTGGACACGGACAGAAGTGTCCCAGACCACCTTTGTAAGCATCCTAAGTGATCGGATCTGGAATGTCTTCGGTCCTTTATTAGCATTGGCCACCAATAATCACATTACCTAGGACACATTCGAATGTCCATTCTGCTACATGCTATACGTTTTCAACTTCCTCTGAAGAAAGTTAATTCTCAATAATTAACTGATTTCATAACATTTTTTAATAAAAGTAATCAAGAATGTTCCTATGGGGTGGTGTGGACAACATGACGTGTCAACCATCAGATGGGAATGATCAAAGCAAACTGCCACTGTGATCATCTCTGTGATTTTTCTGATATTGAAGCCTAAAAATATCTTATCACTGCTGAAGTGAGAGATGGTTTCTCTCCAGATAAAAAGAGGGGGGGGGGGGGTTGAGGGACAAAGCAAATGAAAAAGATAGGTATCAATTCCTGCAATCAGACCTAGCTGCACGTGCTCCCAAAACTGAACCAGCTTGTTTATCTATAATGGGCAATCACACTTTTGAAAGTCATCCAAATCCACCGGAACAGCCCACACAGAAGCAGTCAGCCTGTTTGGTCTTAAATCTTTGATGGAGATATTGAAAGAATAATGTACATAATGTCCCAGAACAAAACACCCACGAAAGTTATGTGAGCGGTTTTGCATTTTAAAAAGTCTTTTAAGGCAACCTACAATGATGCTGGGCTTATCCACCAGCTGCCCTTGTGCTGCACGCTGCCTAATGCTGTGTCACTGTGCATCACCTCCTCTGCAGTGACTTTTATATGGCCTTGGCTGGTGGCAGAGAGCCTCCTTAGAGGCTGACCAATAAGCCAAATTGATTAGATTAAGGCCTTTCTCCAAGGTGTCAACCCCCCCCCAACCCCTTGATGGGTAATCTCTCTAATGGTGTTCCAGCAACCCTGTCACACCACAGTTTCAAGGACCAAGTCAAAAGATCCAGGAGCTTCAGCACAGGCACTGGTCAGTGGAGGAATGGACAATTCCCTCATTGCAGCGTCAGCTTGTCTTGGCTAGGGGTGGAAAGTTGGAAGGTTGTCACCATGCAAATGGAAAAATGAGATATTATTGTAGATATTTGTGTTGGATCTGCACAAGGAAGAAAAGTCAGTGGAAGGGCGATCATATTAGTGTGACCAAAATCACAGCAGTATCTTTGTTATTGCTCTCCAGCCACTTGGAATCAATGTCAGTATGGATTTAACCTCTGGTGATAGCACTGGAGCACCTCTTCTTTCCCAAGTGTCTATATTGCGAAAAGAATCACGGAAAGACACACTGGAGCTGTCAAAGCCACTGTGACACTTGGAAGGATCGAAAGGAAGTAATTTCCAGTGATGCTCAGGAATACTCTCGGGGTCTTACAAATTTAAACAACTGGGGAACCACGCTGCAGGAAATATATGTTAAGACACGGAGGATAATTTCTCATAGATATACAACTGTGACCGTAACACCATCTGTTTTGGACAACCAAAATAAAGAGCTTCCTGTGTTTGCTTCTGTCTGTTTATCTGCAAGTAGGAGAGCCATGAGGTTACAGCAATCACTCGCTGTCTCAACACAGATGCAATCTAATATCTTTGTTTCAGCCTCAAATAAGAATCAAAAGGTTGCTAATGCGTTCTGCCACCAAGGAGCTTATGTTCATTTCCAGCAGACGAACAGGAATGAGTTTAAACATATAATATGAAAATTCATTACTGTAATTTATATCCCATATCCAATCCAATTATTAGTAATTTGACTTCCAGAGCTGTGGAATTTAAAATAGGTTCCAAAGGTAGTAACAAGGGAGGAGCGGAGGAAAGAAAACAGTCGAGAGGTGGGGTTTGGGACTTTGGGAGTTGCAGGAAAGGAAAACCAATTTGACTCTAAAAGATATTTTAAAAAGCCATAATTCTCATGGACCCAGCTGCCAAAGGTGGCACTGGAAAAGTCTGACATGTAATATTAGTGTCTGTAATTTAGATCTTCTGGATCCAAACGGATCATTTGGAACATCTGGGTCTCTGGAGGGACCATCACCTGCATGGCCATGACTGGTATCCCAGTCAGCCTGTCACTTCAAATTAAACCCATTCTGAGCTTCTCTAAGAGGGGAACAGGAATGTTTTATGTGAGGACGCCAAGATATAAACATTTCCAGTAAACATTATGCTATTGTGGTCTCTTTGGTAATGGTGCATTCTGACCACAGAATGAAAACAAAGAAACGATGTCTACATTCCTCTTGATTTCTCCTCTTCAACATCACCATCTCCAAAGCACTGCTGCAGACACAGCAATCAATACGGGGCGTATGAGAGCCAATCAACGCTTCAACATGTGCAGATGATGGAGATGCTGAGAAGTGTGTTTGTGTGAACGAGATGAAGCTTTCGCATGATCTGAGACAGAGAGGAAATAACTATGTTTTGACACGTTTACAACTATGAAAAGATTCAACTCTGAATATCAGAAGAAAGTCAAGCATGTCTTCACATCTCTTATGTTATTATTCAATATTGGACTGATTTGCATATTTGTTTCCCCTGAAAACATCCACTATGTTCGCTCTATTTCTGTAACTCCTGTTTGGGAAAGTTCCAACTACAGCTGCCTAAACTATTAATCCAGTTTGGTTTCACGAGCTCTCATATTAAGGCAGAAAAGAGGGGAGCTTTGGCTCAGAAGGACTTAGGTGTCCTTTCGGAGTTGACAGCTCCTTATTTATATCCTGATAACAGTTTATTACTCATGTATTTTTGTGATGTGTCATTTAGGATCAAGTTAATGCTATTAAAAACTAATGAAAGTCAAATAACATCCAAATTTGACTGGATTTGGTTTTAAAACCTGGAATCATTCCATTGTTTATTCAACCTTGTGACAACTGGAAACAATCATTCAATTTGGCTTCCTGAGTAACTTTAAGCTTTCAGTTCATGCCCTTGACCTTTAGCGGCCGGTTTGTGTATATCCTGCTCATTTTTTAAAGATAACGCTCTGAATACACCATGAGCTTTTGACCAGTGATGTAGACGTATCTTTAGTATGTGTAGGGATATTGTTTATTTTTTATATGATGATATTTTTCTTCATTATGAGCTACCTTTTACCAGAATAGTTGAAAAACTACTCGAATGTTGACTTAAATAGAAAGGTATAAAAATTCCTTAACTTTTAAAGAAGACTTTTTTCATCTTTAACTCTAAAAATAACAAACTGCCATAAAATGATACATCTATTTTAGCGGGCTGTTCAAAATCCTTCTTGATTGTTTTGAATCTTCCTGAGATTCTGAGATCACTCCACAAAAATGAAGGTTATACATCTTCTTTTTATTTAGAAAATATTTCAATCTTCAACTCCTAATCGATAAGATTCTCGCCAATTTAGCAGCAGGAAAGTACCAGAAATAAGAATTGTATAGTTTTGAACTGTGGATGTTTTGATATGTATTAATCAAATGATCCAAATATCTTTGTTTTATGATGAAATCAACTTTTCATTGTGATGGATTTGCAGACATGTTTGCTATCAGACTCACTGGATCGCAGAGCAGACGAAGTCACCTCAATCTCACTGGCGGGCTGGTAGGGCGTGAAGGCCGAGGCCGAGCTCATCTCACTGGAGAAGGGGTCTGGACTCTGAGTCCCTGTGGAGCTGGCGCTGGTGCCATCACCGCCGTTGTGGGGATCCTGCTCTTCATATACAGCCACCAGCTGGGGAGAAGGAGAAAAGCAAACACTTAGATCTGCAGAATATGACCATACATATGAAAATGTGGATGGGGGTGCTATATGTCATGCTCTCCCTTGGACTGTACTGTACAAGTACAAAATACAGTTCTCGTCATTTTTATTATTCTTTTATTCTCTCATTTCATGTGTTTATTCATTGTTAGTCTAGTCTTGTTCTGATTATTGGGTCCAGGATTGCATTGGTAACCATTAGCCGTGTGCATCCTCATGTGTAATTATTTGGATCTGTTTTGTTGGTAGAAGCAGGGAGGGTTAGTTTTTTTTTTTTTTAATAAACAGTCTCTTTGTGTTGCACAAGATGTATGAAAAGTGCAATATAAATAAAGCCTTATCTAAATTAAAGAGTCTAATCCTACAACATCTGTACCAGGGACTGCTCGGGGACGCCGTGTCCGGTTTCCACTGCAAGCACAGCCAGATTATTTGTTGCCATATTTGCCAGCCCAGACATCTGCCAACATCTGACTCCCAATCAGAACCAAAAATGCAATCTTACTGCTGGAGCGAACGCTCCCGTTTAACCACAGGAGCATACGGATGAGTCAGCATCACAGTGCAAATGCAAAGTTTACTCCCGCCTTCGCCGGGATAAAAAACATTTGATCGAGCATTGCCAGTTAACCACATATGACTTAAAGCTTTTCCTGCTGAAGTGAGACCTGCACAAAAAGAGAGAAAGAGAGGGATGAAAGGGAGAGAGGCTATGAAATGCTGCACAACCTGCAGAGCCGAGTGGAAGTAGCGGTGCCAAGTGGCTTTCATTTCCAGAGGAATGTGTTACTAAGCCTCTCACAAAAAGATTAACCTCTTATTCCATCCAGACAGAGCAATCGCAGAGCAGCAGAATGATACACAACATGCTACACGGGACAAAAGCGTGTATATTAGAGACTTGAGATGAGTTCTTTTTAATGTCTTTGTCCCACCTTCATATTTATGTAGCGGAGAATTTTAGAGGGGGGAAAGAAAAACCCAGAGTGTGTCTCAGTTACTGCTGGGAGCAAACAGCTTTCATGTCTACAACATTTTATTCGTCTTAAGGTAAAAATAGCACACACATTTTCCCGTGTATTTGCGATTTTTTTCATCACCCCAACACAGGAAAATCTGCATATAAACAAGTTTAGAAGTCTGGGCTCTCTTCGGTTTGATTTGATTCATATGCAGAGTCTGATACTTAAGTGTGCATGTGTTTGTGTATCTGCATCTGAATTTATGTCTCTGCGTGAGTATGCCCATGTGGTTTATGGTTGCCGTTATTCATAGCAACATCTCTCGCGGTGGCTTTGCACAATTAAAGCGTGCTGCTTCTTTTTTGTTTTTCCTTTTTTCTCTCCTCTAAGATGCTTCGTTGCATCCCAGCGCCACCACTGAGACGTACTCCATCACTGAACGCCTCTCCCATTTCACCCTAATCACGCTCCGTCCCAATCTCTGAAATTACATTCCTCAGGTTGTAAGGGTTTATCACAAATGTGCTAAGTACACCAGAGAGGCAATCAGAAAGGAAAGAGATCCACTGCTACAAAATAAGAAAGGCAGATTGAGGAGGTAATATCCTGCAGGTTAGCTCACTTGGCGGATGTGTAACTTCACATGTCAAGGCATGCAAGGTGGTTTGCTTTGTGTTTATACTGCAAATACTGTGAGATTTTGTCAAATTTCTCCGCGCTCGTGATAAAGATGCTTCAGCGAAATCAGCGCGAGGAGAAGGACAGCTATGTTGCAACACAGAGGCGTGTGAGACGGCGGACGGGAAGGAAAGAGCGGTCCCTTGAGATGTTTGTGTTGCCCCAGAGACTGTATGTGAGAGCCAGCGAATCATTAGTGACAAAGTAATCAGGCCTCGCATTCATATGTGGCTATGAGTATTTAGCAACTTGACAAGCCCTGTGCCTGCCAGCTGCCCATTTAGAGAAGTGTTGAATACTGTTGTTGATGTTGCAGCAAAGTGTGATTCATTTTTAAATGGGTTCCAAATCCCACTAATTAGGTCCACTTTTCTATGCCTTGCATCCTTTCACCAGACACTCCACAGAGCTCTTTTGGTGTCTGAAATGTTCGGCTAAACTCATTCACAAAACCTCAGTTTTATAATCAATTCATTTATCGTGAATTCAATATTTATAGGCTCTTGAAAGTCTTCATTCATGCTGCCATTCCCAAAGTGACATCAAAAGCTCACTGTGTTCGGAAATCTGAGGGTTTTTCATAAAGGCTGAGGGCAAAGGCGTCAAACCTCTCTTAGTCATCCAACGTATAAAGCCAAAGGGAAAATGATCAGCTCATAAGCTGATTTCTCATTTCCAGGCAGTACACACACAAGTCTTTAGCATTTTTTTCTTGACCTGTTCACCAATGGTTCAGTTCAATCAATCCCTAATTAAAGTTTTCAAGAAAAGAGTGTGGTTGAGTTTAATTTCCAACAGCTTTGGAAACTATTTGAACTCAGATCAGAAAGACAGATGCAGCTGGCACAGCTGTGGGAGCTGAAATAACGTGATGCTTTCATATAAAGTCTTCAGCGCTGATGCATATCATATATTAGCATGGCAATGCCATGAGAGTAGTTTGCAAACCTAAATTATGTTTCTTGGATGTGTTTGCAGTTGCAGTTATAACTCTCTCACTTATTAAGGTTTGAAATTGCAGCCATTATCATTACACATTGGTAGAAGATGTTTGGAGAAAATATGGCTAGCAAAATTTTAAGGGTACAGTAATCCCTCGCTATAACACGGTTCACCTTTCACGGTCTGGCTGCTTCACGGATTTGCATTCTACATTCTGATTGGATAAACAGTCTCCCCGCTTCCTCACTTCCTGTATGTTAATAACGATACGGTTTAATATGTACTGTACATGTACATGTACGTAAAACAGCTTGCCAAATTTAAGGTTGCAAATTTTCTCCAAAACCCATAATGTCGACAAACCGTTCTGCACCAATTCACCCGTTCACATCCAATGACTCGGGGCGGGTGGGGCGGTGCTGATCTCTGCAATTTGAAGCCTTTTGAAGCTGATTTCACTTATCACGGGTTCTTTTTGGAACGTAACCCCCGCGAAGAATGAGGGATTACTGTATTCCCAGAACATAAGATGTCAGGTTGGTGAGAAAAATTGTACAAGTCCTTTATTCTTGCCTTCTTTCACAACTCTGACCTCTGTCTGTGCTATGAGGAATACACTACTCACAGATGGACTAGGGGTGGGTGTTGCCAAGGACCTCACGGTATGATATGATATGATACGATATGATACACATCACGATACTTGAATCACGATACAATATTGCGATATCCAAATTTTGCGATATATATTGCGATGTTATACATAGTTCGCTGAAAACTGTAAAAGGCATTATGCATCTTATACATCTCAGAAATTAACAATAAAAATATTATTAAAGCCCATGTATACAATCAAGTCGTGCTGGATTTACAACCTGTCTGAAACATGATTTATTATTTGAAAGAAAAAATAGATTAAAACAAATCGGCCGGTAAAGTATCGCGATATATTGCCATATCGATGGTTTTGCCTACCCCTAAGACGGACACGTGGTTAGAAGGAAAACTTGATTTTGCTGTTGATGGGATGGAGACAATGGACTGAAAGTCAACACAGCAAGCTTTCCCTCCATCTGGGAACTTACTGCAGCCACTCTAGAACTAACTATTTCTTCATACTTATAATTTTACTTTATAAACATCTTTTATTTTCTCCAGAGGCTGCTGGACTGAAGATGCTGAGTTGGACTCGGGATTGAAACTTAAGAAATAACTTTTCTTTGGCAATGTGCTCATAGTAACAGCATGACTAATTATTAAGTGATGTGACAACTGAGACTGAGGACTCTGAGCTGATTGGAGGGAGAGAGATTGTTACAAATGTAAAGAGCCCCTGAATAACAAATTGCCACACTGTACAATATAAACCAATATCTCAATATACAGTCTTCAAAATCACATAAATATAAACCAAAGGTACGACTAAAGTGAGTGTGAGACATCCTCCAGTTTGCAGTCAGGATAAACTGTAGAGAGATTTGGGGGGGAAACTCTTTAGCCCCTACCTGCTTCAGAGGAGAGAAGCGTGGAAAAGAGAGGAGTCTTATTTCATGGACCTCTCTCTCCAGCAGGGAGCAACAACACTGCTGCTGCCTTAAGCCCCTGGAGCAAGGCTGACACTCCACTTTCAGCCTGTTCCACTGTCTGTCACAGCAGCTGCCAATCAAGCGTTATCTACCTGAAAGCCTGGGGGCTGCGAGGGAGAGGGAGGCAGGAGCGGGGAATTATGATGGATGATGATGAAGGGGGGGAGAGGAAGCAGAGGATTGTAGACAAAGCTAAAAAAAAAAAAAAAAAGTCAGCTGAGTCTGGGCATTTTCGGCTGCCTCGGTGAAAGTTATATTTGGGGTTCAGCATTTCCACATTTCTTCACAAAGAGTTCAAGAAGTCAACACGAAACAGAGGGAATCTCAAGGATGACTTTCATGTAGGCCTCCTTTGATCTCCCTCCAGTCTGAGCAGCGTGTTGGTGAAGATGGAAGTGAAGAAGCTAAGGGGGGAATGA
Organism: Cololabis saira; assembly: GCF_033807715.1. Lineage (NCBI taxonomy): Eukaryota > Metazoa > Chordata > Actinopteri > Beloniformes > Belonidae > Cololabis > Cololabis saira. The sequence continues at coordinate 7,764,434 of NC_084608.1, forward strand.
GAAGCCGCTTTGACAATCTCCCTCAACATCTTTTCTCCCTCTCTGCCACCAAATACACCCTTCTATTCCTAGAAACTCTGATACACTTGGAAGCCTGGGCATTAGGGGAGGCACATGTGCAAATCAGTCATCCGAAGCACTCACCGAGTGGCACTCCAAAGACACAAGACAATAGAAGTGATTATGAGTCACTGGAGAGCGCTGGCAGTGCCAACACAGACATGTAATACCTGCACTGCAATGATCTGACACTAATCCACATCTACCACGACGGCTCTGAGAGGCGGAGAGGAAACCGCACCTTCAGGAGAAGTGAAAGGGAAAGAGCACATCCCAAAGTTACTATGGGCTGCCTCCAACTGTGAATATTTATGGAAGCACAAAACAATTTCCTCTTGGGGTCCAGATTATGTTTTAATCTAGACCAGGGGTCGGCAACCCGCGGCTCTAGAGCCGCATGCGGCTCTTTAGCGCCGCCCTAGTGGCTCCTGGAGCTTTTTCAAAAATGTTTGACCTTTTTTTTCCTTTTTTTCTTCTTTTTTCCTTTTTTTCTCTTTTTTTCTTCCTTTTTCCTTTCCTTTTTAATCTCGACATTTCGACTTTTTTCTCAACATTTCGACTTTTTTCTCGAAATTTAGACTTTTTTCTCAACATTTCGACTTTTTTCTCGAAATTTAGACTTTTTTCTCGACATTTCAACTTTTTTCTCAACATTTCACCTTTTGCCATTTGCCTTCATTCTAAGGCTGATACAAGACTTTTCATTTTTTGCGGCTCCAGACATATTAGTTTTTTGTGTTTTTGGTCCAATATGGCTCTTTCAACATTTTAGGTTGCCGACTCCTGATCTAGACAATCCCATCCAAATCCTAAAATTCAGTATGGCTCACTATAATTTAGGCAATAGGCAGATGGGCCTCTTTGTGTGACACGAATGATAACTTGAAAATGCTTCATGTATCTGTTTAATTCATCCGTTATTTGCTATGACAACTAAAAGTTACTGTAAAACATAAACACAAACACACAGAGGATCACACCCTCTCATTTGTCTTTATATCGCTGCAAGGGCACCAGTGGCACGAGGTTATCGTACGTACAGTCGAGGTTAGAGCAGCTAAAGCCAGTTACTCCAGCAGAGAGTCCAAGGACAGTGGCGTTATTGAATAATGGCTCTGAATCCCCATCCTTCATCCTTACTCATCTATCCATCCATCTGTCCATCCACCCATTTGTTCAAAAGCAGTCATGTAGCATTTAAGTCTCCATCGGTTCCATTGTCAACCGAGTGCAGTCTGATCAATATATCCTCTGCAGAAACTGTTCATGGCCTTCGTTACGGGAATCGGTGAGAAGGTCTTGGCCTTTAATTTGAACTTTTCTGTTACATTATGCAGCATCGGAATGGACATCCTTCCTTTTTCTCACGCTAAAGTTATCACAGGTTTTAATATTTCATGCTTTCCTCCCTTCCATTATTTCTCACACACCACACGTCGAGCAACCCAACAAAGTGCTTAGTCCTGTATTTTTCCTGTTTATTAAGACCATCAAATATTCAGAGAATGAGTGTGTAGCACTCTGGCCCATCGCTAGTGTTCCGGTTAACCATCAAACGGCTGCCGGTAGTGTTTTAAACACATATGCATATTTCAGTTGCTGTCACATAGGGCTGATGCAGAAGGCAGACGGACCCAAAGGCTGCTTTTGCAAACGCAAGGCCTGAAATGATGACACAAAGTGGATGTAATGTGTAAAGATGCTGTGACACATTGAATACATCCTATTTCTAGCAGCGGTGGCGTGCAAAAGGGGCCAACGGATGAGGGCTGTGAAAATGAAAAGTGAGAGAGGGATGACAAGCTTAACATCAAAATATAATCCTCTAACAAGCAGGTGCTTGGGTCATGCTGCAGTGCTTGCTAAAACATTAAGCTATTTTATGTAGTTAATTCAATTTTTTGTTTTTTAAAAGTCAATTTCCAAGGCAGAAAAAAAAAGTGGTGTCAAAAAAGAAAAGAGCACAAGGTGGGAGGGGTATTACAGTGGGGCAATGAGAAAATATACAGAGCAAGCAAAGTTTAACCAGATTAGGGACTCATCCCTTTCAAATCCACAGAGCTAAGTTTTCATCCGCCTTTGAAGTTTTTGTCCTGCATTAGGGGAAATGAATTCACATATATTAGGGCATCTTGTGTGAGTGTTTCCAACACGGTGCTGACGGAGGAGAAAATTCCTATTACGCCCACATAGGTCTTTCATACGTTTATTAATACCTTATAACTTCCAGCCACATGTACAATTCAACCCTATTCAGCTCTGGGAAATAAACGCTTCTTTGATACACACAAAAGACCCCTGTGATCTTCAACCCGGGGGTGAAAAGAAAAAGGCAAGAAGAGAAGGATGACAAAAATGGTTATACATTCTCAAAAGCAATGAAAATGGAAGCTTATGAGAAAAGAAGACAAAAAAATGAAGCATTTTGTGACTAATTGGCAAAACAATCACTGATCACATTGCAGATATATGAAACACAGTTGCTATTGTTCAATATGTGCACATTTGAATTAAATACCATGAGACGTCCTATCCCAGTCCAGGTGTGAAGAAATGTTCTCATTTACAGAATTCCTCGCTATGATTTGCAGATCTCCACATATCTCCACATATCTAACTGCTGTGTACAGTAAACAGAGCCGTGAAGGGCACCATCAGGTTTTACATTACAGAGCGTGGAATCCGACAAAATAAAACCTAATACAGCCATATGGCTGAATATATAAATAAATGTGTCAATTTATAAAAGAAAACTAATATTAAAATCAAATTAGGAAGGGAGAAAGATTAAAAGTCAGCACTCAAGCCAGAAATCTGGGAGTGGTTCTGGACTCATACCTGGATTTTAACAGCTACATTGAGACAGCAGTGAAGTCGGCCTGTTATCACCTTAAGAACATTGAGGATTAAAGGACTGATGTCTCAGCAGGACTTAGAAGAACTTGTCCGGCTTTTATCTCCACTGGACTACTGTAACAGTGTTCTCACGTTCCTGCCATCAAACAGCTGCAGGTAGTTCAGAACGCTGCTGCCCGAGTCGTCACTAAGACCGAGAGAGTGACCCATATAACTCCAGTTCTTAGATCTTTTCGCTGGCTTTTCTCTTTATCCTGTCCCAGATGTTAAAATCCTCCTTTTGGTTTATAAATCTCTGAATGGTCTCGGACCAAAAACACATCTCCTGGTCCACGATGAACCAACCAGAACCCTCAGGTTGTCAGGGCAACGCCTACTTTCTGTACCCAAAGATACAACCAGAGACGTTCTATAAACGAGACAGCCCACCAATGTTCCCTCTAAGCTGCGCGCGTGCGCAATCGCGCACTGCCCGCATATTCTCAGCGCACAAGAAAGTCTATCCAGCGCAGTGCTTTAAGTGGGCCGGTACGCGCCGGTACGGAGTACCCCCACTTCTCAATATTAGCCTCTGGCGTACTGGGACTTCTCTTGAGCTCAGTTCTCTGTTCTCTCCTTGCAATTTGGCTACAGTGGCGTCGCAACGCGACTGCCCCTCGTGAGACGTTCACTCGCAAAGCCTGATTTATGGTTCCGCGCTAAATCGACGCAAGGCCTACGCCGTAGGGTACGCGGCAACGCGCAACGTACATGCGCGTCGCCGCGTACCTTACGGCGTAGGCTCTGCGTTGGTGTAACGCGGAACCATAAATCAGTTTACGGAGGTCCCGCGAGTCGAGAGGAGGAGAAGTATTCAAGGATTTGGGGAATACAAGGAGCTGTGGGGATCCCGGACACGAGAAAGTCTGAAGCCTCTGCTAAAAGCTATCCATACCATTGCTGTGTCTACCAGCAGTACTGGAGTTAATGGGGGATGAGGGGAGATGGCACCCCCCCCTGAAATAAAAACGGTCCAAATCATCCCCCCCTGAAATAAAAACGGTTTAAGTCATCCCCCCTGAAATAAAAACGGTTTAAATCATCCCTCCTGAAATAAAAACGGTTTAAATCATCCCCCCCTGAAATAAAAACGGTCCAAATCATCCCCCCTGTAAAACTGTCATGCCTCCTTTCCATCCCTTATGTCATTTCATCAATGAATGTGGTTTTACTGCTATTTCAACATTTAGAGTCATCACCAGAAAAATAACACCAGAAAAATAACTTATTTGACAATTTTCACCTGTTTCAAGTAAATTTTCACTTGAAATAAGTAGAAAAATCTGCCAGTGGGACAAGATTTATCTTCTCATTACAAGCAAAAAAGTCTTGTTCCACTGGCAGATTTTTCTACTTATTTTAAGTGAAAATCTACTTGAAACAGGTGAAAATTGTCAATTAAAACAAAATTTTGTCAACATTTCAACTTTTTTCATAAAATTTTTGACTTTTTTTTCCTCAAAATCTCAACTTTTCTCTGGACATTTTGACTTTTTTTCTCTAAATTTTGACTTTTTTCTCAAAACTTTTTTTCTCGACATTTCGATTTTTTTTCTCAAAATTTCGAGAAAAAAGTCGAAATTTTCACCTGTTTCAAGTAGATTTTCACTTAAAATAAGTAGAAAAATCTGCCAGTGGAACAAGACTTTTTTGCTTGTAATGAGAAGATAAATCTTGTCCCAATGGCAGATTTTTCTACTTATTTCAAGTGAAAATTTACTTGAAACAGGTGAAAATTGTTGTTTTTTCCAGTGACGAGTCTTGTTTTAAGTGTAATTAGATACTTAAAAATAAAGCGTGCATATGTGATGTTGCTCACAGTCGTCCTCAGTTTGCTCAGGGAGCTTGTGTGTGTGCCCAGATACATGAAAAATTAGAGGGAACATTGCAGCCCACTACGGTTGTGTTTCCTGTATCTGTGTCACGTGGGTTTCCCCACTGCCCCGCCCCTTTAGGAGACAGGAAGCAGGTCCTGAGTCTATTGAGTCCTATGGGAAAAGTGAACGTCGTGAGCACAGATTATTACCAATTCCTTCGCCCCATAGTAACCTAAGTAAATATGGGACCCATTTTTCAAAAGCCACAAACCTTCTGAACATTCTGACACCAAAATGACAATTTTCAGAAAGACAGATTAGGAGAAAATGAACTTTGTTTGAGACCTGTCTCTGTCTGAGCAACACACTCTCGCGGGATTTGGCTCTCATAGCTAATAATATAATATAATAATAATACATAGCTCTGCTCAGAGTTGTCGGTCACTGCAGAACTTCCAAAGTCGTTTTCCCATCGGATAAAATGAAGTTTAAAACTAAAATAAAACTGGCTTCTTTGCTTAATAATACTGTTATTGTTATTATTGAAGTCTTTTTGGAAGGGAAAAAAAATATTAGACTGATCCGATGATCTTGTACTGGGTGGGCGACCACGCCCACTTAGGAGACAGGAAGTGGATACCATTTCATACCATTGGCAGTAACGGTAATGCGCTATCTTCTGTATAGAGTATCTTTGATACAACCGAACACGGTGAGGCAGCATGGAGATTTTATGTTCCTCACCTGTGGAATAAACTCCCAGAATGCATCAGGGCAGCTATAGCTTATGTCTGTTTCTCTGCTATTAAAGTCTAACATTTAAATGCCCTTTTTATTCCTTTTTATGTAAAGGCCTTTCATGTATCTTGTACATGAAATGTGCTATAAATAAACTTATGATAAATAAACTTCTGACGATGGCTCGGTGGAGACATGAAAGGGTCCACTGTGTCTGCAGACGGACATATCTTGACAGATAACTTTCTTATCAACAGATAGAAACGGTGCAGATGTTTTCCAAATCCAAAATAAGCTTGTTTGAACTGTGAATGTTTGAATTCTAGCATCATGGCCGCTACATTCACAAGTTAGAGTTTTGATGGAAGAGCTATGTAGGGTAAGGCGTATTTATTTCTTCAAATTAAACCAGCAGGATCAGAATGAGTGAGTTTCCTTTGATCACTATATACAAAAGTAACTTTCCATACATCTCAAAATCCGGAAGAAGCCGTTAAATGTCGGCTTTTGTACCTGTCCTGTATCCACCTCCCCATTCCCAGGTGACAGGATGGAGGTCTGTCACCCGGGAAGGGATGGGTGAGGCAGCTCTTTGCCCCGGGCCGTGGACAAACATCACAGGCTGTTCGGGTGCCCAAACTGCTTAACATGCAAAGTGAAGCACTTTGAACTCATGCAAAACACACTTCAAAACAAATACATCAATGTGCTTAAAATACTGAAAGCAAAACCTTACTTGAATTATTATTATCATTTTAGTATTACCCACTAAACAGTAACTTCACGAACCTTGCTGTTCAGAGCTGTAAATTTGATTAAAATTCAAGGAAGAAATGTATGAACTTAGTATAACAAGCAGGCGAATCACTGGTTGGGAAGAAAATCTAACTCTTTGACTCTTTTGCATAAGTTACTCTGTGGATATTCAACATGTTAATGATATGAGGACAGTCAGTGTTTAAATGTGAGCCGGACTGAGCAGTATATAGCATTATTCTTTTTTCTAAAAGACAGCAAAACACACTGATTGGGTGTGATAATTTGAGGTTGCTAGGTTACAGAGATCATTACTTACTACCGGAGGATTAGTATAATCCATATGGTATCACACTTAGCATCACTCTGCTTCTACAACAGTTCTTCAGTATCTTTTGTGGCTGTAAAATCTAACACAATGAGCAGCCCAGAATAACAAGACACTCGTAATTGGCACATTTTTACACATCTTGAAAACATAATCCATATTTATGAGTTTAAGCATGTTCAGGATGTTGTTTTGTGAAAGGCGGTGTTACATCCATATGATCCTCTGGCAGTATAAAGAGAATCCATGAATGATAAATCTCTACAACCCAAGTACTTTTATTTAACTTTGACCATATCTTCTGTCTTCCTTTGTTGGAATATGTCCCAGTCCTGAAATGTGTTTAAATTTAAATGAGGCTGATAAGAAAAAAAAACATGAAATATCTTGGGTTCACGTCTCGTCTGAAAAGAAATAAAAGTCAAACTAAATGTAAGAATTTCTGTGTTTCTGATTTATTTTGTCTTTTCATTGTTTTTCTTTTTTATTAAGTTGCATTTTCTACATCTTTTCAACTTTTTTATGGTTGGGATTGTCTGGTCTACCGCACAAGTGACGGTGACCCTCAAAATCAATAATGTTGATTAACTATAATTCAAATGAATTATTGTGTGAGATCCAGAGCTTTGGTAAAATATATTATGTGTATTATAGTATTATAAATGTATCTTTACAACATATGTGCCCAGCAACTATTCAATAAGAATAAATGCACTTATACCGAATACAACAATCCTCTCCAACGTGCATTACATGCACAGCGCTGCAAAAGCCTTTCAGCAGTAGCTATTGCATGACACATTTTGTGTTTACTGAGGCTATTACCTAGGTGTGCTAGCCACTTCTGGAGACTAGATTATGTCCTCTACCAGGAAGGCAGGCGGGCAGAGTCTGAGGGGAGAAGGCAGTGGAGCACCTGTGGCACACAGAAACAAGCCGGCTGCCATATTCCTACCTGTCTTTTAGTGTAGTGGAGCACCTGTCCGCATGTTACGCCAATAAGCCTGTCGACCTGTCATTCAGTGTGTCAGCTGCTCGGCTTGAATGTTAAATCAGCCAACCAGCCAGCAAGCTAATAAATAAGCCAGCAAATCCAGCCATTCAATAAGTCACTCATCCGAGGGAGTTACTCAGCGAGGGAGCTGGTGAGCTTTCTGCAAGCAGTCACTGACTATTATGAAATATCAAAGAGAAAACAGGCAGCCAGTCAGTTCACCAACCAGTGATCCAGGCCCCCAGTCAGCTAGAAGGGTGATAGCCAAGAGGAGCTAAACTCCCCCGTGCTAACAGTGCTCTGAACAGAGACGGTGCCAACATGCACAAAAGATAGATGCACAGAACTCGCCAGTAGGGACAACCGTCATTATCTGCCATCTGCAGGCTTGAGTGGCCCTAGCCTGAAGGCAGGAGGAGGCGAAGGGGAGGAAGGTGTAGCAGGGGGAGAGGAGGCCCGTCCTCCTGTGTATTTGTGGAGGGGTAAACACAATGTGAGAAGTGGCACGCTGTCCAAAATAGGCCATAACACACTGGAGGACAACAAAGAAATGGCTATTTTTCCCATTAGCAAATACACCGTCCTTGCTTTTTTTCAGAGGAAACTGTACAAGAGACAATATCACAGGAGACTCAACGAGAAAAACACAGCAGACAAAACACAAGTGCAAGAGTGTTTGTGTGCTACGAGGTTTCTCATGTAGCAATACGTTTTGATGGATGATCTTCTTTGTCCCCTTCCTTTTTGCTATGATTTAATTTCACAGAAATGACCATGCTGGGATAGGTTTCTGAAACAATTATCCTTTATTTTTATCCTACTTTGTAATAACCAGGCAAATAAAACATTGATTGTTATCTTTCTTTGGGTGCCTCTTCTTGATTTAATCTGTTGATACATTTACTATAGATGAAAGTGCAACAAGATTAAAACTAAGAAGGAAAATGATGTTTGGGAGAGAACTTTTTTGAAAATTAGGTGCATTTCCACTAGCGGCTGCAGGTAGTTTTTCTAAGGGCAGATCATTGTCATGTGTCTCCATTACCAGGAGCCGCCCTGCAAAACTGGCCTTTAGGAACTTTTCCATGAAAAAGAGGTTCCTTTAGATAGGAGAGGTGCTCAGATTGGTTTAAAAGGGGGGTCTCTGCTGGTCAGGATTTCTTAATTACATTCAGCCATCTCAAGTGAACATAAATCACGTGAACACAACTCATTTAAACCATTTGGACGAGCAACATTTTGGTACTGATACATCTGATGAAGAAGGAGATCACAAAAAACGATAGATGGAGCCATGAGTTGGTTCAGCTCTCATTATGCCAATGATAAGGTCTAGCAGGGGTTTTATTTAAATCGCAATCACCACCACGATGTAAGTAAAAAAAAAGAGAGAAACATCTCTTATGTTTACTTACTTCTTCTCTTCTTTCTTCCGCTGACCATTTGCAAACAGCTAAAAATGCAAATTACCGTCATCTGGTCAACAGTGGTATTAGTTCGGTGAGTGGTTCTACCGTGGCCCTCAAGTGCCAACCGTGTAACTTTTGGTTTGAGATTCATGTGGAATTAAGATTTACTGCAGTTCCACGACTGGCCACTGGAGGCTGGCTGCAAAAGCCAGTCAGTCCACCGACTCCCGTGTTAAAATGTCCAACTGTACACCACAAATGAAAACATTTACAGCCTGGTTTAGGTTTTACATAAATGACCATTATGAGGGGGATTTTTGTACCACACCAGGAGAATTTACATAAGCAAAAAAAGTGTTTCTAATATGACTGATTGACGGTCCGCACAGCCAATGGATACTGTAGCCACTATCACTTACTCATCCATAATCGTAATGCTACCGCGCTTAGCGTAGCAACAATCACCTGTACGAACCCCGCGTCAGCTAAACGCAGTTGTAATCTTTAGATTTCACCGTCAAGAACAGGTTAAACGGTATATTCTCCTATTAACATCTGCCGGAAGCTCTGGAGCTATTTCAGGGGGGCTAATAGCCAAAGCTAAAGTTGACAGATACACAGTGGGCCTGTTCCCACTGGCTTCCTGAGCAACAAAGCTGCACCCCATATAAAGAAATCGCTCAGAAACCAAAGGGTAACGTGACTTAAAGCTTTGTCTATTGTGTTTTGTCTTTTTTTAGGCTCCAGTGGCACTACAGTGTGATGGAGGAGCCGAGGAGGGGGTCAGGCCTGCCAGAGGTTTCTGTCTGGCAGGTTAACCCTGAGCCCCCATTAATAGGAGGCACTTAGAGGGACAAACATAACAATCCACATAAAGCACCCGTCCCACAGCCCCGACACAGTCTGACTGTCCTTCTGTCTACTATAAATGTCTGTGCTTGTCATTTTCCACCCACACTGAGTCAGAGACAACATGAATCAACTGTTTTACGGGTCATCCGCATTATGAAACATGCAATGATAAAATAATATCAAGGTCAGGCTGGTTTTTGGGGCCAAAAACATTCTGATTATCATGATTTTAATGTTGACCAAAAGAAATTGAGATTATGATTTCTTTTTTTTTTTATGTAATTGAGCAGCACACATTATATTTCTTAGGAACTATGATTTTACACTCTACATTACACTTTGTTTTTTAACAATTTTCTCCATGTTGGGTGATTTTTGCTTAAATTCCTCTAACACAGGAGAAAACGCTGCATAAAGAAGTTCCACTAAATTGATGAACAGAATGTATTTTCATGCAGTTAAGTTGTTTCCTGCTCAGTGTAGCAACTGTTGTCAGGTATATTTATTTTTCAATTTAAAAAAAAAACATCTTGCTGTAGCACAAACAATGCATTTCTTTTTTTTCCGACGTCTAAATAGATATTCACTGTCTGGGGTCTATGTTACCAACAAAGCATAACGACAGTAACGCCATATTCTTAAGTATATGTTTATATCTCAAGTCACATTGTGTTAAAATTCAACTGTGATGTTGTAGATTGCATCTTTTCCTAATATCACATGCAGAATGTGATATGATCAATTTACCACCAGCACGAAAACAACACAGAATAAAATAACGCCGGCACAGGCTGCTGAGAGTTTTCATGATTCTTATTCCTCTCCCTGCTGGTTTTGTGGCTGTAACCAAGTGCATCACTTCACAGAGCTCCACACCACTTTGGCATTAAGGCTGTGACTGTGGAGAGGTATGTGTGTACGTGCAGTCAGGTTTATGGAGTATGAGAGAGGATGCCTGGAGACATGTGCACAGACTTCCAGAGGAGGTGAAGAACTAAAAGTTTCAAGGAAAGGAAAAAGAGACAACTTTTCAAAGTGTGTGTGCTTCTGAAAGACGGAGCCGGTCAGACACTGTCACTGACGACTTAGTACTGTTTCATAAAAGTGTCAGATCAAACTCCACGCGCCTGAAACCAAATTAACTTAAACCAACAGCTTAGATGTCTCACTACTTCTAAAACTCAAACTGCAGATAAAACTTTTACATCCAATATTTCACCAAAGTTTAGGAAACAGGGGGGGGTTTCATTTGTTATTCCTTCTCCACCAGTCTCAAGCATTTCCGTGGACTGCTCACACCTCTTTGTTCTGGCTCTCCGCTCAGCGCCTCGGCTCTTTCTGGAGGCAGTTTGGAGTCTTTGCAAGGCAGCTTGTGCCCTCTAGTGCATGTGACACTTCAAATACCGTTCAAGTAACCTCCTTTTCTCTGCTCTTCACTGTGAACGGGAAATAAAATAGAAATATGATTGTGAGATATTGTGCCATGAGTCATGACGTATCCAGGTCTGTCATTTGCTGTTAGTCTTAATCAATCCCACCCCCCCACTCCCTGGTGTATCTTTCATGTGATGACACAAACAAATGATCTCATCGCCACAAAAAGAGCTTTCTGGGTACAGAAGAGCAACTCCGTGGCTAGATAGCTACTAAGGAACTAATAGTGCCTTAATAGTCAGTTAGTCAAGGAAATGCATGTGTATACTCGGCGTAGGAAAATGAGGTTGCAGTGTGCTCCACTCTGTGCATAATGGACGGTTACATGACGAGGTGGGGGTGTACGTCTGGGGAGAGCTGCTGAACTCCCGTAACCTCAATTATTCAGCATTAGGCCCTGCTATTGATTTCCTGTTGGATCGACTTACCGAGTCTCGAGCATTGGGACAGTGACATGCTATAGCCTTCGCTGGGAGGGACTGCTAAGAATGCGTGGACGGATGGGAGACTGTACGAGGGAGGGAGAAAAAAGAGATACGGATCCTTGAGAGAAAAGGAGGGTATGATTAAGGATAGCACTTATCAAGGCTGTGATAAATGAAGATGTCACAGTTCATGGACTAGTTAAGTCTGTGAGAGGTGAGGGGACTGGTTAGCTTGACTTGACGACCTCGGAGTGAGAGGGTGACACTACGTAGAGGCCAGAGGGTTCCCATGACTGGAGCTCCTGCTAAGGGCGGAACAATATTTATGTTCCAAAGGAAAACTCTACGGCTGTCAGATACGCGAGGGAAGACTAATTATTAGAGGTTATGAGTTATTATTACTGGTGCTGAGCATCTGGGGGACTTCTGACATTTTCTCAAGGATTTTTTTCAGGATGCTCAATCATTAGTGAAAGCTAATAAGATAACCTAACCAGGCAATGTAAACGTCTATACTTTCCACAGTTACTAAAAGCAAACTCACAGGCTGAAAACGCAAGAAATCAACCCCAAAAAAAGGAGTTACTTCTTTCTTTTTCAGTGTCCAGCTCTGTACCTGGTCAAACCTCTCCTCTGCTCAACCTGGCTGCATGGTCAGACGTGAGTCAGGCTCCAAATGAAGCAGATGGCAGGAGTCGCACTTCTGCTATTTCTCCTTGGCCCAACCTTGAGAAGCTGTGCTGGGCCAAGCAGTGCACGGATCTGGGCTGAGCAGGTTATGAGTTGGAAACTGGAGGGGGCTAATCTGGAGCCCGGTGCCTCACAAAGAATACGCCACGCGGCGGTTCGGGTTTAAGGTGAGATGCTGACAGTTGGATGCAGTTACATGAATCAAGGGTCGACTTTCACAACTTGCTTCTGATACAGTACACCTTATACATTGAGAAAAATGTTTTTTTTAAAGCACATCTCTTCTTGTGTGATAAATCTGTCATTTCCCTCCATCTATACTCCAATAAAAAAAGGAAGAAAAAAAGATGGTCTATTTTCCATATGAGCAGATTACTTGCTCATATGTGACACTGCTTTCACATTAGATCAAATTTATACTTTACATTAAGCCCCCATGTAGGGTTTGGGCGACATGACCTAGAAATAAAATCTCTCCAATTTCAGACCCAAGTGATGAACAAAAGATGGCTTTAATTACTGGAATAAATAAAGTACAATCTTAGCGTTAACAATAATAGGCAGTATCGTGGCTGGGGTCATGTGGATGATTTGACTGTAATGAGCACTTTGGTTTTTATGTCTTTCCAACAGTTGCTTCTTTTTAAAATATGGGACACTGCAAGAAAAAACAACGCTGCTAATGTTGCCTGCACGTTTTAAAGGTCTGGTCGCTCAGTACGGCTCGCATAAGCGCCATGCTGGATTACATCAGTGGCGCTGTTACCATTAGTCGCCTCGGACTGTAGACAAACTTTACAGCGGACAGCAGTTTGCACTCACTTCTCACACTCCGCTGCATGCTTCCAATTAAGATGTTAAAATAAATGACCCGTGCCGCTACCTTTATCTGTGCACAGCCTGTAGACGACGACAGACAGACTTCACAGCAGTCAGACCGGCACGATGTGCCAATTCCAGGAAACTGAAGAAACTAGAGCTGTTTTGGGAAGTGTTTTTATCATAAATGCAGCCACATTGAGGATTTGTCTACGCCTGAAGAGAACTGTCTGCATGGAGGCGTTGGGCTCGTGGAATCGGTGGCAGAGCCACGCCACAATTATGCAGATGAAAGTGAAAATCAATTTTCATTTTTGCAAACATTGCTCTCAACTGTAAATTCAAACTAATTGATAAAATCAAATCGTCACCCAACCCTACCTTCAACATAGGTTAAATTACATGATTTAATAAATAGTAGCTGAATATCAAAGATGAAAAATGGAAATGAAAAGTGGTTGGCGGTAGGTGTTTTCTTCGGGAGCTTAGCGGAGGTGTTTCCTCTGGGTGGTGCGGGATGTGTAAGGGTTAACTGGGTACGACTGGGATATTGGCAGCTCGTCAGGAATTTATGCTGAATTTCTTAATCAAAAATTCACTGGCAAGGTTTATAGCAGCTTAAAGTAGGGCCAACCACAGCACCTGTTTACTGCAATATTCTATGTTTTTTCCTTTTTTTTGGCCTGCAGTTTCAAAGCGGAGTACTAAACCTGCCCAGGCAAGCAAACGTCTATGTATCTATGAGTGTTATGTCAGCAGGATGTGCACTTTTGAGGTTTTTGTGCATTTATGTCTAATGGCTTTGATGCTTGTTTCAACCCAAGTTGATACCTGTCAAAATATGCCTCGCAGCTGCTGTAATTTGTGTTTTTTGACAGACTCGTCATAATTTACTGGCGCTGCTTCGCCTGTTTTTGCCAGCCAACATAACTTAAGAGCCCTTACAAGTACAAGAAGCTACACTAATCATCTGAAAATGATCATTTTAGAGGCTATCTGTCATGACTTCGCTATGACTTGAGCTGAGTGGATTAGTCTGGAGGGAAAAATCATCCCGGCCCACAAACCCCTGCTTTGTCAAAAACTGCACACAGAAAAAATAGCTCACCCGTGGCAAGGAGATTTTCAGACGTGGGCTGATGAAGGAGATAAAATGAGGTAAACGATAAATTAAAATAAATATCTTCACAAGATGGCAAGAGCTCAGTGCAGACACACTGACAAGGATGTAAATCGGCTGGTGGATCACGCTGTCAGACGCTGTCAGGGTGGAGATGAGAGGCTTTTCCCTCCTCCTCTCCACCACCTTGGGTACGGATGAAGAAAAGAAAACTTCTGCTAGTCTTTTCTAAGTACTTCCCAAGTTCTTAACCTTGACCTCATTGGGATATTTGACAAAGTTCAGGAGTGATGGTGAGGAGAACCTGACACGCATATAATAAGCTGTGATCTTAGTCTGCATTAGTGAAACTATTCTATTTAACAAAATGTAATTCAATTTAATGAAAAGGAAGGAAGATTATACATTCAAGTAACAATATAGTATAATTATTCATGTTTCTTAAGTCATTTAAGATGGTTTTAGTTGTGAGCAGAAAGGAACGACTATAGTCTGAAGAAACCTCTGACTGAAGTTTGCTTTATAAATATGAGTTGTATGAATACTATGTTTATATATAAAAAATGTGTATGTATATATATATATATATATATATATATATATATATATATATATATATATATATATATATATATATATATATATATATATATATATACACACATGTATGTATATGTATGAAAAAATAAATAGATAAATATGAGTTGCCCAAAATGTAAAGAGCGCTGTCCAAAATGTTTTTCATTTCATGAAGCGTCATTCTTTTTACAATCAGCTCCTACAGGCTCCACAACAGTCCCATAACAGAGCCAGCCCTCTTCATCATTTTCTTTTTTAAATCACTGGCTCTAATGCTGCTACCCCAACGGATGACGGCGGATGAGATGGCACTCTCCACCACAGACCTGCAGCAGACCTTGCTGCAAACACGGAGCTACACTCTGCCCTGCTGCTCCTTATAAACCGCATCAGTGCTCCATCTCGGGTTCAGTCTGTCCACAGGAACACCGAGGTATCTGTTCTCCACCACCACTTCCACCTCTTCACCAATGAAGGAAAGATTGTTCGACTCCAAAAATCCACAATCGTCTCCTTTGTCTCATTCACGTTAAAGATGAGACGATTGCTCCCACACCATACCACAAAACAAAACGGTCCAGCAGTTCTCGCTACTCTGTCTCTTGTTCATCCCTGATAAATCCCACAACTGCAGAGTCATCTGAGTATTTCTGCAGATGACTTGTCTGACTTCTACTGGAAGTCTGAGGTGTACAGCGTGAAGGGGAAAGGTGGGAGTACAGTCCCCTGAGGTGCTCCGGTGCTGCTGACCTCCTGGCCTGTGTGTCTGGGGCCAAGTCCTGCTCCTGCTTAAACTCCACACATCTCTTACATTGTTCTACTCTAGCTTGCTCTGCAGCTTTTTCCTGCACACCTCCTGCTTCTCTCTAATCTTGGCTTCGAGTTCCTTTTTGTATTGACCTCAATAACTCACCGTCTCGCTCCCTGAAGGCTCTTTGTTCTTATTGAGCAGCTCTTTGAGGCTATTTTCTTGATACACTGGCTAGGTTCTTGTTAGTTCTCCACGTTTGTCCACGATAGCCAGATTGGGGTCACAATCTGGGTATTATTTTATCTGGAGTTGTAAGCAACTCTCTGGTTGCTATGGTTACTTATCATAACAGCTGGTAAAAAAAAGTAAAACTAACAAAGGAAATCCCTCAAGCTGAACAGTGTCCTTGTTTCACAAGATGTATATTCTATACATCACATGTATATTAGATATAGTATGCATAATATAAAGTACCAGTCAGGGTTGGTTATTTGAGAAAAAGGAAATAAAATGTGACAAAGTGAAATACAATCTTGCAAAAGTTACACCCACTCTTTTAATCCTGTATTTCTTGTGTTAACATAATAAAAGTTGTCATCGTGGGTCTTGGACAGAGTAAGTACAACATCAAAAAACAACATGACGTAACTTTTTCCCCATGCCAGCATTTATTTAACAGAACCAAACCAAAGATGAAAGTCATGCAGGCAATACAAAGTACTCCCTACTACTTCCATAGGATTCAAGTGGCCGCGTCGTAGGTGCTGATAACCATCATGATGAAACGATCATTAAAGCGTTTGAAGACCTGTATAACAGCAGATGTTTTGAAGGCTTGCTGGTCTGGAGCATCCAAGCGTGCGCAGAAGTGAAAGACATAAGCGAGTCGTCAGTTTGCTAAAAGCTTTTGAAATTCAGAGTACCACATCAAGAAAGATTATTCACCATGAAAAGCATTCAGGCCAGGTGCTATCTTCTCATGTGTGGACATCCTGACAAATGTATTCCAAGCTCCGACAATAGCCAGAGAAATATCACAAAAGAACTCAAGAGCAGCGTCTCAGAGCCTACAGGCCTCACCGTGTACAATTTACAGTCCCTGAGTGAACAAGAAAAAACCTGTTTGGAGGGGGGTTGCCAGGAGAAAACAGCATCCTATGGACAGATGAGCTCAAAGTTGAGTTTTTGGCCTTAATGCCCAACACCATTCTTGCAGAAACTAAACAGCATTTCAGCAAGAATACCTTACATTCATGGCTGAGGAGCTGTGATGATTTGTTTTGGTTCTGCAACCACAGGTCCTAAGTGCCTCGCTGCGTTTATGTCGACCATGAAGTCCTCTGCATACCAGAGTACGTTACTACTACTGGAAGTGGATCAACAAGCTATTAAATTGTAGGGGGTACTTAACATTATGCACGTTATTAGTTTTTCTTCTTTTTGGCTTCATCTCTATTAAATAAAAAATTGGCACAATGAAGAAAGTTATATGTTCTTGTTTCTCAGAGGTGTTATTTGCATAATACCCAGCCTACGACCCACTATGATGACATATTATATTTAAACAAGACAAAAGGCCAGGATTAAAGAAAGGATTGCTCACTTTGTCACATGTCGTTTGGCCCTCTGGGCCACCGTACAACAACAGCCTTTATAGAATCCGTTGTCTGAACTGGATGCAATAAACAACTACAATCTACAGTAGGTACCAGATATGGCCTAATTTAGTCTAATGTGAGCTTATTATATAAACGTATTTACCATTACTGCAGAGCTGTGAAAACAGCATCATCCAGTCAGACGCAGAGCTGGTTACGACTGGCATTGGAGACAAGCAACTGGTTACGCTAACTGTGAATGAATCAAAGATGACCAGTTTACATCTGGACAGTCAACAAACATCTACTCTGACCTTTTCTCATTGTTTCGTTGTGAGCAATTTGTCTTGCTGTTAAAAAGAGCTTAATTGCAACAATTTCCAGTCAGTGCCTCTGAATATCATTGGTAGGAATAAAACTTTATGGGTGTGAATATGACGTAAAGTTAAATGGAACAAACGAAAAAATGACATGCCTTCATACAGAAAGAACAATGTTATTCCAGATTTCATCCTTGTTAAACGGCGAGGCGAGTGGCCAGAGTGACATCAGCCTGCTCCATCTCACCACCATGCCAAGTGGAGATCAAACATCCCTATTATGTCCACAGCTGCAAATCGCCTCAGCCGTGCTCAAAGACTCCTCCTGGAAGTAGAGCATGCATCGGGAGCCAAAAGCTCAATTCTTCCACCAGGTGGACAGCTGATCTACATAGAAAATAGACTCGTAATAGATTAGTAGGGCAGCGTTGAGGTGCAGCAAAACGCCTCCCAAGAACATTAACTCCTTGATGAGAGGAGCTGTTGGCTGCAGCTTTGAAGGGAAGGAGACGGCTGAATAGCAGCTGGAAAACAGCCACTTTTAGTCGTGTTTCCATGACACTTTCTCACGAAACAAAAGTGAAACTCGGAATTTGCGACACAGATGCCGCTGCGGGGGGGCCGGTGTTTCCACTGAACAGTGTTTTGAGTGCAACTCTCCTAGATCTCTCTCCACACCTCTGTAACTCTCCGTATCTCTTCCTGCAAAAACTTCTCTTCAAAACAATAAAACAGAGGATCTCAACTGTCATGAAGATGGACAAAAACATCTTTAGTCTTTGACAAATGATTGCAACTCCCGCTCTCTCCCGCTGTTGAGAAACAGAGGAGGAAGACAGGATGATCATTCACATGATTATTCAGAGGCGAAGCTCTTATGTAATGCAGTAATGCATGATGATTAAGTAGTGTTATAGCACAACTACATCAGATTAATGAGGCCGAATACAGATAGAAACTACATTTTGATGACTTTAGATTGATCGGCTACGTCACATCCAGTGCTGCCAGACGTGCAAATGCACAAAAAGTGTTTCCATTGCAATTTGCAATAAACTGGTTATTGACATCTCTGAGAAAACACCTTGTGAAAGCGTTAAAAAAAAATGGTAATGGAAATGCTTCTGACACCAAATAACACTTGTAAAAAGGAGTGCATGTAAAGCATGTCCAAACTCTGTTGCAGTTAGAGGGAACATCGTTTCTGGCAAAAATTAAAATTAAAATAATAAAAAAACACTCTCACAATATTAAAATGGCTTTGACTCACTTTTATGTGCTGGTATTCCAACTCTCACTTGTGGTGCAAAGTCCAAAACTTTGTGTCCAGAGTTTTAATAAAACTAAACTGTAAAACAAGTCTGACCACATCTACGTAATCTTCATGTACTTCATGTTGAAGATGTTTACATAAGAAGACTTTTTGAGCCCAGATTTCTGCTGCGTCGGTCAGTCCAGTAGCTTAGTGCATGATGGTCATTAAAGGTCACATAAATGTATTTTTTTCTTTATTTTACTCTTTCACATTAAGTGTTTTCCATGAGCTGCATGAACATGTTTCTGCACAAAGTTCGTGATTCATAGAGCTTGGAATGAGTGATTATTTTTTCAGTGACATTTATCTATCCTCAGATAATTTAATGAGCTACTAAGTCTACTACATTTCACATTAACGTCCTAATACATTTCTACTTCGCTGAGAGTAAAGGAAAAACAAAAAGAACATAATTCTGTAAGTCTGGAACATCGTAATGTGTCATGTCTTTGGGACAACAGCCAAAACATAAGCCAGAACACTTCTGCACGAGGCATGACAGCGCTCAGGCCACACCGCTATTTATGTGCAACATGCACTTTCCTAAGTCACCTCCCTCCTGTTTTCTTCTGTTAGCAGTCCTTCAAACCAATTAACACCTCCACAGCCATTCAGGTCTGATTCCAAGCGGCTGGAAGTGATTAGAGGAAGGAAACGTGGACATTTAAAACAGGAAGGCTGTTTAACGTGGAATCAGGACTTCTATTGGTTAACCCAATGACTGGGATGTATCGCTGTTGGTATTTGTGACTAAAATTGACAGTAAAGTGATAAATTATCAATGAAACTTGAGAATTTGTCTCTCCAAAGCTTCGAAATATGCAACATTTTAATGAAACAATAAAAGTTTTGTTTCATGGTGTTGAATAATGGTTTGTAGCTGTTTTTAAAGGGTCCCATGGGGAAAAGGCATCAATGGAAAAATTACACTCTGATCCCCAAAAGGCTCCGCCTCATCCAGATTATCGCTACGAGGGACTGGCGCCACTAGCTTCGGCTTGGCCCGAGTTCCCAGCACCGTCTCCTTTTGCAAGTTTGTGCTAGGCACATGTCACAGCTCTCATTAAAAGCAACGAGAAAAAAAAAAAACACAACCCCGAAAAACAGAAACAGCTACTGATGTGAATCCCGACCGCCGACTGAGATCTGAAAACGTGTTTCGGAAATATTACAGTGGCCCACGCAGCGCAACTCTTTGTGAAGGGGATTTTGGAAAACAAAGTAAACATTTGCACGTGGAGCTTTTCCTTTTTATAACACGTTAAAAGCATTCTTGACACGTTCCTGTTATTTAGTAGTTTTCCACACGTTAACAGATTTAGCTGATTATACACACCATTGTGTACAAAGCAGCGCCGTTGAGTGGCGGCGCTGCCCCTTACACAGACTCATGCTGAAGAAATCCAGTCAAAATTTAGATTTCAATCTTTGTGCATCATAAATTAAGTCGTTTTGTACAAGACGTGTCAACATCTATCCTTTCTTTCTTTGACCATCGGCTAAAATTAGGGAAAACTGATTTGGATGAGGACAACAAAGGAAAATAAAATGAGCAAAAGGGAAGAGATCCCTCTTCGAGCATCAACAGATACCCTGTGATTACTAACAGTTAACAAAATACTGTTGAGATGCATAGAAACAGAGAAATACGAGTAGTATATGTGTATGCCAACTGCATGGATCCGAAATGCAACTGCTGATATTTCACGATAGAACATGCAAGTCCGTATTCTCTTTGCCTCCAACGAGAAAGTGAGATCAGACGATGTAACAGCCTTGAACTGGGCCATCTCTCCCATTTCGCCTTGTGAACAGTGAATTATTCATGCCATCAGGAGACCCATACATACAGCTTAACTATATGATGGACTAATGAGGGCTATTGATCGAATAATTGATTGTTTTATGCATGGCCTAACTGACTGTCCACTGATCCACTTGGGCAGCTCATTACTTAATATGCATTATTCAGAACCAACCACTAACCAGCAGAGACTGTAGTATCAACCAAGGAATGAATGTCAACAAGCACATATAACAGCAGGGTTAGGGCGGCATCAGAGCCCGAGACTCCGTCAGAGCATCAAGTAAACAAAACGCAGCAGGGTGGTGAGAGCAATAAAAACGCTGGCTTTGATTTAGTGGATAAGGACACGGGGCCACTAAAGTTTATTCGTCTCGTCCTTACCCTGTCTCAGCGTCCAGCCTTGGCTGTAACTTCTCATTTCCAGAGCGTCTACTTTTAGATTTGTTTCACTCATCCGTTTTATCTAGCCTTTACTGCTCTGGCCTTTAATCGCATAAATTTAGTTCTATTCATAGACACCTTGGCTTCCCAACCGTTTTTGTTTAAAGTAAGTCTGGAGACTGTTTGGCTTGCATCCTAGAGAAGCATCAAATCAACTCTGCTGCTTTTCCCACCGATTTAACGGGGAACTACAACACGGCCGTCTCTTCTTTCCTTTGTCTGGTAACAGGAACCGAGAGAAACCTCTCTGGAGAGGGCTGTAAGCAGAGAAATGTTCTGAGCACTCACATACTTACCCTGACCCGTGCTGGCTCTCTGGCTCAAGCAGAAGGTCTTGGGTTGCAACGACGGGCCACCGGCCCACAATTACAGCCATGAGTGTGCAGTTGTGCACACTTCATGTGAGTAAGCAGTGAAAATATCGTGTTGTCCTATCGATGTGTAATCATAACACAGTACAATGCAGGCTGTTGTCTGGCTGCAGAAGAAGCCGAGTTATGAACTTCAGCTCTTCATCTTTCGGCCGTGCTATCCAAACGTGCTTTCTTTCTTTCTTTCTTTATTTTTTCTCCCAATAGGGGAGTTTTTACCTGCCATTGTTTATGTTATGTTTAAGTAATAATTGCTCGGGGGTCATGTTATTAGTCTCTGGAAAGATCCTAGAGACAACTTCTGTTGTAATAGACGGTATATAAATAAAATTGAATTGAATTGAATTTCCGTGCCTAACCATGTGCACTGAGTATCTGACAGAAATGACAGCAGTGATAATTCCCTTCTTGCTTTCTTCTTCAATAAGACGGCATTATGAAATCTCCAATATCTTTTTTTTTATACATAAAACAGGATTAAAATGCATAAAGGAAGAAAAGGAGTTGGAGGAACACAGAATGTGACTATGATGACGCTCCGTGGAGAAACGGCGGGTCTCCGGAGGCAACCGGAGCTGAAAGCATCCCAATCGACTTTCTCGGAAAACACCAGCATCTGTGTGTACGGTATGTTGAGAGGGTCAACAGGGGACGGCCAAACAAGTTCACGCGGAGGTCATCCCAGTGTGGGCGTTTAACATTCATCTCTTAACTTGGCCTTCTTCTTCTTTTCTTGAAACTAGCTCGACTTTTGTTGAAACCGTCGTCGTGACTGATGTTTGATTCCTATTCTTTTGAGAAGACATTTCCTCCAGCAAGAGACAAAGTTATGCAAATAGTGAACTAGAATATTTTACTCCAGTCACCCCTATCTAACTGTAAGTCTGATGTAAGCCTGAGGAGAAGTTCTTAAAGACAGAACTGCTTCGCTGATCCATTTTTCTTAAAGAGGTTTAAAGATAAATGTCCCTTGTCCTCACCAGCTGCAACAAAATTAAAGCAGTATTAATGAAGCATGATTCATGCTCTCCAACCAAAGTATGACGCAAAGCAGAGCAAGGAAATAAATAAGTAAAATAAAGAGCACTAAGGAGCGATGACGCTACCGTGCGGAGATAATTTAAGCCAGCAGAAGTGCGCGTGCAGCGTTAGTACTTAGACAGACGGAGGACGGTTGTGGCCAGGAGTTGGTTCAGGGTGGAGGCTGATGGTTGAATCTCCCTCTTCCTCCAGAGACTGAACTGAACTCATTAGAGTGCAAGTGTGTGACACAAAGAAACGTGAAGCAGACTAAACACTATATGAGACAGTGAATCTGCTCGACGTGCTAGAAAAGTGCTACTTGAATGGAAGCCATCTACCAGAGAAGTCAATTAAAACTTGCAAAGCCCGTCCCCGTGATAGTTATGAGCTGGATCTGCAGGTCGGGACTAACTGTTGGCCTTTAGGTGAATCCACTGGGATGGAGGTAAATGTCCTGGTTCATTGGCAATTTACATTTTTTCTTCTAATTAGAGGGAAACAGAATGCAGTCCAGCTTTATGATCTATTTACAATTCTAATTCGACCCACATGCTTTGTATAAATACTTTTGGCAATTGATAACAGAATACTGATCGCCAAGCAAAATGGCAACAGTAGAATGGCAAATGGCAGCGGGCTAAACTGAGCGACTGCAATTCATCCGTCGTCTCGCCCCGTCAAAGATGTGACGCCGGTCCACTTTGACCGCCGCCGCCGTCAGACAAGGAAACAGACACAAAGGATTATCACAATAAGCACCTGGAACCATTCCCCAGTACCGGTGTCTTTTATGAGCCAGGTTATCCGCAGTCGTCCCGGTCAACTAGCGCGCCAGACCACCGTTTGCCGCTAATAGGGTTTTGTAAGTGCCAGGGACCCAGAGCTGTGAATCCCCCAGAGAGACATCGCTCCGAAAGACCCAGGCCCCTAATTGGAGTAGCTTGTGTACATAAATGACAGATTATGACCTATAAATGAGAATTTATGTGACCATTAGAAGTGCTGGGTGATCCCAGCAGAGATGGAGGAAGCGCTCATTAGCTATGCATTCTGAATGCCTGGCTCTGCCTAATTAGCCTGATGATATGCAGGCTTCAGACATTTTCCTGTTTTCCACCCTCAAACACTTTCTGGCCTGTTATTTTGCTGCACTTTCAGGAACAATCAGACGTCGCTCTCGGCATTTAACTGCATTTGCGTTTGAAAAGGGCAGCGCCGCGCAACAAGTGAAGGTAGTGGGTCTAAGACAAAACCTAGACACTTATCGATGTATGACAGAATTCCAGCTGGAAGGAAAAGCCTTCCTCATCAATGAAGAAAAAATTAACACTCATTAGAAAAGGCTCTGACTGGATATGCTGCGCCAAGAAAAACAGCAAAATCACCGCCGCTGTCCGAGGGCCTTACGACGAACTGCAATATCCCTGAGATTGATCGGCGTGATTAGGGATTTGACAGCAAACTCAAATATTTGCACTTAAAGTGGAAGCATTAGTGCTGAAATATTGAGAGGGGAGGTGGATGGGGGGCGTCCTGGGATTAGGAGATGAGGACAAATTAGAGGTAGAGTGTGATGAAGACAACCAGGGCCAGGGAAGTGGGGGCTTTAGAAATGAATCTCTTTTGTAAGACTCTTAGAAGCCATGAGTTGATATTTAATTTTACTTCCCAGCAGAGCTCTTTTTTTTATTTCAGCAAAAAAATGCACCTATTCAGTAAAAAAGAAAAAAAAGCATTGATCAATTTGAGAGGTGCGTGGCAATATTGCTTCTGATCAGCATTCATACCAATAAATTGGATTAAATATGCTTGATAGTTTTGCTTACAGGTACAGATATTTCCGTCTGATTTAAATGTTAATTAAATAAAAGGATCAAACTCGGATGAACCCACATTGCAACCCACAATCGATGTATGCATTTCTGTTGATTATAATGAAGGAATAATATTTAGCAGCACGGATTTCTTTTGCAACAAATGAAGAGGAAAAGGCTGAGATTTCTTTCACAGCTCACCCAGAATGGTAGGAGAACGTGGATGAAACTTTAAAACGATTATGGAAAAGAGGACGTAATATAAAATGACCCTTTAATAGAGCAGCATCTAAGAAGAGGTCACCTTCTTTCACACCGCGTGAATTAAACACAGAAACAGATCCTTCATTCTGACTAAAATAATACGATTAAAGGTTTATCTGCATTAATTTATTATTGAATGAAAAGTGTATCACTCCTCTCAATCTGTCAATCCTCCGACAGAGGTGGTGAGAGAGCATTTTTATTCTGACGGCAAATATCAGTCTGTTTGATTCTGGAATATTGGTGTTTATGTAGATTTAAAAGCAGCTGTGGAAGAAGAGCAAACTCAAGATTAAAGAATAGTGTGTGAGATAGAGAGAGGACACGGGAGAGAGAGAGAGAAAGAGAAAGGGAGGGGAAGGCAAATGGATAAACTGGGAGTGTGTTTGATGAAACCCTTTGTCCTCCATCCTTTCATGTGTATTGAGTTTGCCTGTTTTGATCTGCTCAGTGAAGGGTTGTAGTCTTCCCGAACAAAGCAAGGCACACTTTACACAATTAACTGGTGATACGGGAGGAAAGGGATCAGCAAACAGGCTTGTGAAGGAGTTGTTTGACGGGGGAAAAAGCTTCCACTCTTTTGTTGAGGTCGCGGCACGCTGGAGGACGTGATGAGGTGGAGAAATGTGGCCACGACTCAAACATGTTTACACTTAGCGTTACATGCTAAACCAAAGCGCACCGCAGGAGGAATCTAAATCGATGCACAATAGCGAATATAACCCAGCAATCCCAGATCCAGATAGCATCACTCTGTCTCGCTACGTGTAGACAGGGACTTCCATTTCTGCTCACGTTTTCCCTCGTTTCTCTCTCTTTTTTTCCCAGCCAGCAGTGCTGGAGTGTTATTTCTCTTTGAGGAGGCTGCTTGAATACCCATCAGGCACGAGGCGCGAGAAGATGGAAGCAGTGACCGTATGAGACAGCGGCATCAGGCCGGGAAAGTCTATTAGCACACTTCACAGCTGGTCCCCATCCACCCCCCACTTCTTTCTAACACACACACGTACAATGGTCTGCAAGAAGCCCATTGAAGGCTGCTAGTTGAAAGGAAAGGAGGGAAAGAAAAGGTAGAGTCGCCATTAAAACCTTCTCATAATCCAGAAAGGCTGGTTGAGGGGTGAGAGGCAGCATCTATCAATTTGAGAAAAATGAGACGGATGAAATGGGGAACACAAGTAGACCATGCATATACGGGTGAAATGGAGAAATAAAGAAAAGAGAAAGACGCTGAGCATCCTCAAACCGGACGATTGAAATAGAGTACAATGAAGGATAAGAAGAGCTGCAGCTCCAGCACAAAAACTCAAAAGAATAACTGATGCATTTTTACACGACTGGAGTGCATGAACATCTCGTCTCGGCTCGTGTTAACGTCACGTCCAAAACGGGCAGGAAAGGTAGGAAAGAAGTGCAGAAATGTGAATGGTGAACAAAAAACAAAGTTGGATTTATGATTTATAAAGAACCTTGAAAAAAAACCAGACCGCTTTTTCCAAACAATAGTCAGATGAGACGTTTCTGGCTGTGATTTATTTGTCAGGATCAACATAAATTAAAAGTAATCGCATGACATAATGGGAAAGTGAGTCATATTGTTATTATAATAATTGCCATTTTGACCCGACATTAGTTCTGATATAAGACTCATCGCAGGCATCAATCGTAAGTGAAGAAACGAGCAGCTGAATGATGCTGCAAATAGGCTGATCAATCATGCTAAGTGACATGAATCTGTGACGGGAACAACGATGCTGATGACGTTTGTGTAACATTAAAGCTGATGATGCAGCTCAGCTTACAACTGCTAATGCGGACCATGACTCCGGGAGCAGTCTTTCCTGTTCTCCCTCTTCCTGACAGAAGAGCTGTCAGCTGGGACGGACAATCCCATGACAATAAAATCAAGACACCCAACGGGACGAAGGGATGAAACATTAACAATCCTGCAGGAGCCAGAGTACAAGGCAGCTGAAGATGGAGAAGTGCATTGTGGGGCGGCGGGGGGGCGTTCCCCAGATCCCTTGCCCTCTCTGTTTATCAGCACCGCACTTGAACCAGATGAGGAAGGGGCTTGAGACACTTGGGAGGTTGAAATAATTTGCCAAGACAAACAAAAAAATGGCAGACAACAGCAGGACAGCAAAGAAATGATGGGATTTGACAACAAAAAATATCATCCTGGTTATGAAAAAACAAATTAACTCAGTCAGAATGTGGTTAAAAAGATTAAAAATTTAACAGCTCATATAAAATGCAGTTGTATTGTCAGATAAAAACTACATTTTACTGTTAACTTGCCTTATATAGGTACAAGTTAAGTCACTTTGATTTAAGTATGTTATTAAACTGAGCAACCTGGAATCCTTAAGGGAGTTTACTCCCTGATATTTCCCTCCATGCACCTGTGTTTGGACCAGACCTTTTCACACGGCATCAAAAATCCATTTTCAATCTTGACTGACTCATCATCTTACAGAACAGATAGACCATGTGCAGCACAGTAGTCAGCTACTTATAACACACACACACACACACACTCACAAATCATCAGTAATATTATTGGCAGAAAAGCGATGAGAGGCTTATGGAGTGGTTGTCTTGGAAACAGAGACTGGCATGGGTTGTTATGAAGGGAGAAATGAAGGGATGGGGGTTGGACAGGGAAGCAGAGGCCATGAGGCAAAGATGTGCCGACAGTAAAGTGTGTATATGTGTGTCTGAGACCCCCCCCAATCTCATCTATTATCTAGTCTGAACCCCTTATATAGACGATAATAAAAGAATAAATACATCAATTACGACAACAAGTTGTGTTTAGATCGATTCAAATGTCAAGAATCGATTCGATTCCGCTTCTTAAGATTCAGAATCGATTATCAAGATTTGATTCAATCCGATTCAATTCGATTCCAATACCAATTTAGGTTAGTGTTCTTAAAACAGTTTTTTGAGCTGTTGCATGAATTATATGACTGTGTATTTATGCAACATATTAATACTAGTATTATATTGAGATTCAACAGTAAGTATTGGCAGCTAATTATGCTGTAAGGACCAATCAGCTCCCAGAATGCTGATAGAACTGCTTTCAGAAACATCATGTGGGTCAGAATTACCAAACAGATCCAGAGCAGCAAACAGAGGCCGTATGAAATTGGTTTTAATTTTTCCCACATTCCGGCTTTGTTTTTTCCATTTTCTGTCTATTTCGGTTTTAAATTTGTGAGATTTTGGTTTTCAGCATTTTATGCAAATGTAACCCCAAGACAGTATATAAAGTAGCGAAATATAAACAATTTATTTATGCAATTATAACTGAAAACTTTAATGTTTTCGTACCTTTACACATATTTAAAGGCAAAAACATGGCACAAGTTATTCTCGTGTCGAACAAAACATTCCTTTTTTGAGCATAAACAAATAAATACCAAAAGTTGTAATGTAATGATGAAAAAAAAAATTGATCTTAAGACATATGAATCGATTTTTAGGAATTAATATGAGAATCGATTTAGAATCGGAAAATCGATTTTTTTCAACACAGGCCTATAGAAAACAAATGATCCACATGCAATCTCAGATCAGAAATAGTTTAAACGTAATCTCAAAGGCAAGTTTAAAGATCTGCAGTTTTACTTTAACTACAGAAAAATGCACGGACGTCCCAGGACACGCGGTCCTGAAGGAAGCATCTGCGGCGATAACCGCTGCCATCATAGCAGAGGTAAATGACCGTTATCGGTGGATCACCATCAGGTTGTCTTCCAAGTCTCCACAAGTCCGTCAATGGTCCAGTAATGTGAAGCAGCTGTGTTGGAGCAGAACAACATCTAAAACCTGCAGGACTCTGGGCCCCGAGGACCAGGGGTGGAGAACACTGACCTTCATCAGGGACGCTCACACAACCACGCTACAGAGCCAGCCTTTTAGACTGGATGCTACGGTACCGAGAACTCTGCAAAGCTCGTTCCAAGAGGGGAAAAGTTAATCTAATCTTTTTGTTTTTGAACACTAAAGTGACTTTTAGTGAATGTAGCTCCGTGTCGTGGTCTTTGACAAAGGTTTTCCAAAGTAATTTGTTGCCATTGTGTTCATCAGCTATTGAACAAAGACGATCAGGGGTCAGCAGTCACGAACGCCACGTTCAGACTTGAACTCTTGCACTTTACACACTGAAATCGGTCCAGATTTTATAAGCGTTTTAATTGTATTCACTGTGGAAGATGACCTAAGATCATCACCTGAATAAAAAATATGTTTTTCTCTTTCACCTCCATTCCCCCATAACTTTACTTTCTGAATGTGTTGCAGGCCTGAATCCAAAAATATAAGTTTAGAAATGAATGAAATGTAGTTAATGAGAAAGAAACTTGAATCTTTTTTTTTTTTTTTCTGTCTGCAGTGGAATAACAAGAAAATAGTTCAGAAAAAGCTGTTTGGCAGGAGAGACGCAGCTAGTGAGACGGTCTGTGATCATCAAAGTATGTTTTGTCCAATTCAGAGGAAAATAAGACAAAAACAAAACATTTTTTTAATGATCTTAACACTTGCTACCCATCAATGTATTCACTGAGAGTTATGCTAGACACAGAAACAGAGATTCAGATAAAGCAGCTGCTTATATACTAATATGTCTTCCCTTGTTGACCTCAATCCCTGATTTTGATACACAAAGTATTTCCTGCACATTTTAGATTGAGCACTATTTTCCTGAAAGAGAATCCTCTTTCTCAAGCTGAACTTATTAAGTTAAGTTGATGAAAAATTCTTTATAGATGTGCAAAAAAAAAAAAAAGACAAAGACAAAGATGCTCAAAAAAGCTTGGAAATTATGTTAATTTGTGTGTGTCAAGAGGCCTTTGTGTGGTGTTTTCATGAAGACAAGCTGCACAACAGATAAGGTTTAGAAAAAAAAGGGTTTTTCTCGGCTCTCCAAACCCCTCAGGACACACAGTCTGATGGCAGAGGGGGAGGAGGAGGAGGAGGAGGAGGAAGAGAGCAGACACAAACCATGGCTGTTCTGCTTACTTTCATCCGCCTTTTCAATTGAGCCAAGAATTTCAAAGTGTCATTATAACATGTCTGCAATCACACTGGTGAAAACGAGGATCCCCGGACACTACACAAAGCTTCAGACGGACGTGAAGCAGGTTCACACTGTAAAACCGTTTGATTTGTGGAAAATCATTGACGACAGAGCACTCAGAAGTTCTGCTAGCCTGGTTTTGCTGGGACCTGGACCTGGACGACCACAGCACACTTCAACACACACCCCATGTCAGATGGTGCTTACAACTGGATGGCGTCCTCTGATAAGGTCCTGGCGGCTCATCAAATCCACCACCGTACACCGTGAGGCCAACTTAGATTAGTCCCTCGCTTAGATCTACACGAAACGCCGCTGATCCGAAGTGCAGTTTTAACTTTGCCATGCTGTTATTTCAAATTCTACTTCACCAAATAATGCTAAATCACATGCATGTCCGGATCCAGGCTGCAATCACACTGTGCAATTAGTAGAGAGTTGTGTTCAAACCCTTGGAGGAGCAATCTGGGCCATTTCCAAGCAGCACCTCCCACAGCCATGTAAAAAAAAAAATAAGAGAAGCTTTCCACAGAGAAGCTGAGCTCATTCTGAACACATAATTGTTCTGCTGTCCCCCTATAGCCCATTACTGCACAATCTGATTACAGGATGCCAAACAACGACAAGCCCCATGCATCCACCAGCGGTGAGGTGGAAGCAGGTCAGCTCAGACCTCTCCTCCCTGCTGCGCCCCGGCTTTCACTAAGAGCCAACCGGGGGGACGGCGTAACTCTATAAAATCACAGTTTGTGTTTCCAGGTGAAATTGCATGTCACATCCGTTTGGGTATCATGATGCAACGGCATAAATTCTCATCCTCCCGTGTCAAAGCTGCCACAGCTGGAGTTATGAAAGTGGTGGGAACGTCAAAGCGGCCCCGGAGCGGCCGTGACTGAAGTCGGCCCATTTTCTGCGTATGACAGCGGCAGAATGAGAGCGTTTCAGCTCGGTTGCCAAAGGTGAGCTCCTCCACTCCCAATGAGCAGATTTCATTGGCCTCTATTACTGGGTCGGGCTGCGTGTGGCAGCGGCGCTGTGTGTTTGACTAAGCAATAAGCCCTCTGTCACTGTCACTTTCATCACAAGAAAACTCTCTGGCCATTTGTCTCCCTCTCTCTCTTACTCTCACTCACTCACTCTTTCACTCCACGACAGCCCTGGTAAAACCAGCCAAGCCTCTACATCAGTCACAAACTATTCTGCAGAATACAAGGATACCACAGAGGGTTTTAATAAACCTGAAATCTTATCTTTGTTTTATACAGAAGAAAAGAATGATAAGATCATGTATATTTTATTCCCACCCACCAATCACCAAAAGCGTTACCACAAGAAGTATTTTTCCACAAACTGGGCCAATCCAATACACGATGTCCCTCGACTGCAGACGAGGGTAATTAACCTTTGTTAATTACGTTGTATCTACGATTTCCAAATAGACGCACCATATGGAACAGCAAGGAGGGGGTGGAATCGACATGTTTTTATGACTTCAGGTAATAGTGTGGACTTGGGAAAAAGGGTGTAATATTTGGGGGTAAAAATCTACCGGGTTGTTCATCTCTGTCACAAATATTCAGTCAGATTCAGACTCTTTCCTCGGCGGAGAAACGCTTCATCGTGCAGAAAAATGACCATGATTGAAATATCAAAACGTCCACCAGCACTTTTACTTTCTATCTCCCAGAGACTGCAGCAACGTGCTCGTTTTCATCATCGTTATACGTTTTACTGAACCTTTTTCAGCCAGAGACCATGACGACGGCATCCGTCTGGGTGTGTATCTGCTGCACGCACCAGAGAGACAAAATCCAAAACTATTGTGCAACCATGTAACCGCACACGCCCAAGATGGGGCTACACGGCCTGCATCAAATGGGAGTCCGTTCCTGTACGTTTTATCTGAAATCTGTGTTTATCAGGGAGCAATTCACATGAGCGTGCAGTCTTAGATGAAATCAGACGGCAGCCACGACACAAAAACAAGCTACTGACACAAAGATGCTCATTTATAAATGACACCAAAAACCTAAAACGGTTTATCTTCCCACCAAAAAGAACAATAACCGTCAAAACGCATTAAACAGGCAAAAGGATTGAAACACGAGCAGAGAAAACATATTTACCTCACAGGGAAGTTTAATCATGAAATTTAGCAGCTTTTTCTGCAAGACTGGCTTATATTGTAACTAAAGTGGCATCAGCAATAAAAATGCACCCAACAGGACTTTGACTCTAATAAGCTCAGGTATTGCATCCCTGCTCTCCAAATACGACAAGCAACACTGAAAGGCTCAACCTTTTCATTGTGCACAATGCGCCTCTTACATAAACCAGTTATGATAATATTTCGGCGCTTTTCTCATTTCATCCCATCCCCTCTGATCATCAGTCCTTGTCCAGCTCCATTAGAGCCGTTTCATATCAGAGAATAACAATATCTCAGTCACCGCGCGGCTCACTGCGCCGCCGTGGAGCTAATCAATCTACGGCTCATCTCTCCATAGGTGGACTTATCGGGTGGCATTATCCTGCAGTCAATTACCCCGAGTGAGAGATGCAAAAAGGAAGAATGGACTCTGATGAATGCTACTCAGGGCTCAATTTAGCCGGCCAGGGCGCCATCCCCAAGCTGGCAGAAAGACAATTGGGTGGTCTAATAGGTATTTATATGAGTTCTTCTCTGGCAACCAGTCATTTATTATCAGGAGAGGTTGAATTGTTTACCCATGATGCAGTAGTTTAGTGAAGTGCTTGGTGGAGATGCTTGTGTCCGTCTGCATATGTGTGTGTGTGTGTGTATGTGTGAAATCTCCACTGCAGATCTGGGCTGTCAGCATGCACGGCAGCAAGCAGCATCACTTAAACACATGGTAAATGTATTTAGCACGTCGTTATGTCTCGTGCGCGCGTGCAAAAAAAATAAAAAATGAGGAACCGGCCCCAAAAAAGATTCTTGGCGTGCCGAATGTAAGGTTTATGGAGGGCCGACCGCAGACGTGCTCCGCCGTCTCGTAACACGATGATGACAAAACCAACGCGGGCCGTCGCGCTTACAGAGGGCACGAGGAGAAACACGGGAGCGGAAAAAGAGGTAACGCGAGAAGGATGGAGGAGCGAGGAGAGGAGCGGGAAGACCGTGGAAGATGAGGTTTGGCTGGAACGAGAGAAACGGGAAAGAAGAAGCTGGAAAAACGGTTTCCTGACTAATATTTGGTCACGTGGTTTATTGAGTTTATCGAAATCCCATGACGTGACCTTTTCACGGGTCAGACCGTGTTGTAAGCGGCATACGATCGAGACAACCTCAAAGAACACAGTTCATTAACTTTTTTTAAAATCCCCATTCCTATAAAAACATATATTCCCAAAGAGTATTTGTTGGATCTTTCTATGTGATGGGATAACGTATGAATAAAAGTGACTAAACTGAACTGAGGGATGTTACGTATCCGCTCATGTACACGTTCATCTGTTAATGTTTTGTCCACCCCTCCTGGGAAATGTGGCAGAACAGCTTCATTTCACGCTGCAATCATTTCCAATGAAAGAACAAATATCTGGATTTTTCTCAGACATTTTTGGGAGGTTTTTTTTTTGCACGATGCAGGGCTCCTTTGTGTGCGATACGGTGATAATCCTTTTCACAGTCGCAGCCTGTCCACCAGGAGCTAAATTGTCTACTGTTTTTGTGACCGTAATAACAGATGGCTGTAACTGTCTCCAGCAGTCTGAGCCCACCAGGTAAATTACTGCCTCAGACAAACGTCACACACGTCAGACACAACGAGCTTTACATGCACGCGGCCTTCGCTGGACATTTCCGAGCAGACACTGAGCAGAGAGTCTCACACAGCAATGATCTGGCCTCACTTTTCCTGCAGCTAATTGCTTCTGACAGCCTGTGTCTGCCTTTGGACCCACATGGTTATCCTCCACTTCAAGTGTGCAGCTACTGTCTCCCCTCTAACTGTGGAGGCTGTAGCTGGACAACAAATCTGTGCATGCAAACATATCTGCAACTCATGGAAACGTGAACATTGTTAACTTCATTGCTTTAACAGTTCAGTAGAAATCCAACCCCACAGCTGGATCACACAGATCCGGGTTTGTTTTATTGTTTATTGTCTTGTCAGTTGGTCGCAGATGCAAATTTACCAAACTTGGCTGCTTGTGCATTTATTCTCGTTGTTCCCCTGAATAATTAAATGTATGTTAGTTCCTGGGAGTACGGTGGTTTGGTGGTTAGCACTGTTCCCTCACAGCAAGAAGGTTCCTGGTTCGACTCCCTGGCCAGGCAGGGTCTTTCTGTGTGGAGTTTGCATGTTCTCCTCGTGCTTGCGTGGGTTCTCTCCGGGTACTCCGGTTTCCTCCCACAGTCCAAAAACATGCATGCTAGGTTAATTGATGATTCTAAATTGCCCGTAGGTGTGAGTGTGAGTGTGTCTGGTTGTTTGTCTGTATATGTGGCCCTGTGATGGACTGGCGACCTGTCCAGGGTGGACCTGCCTCTCGCCTGAAAATTAGCTGGAGAGCTCTTTCTCTTTGGGTTTGCTTTTCAGAGCCCTATCTAGTAAATTATCATAAGTGCCAGTGGCACAAATTACCCCAACCCCACCATTAGGAAGAAAATGCATCCCCTAGCTGTTTTAAGTTACTATCATGCTAACTGTATAGATTCATGGTGTAGCTTACTAAAGCACCAAAACATGTGTGAACTGTTTTCTAAGTTGTCTATAATTGTGCACTGCAATCAAAAAACCTTGTTTGTAGAAATTGTACTTTGGAGGGCATAACATTGTTTTTTGAACTTAAATGTGCTTACTTCTCAAGCCATGTGTCTCCCTTCTTTGCAGGATGATTGAAATGGATGCCTCTCCAAAAATATGTGATCACATGACCAATTTCTCTTCTATGGTTTTCTAGATAACAGGGGTGGAACAACTTGCCCCTTGGCACAAATTACCCCACTCTCCGCTATAGATAATGGATGGATGTTAGTTCCTTTAAATCCACACTCTATCAGCATTCAGGCCAGTTTGAAGTTTGTTTTGTTTTTTTTTTGGGGGGGGGGTTTGTTGAGGGGTCTTTTTGCATTTATTTTCTAAAAATGGTGAAAAACCAAAAGTAACTGAGTTTGTTAATAGATGAGTTTTGCTAGAAAGAAAGAAGGCAAAGTTACCCAGTCAGTTGGTTTAACAAGCGGTTCGTCGCAGAGTGTGTGCGTGCATGCGTGCGTGCGTGCGTGCGTGCGTGCGTGCGTGCGTGCGTGCGTGCGTGCGTGCGTGCGTGCGTGCGTGCGTGCGTGCGTGCGTGCGTGCGTGTAAACCATTAGCAGAGCGTGGACGGGGCTCACACACCTGGGCCCCCGTTCACCGAGCCCCATGTCAAACCAGCGTGACGAGCCAAGGACAGAGAGCATCTCTGGGAAGTCTAAATTAAGCTCGGGGCTGTGACACAGTCAGGCCGCTCAGTCGGGGGAGACAGAGAGACAAAACACAACACACGCCGTAATCAAAAGGAGTATTTCAGCATCCGTGACACTTGCTTTTGCTCGACTCCAGCCTGAAACACTCGGCTCCCATCGGGGTCGATAAGAAACACGGATGTTTGTCAAAACGCAGACTCGCAGTGACGCCATTACGTAACCACACAAAATAAATGAACGTGCACTTTACAAATGCACGGCCCGCCCAGAAGGGGGTACCGCGACATGCTATATGCCCCGAAGCTGAATCAATAACTCACAACACACTAACGAGCAGGTAGGAGAAGAAAAAAAAGCATATTTCATGACACGTCAAAATAGTTTGTCTGTGGAATAACAAGAGAGAAGGAAGTGAAAGCCGTTCCCAGAGATGAAGACTCCCTGGAATTGGAATATGGGGCGTTGATATTTTCCTAAGATGCCCTTTGGGATCGTTTTTGAAACCAGGCTTGATGTAAGATATTATTTGGCTTGGAATAAAAGCCCTCCCTAGAGGTCTCCTCCTTCCATAGGCAGCTTCACCCTACATGACACACACACACAGTTACATACACACACACCAAATGTTAAGTGGGTTATGATTCATTTCTTTGTCGCCGTCCTCCCATAAAACAAAATCATTTGAAGTAAATGGGGGCTTTCCTCCACTCGTTTTAGGCTGCGCACTAAATCATTCATGGATATTAAGCCGAGCACGTGCGTATTCAGAGTTAAACGGACACACACGCGCTCGCACACAGGCCGGGCTTTCACACGGTGCCATCCCAGCTATGACCTGACATTTCCTCTGTATTGTTGCTTTGTAAATGGACCTGTAAATAACCGGCAGCACGATGAGCGGCCCGCGCTGAGACGGGTAATGAAGTCAATTAGTCAATGTCAGGCCGATGAAGAGGTCTGAGGAGAAGCATTGTCACTTACGTGTGTGTGTGTGCGTGTGTGTATGTGTGTGTGTCTCTTGTACCACTTGTCACCAAGGACCAGTGGAAGGCCAACCAAAGAAAATAAGTGTGTGTGCATTACTGTGTGTGTGTGTTTAGTTTGAGGTGTGTGAGTGAGCAGGAGAGCGTGTGTTTGCACCCTCCACAAACATAATGCTGTTTTCACTCTTATCTCAGCAGCAGGGTGAAAGTGTCCACGTTGTAAAGCGCTTAATTACAATGAGGATTTTGTCCCATAAAAGCATCTCGTCTGCATCGACGCTGAACAACAATATCAACTGGAGGCGCGGTACTTGTAGCGGTCAGGCGGTGCACCTATTTGTTCACAGTAGGACCAACAGGGAACAAACCTCTTCACTAAGGAAACAAAACAAAAAGCAAAGCAAAACTGGCAGGATCCAACGACCTCTGAATAAACTCTTGAAAGATGGCGTACGGCCATACAGCCTCTGTTTCCTCCCTGGATCTGTTTGATAATTCTGACCCACGATGTTTCTGAAAGCAGTTCTATCAGCATTCTGGGAGGTGATTGGTCCTTACAGCATCATTAGCTGCCAATACTTGCTGTTGAATCTCAATATAATACTAGTATTAATATGTTGCAGAACTACAGTCATATAATTCATGCAACAGCTCAAAAAAACAGTTTTAATAACACTAACCCAAATCAATATCGGAATCGAATCGAATCAAATCAAATCTTGATAATCAATTCTGAATCTTAAGAATCGTAATCGATCAATTCTTGACATTTGAATCGATCCCCAGCCCTGCTACAAACTGAGGGATGTTGGAGAAAGACAGCTTTATACTCTCCGCTCCAGACAGTACTAGTGAAAGACTGCATGGGAACGTCAGTGAAAACACTTTACAAAAGGAATAAGAAATCTAAAAATACTAGGAATGTATCAACAAAACACAAGTTCAGCCTCCTCCTGCAGATGTAGGACAGATGAGTTGTGTTTCCGACTGAGGAGATGCAGGAAGCTTGGCAGCCGTGACTTGTGAGTGCGTCCACTCAGGACTCATCTGCTGACCGTTCGCTCCCGACAGTTGCTGCAGCTCAAACGCGGCAGGAACCAACAGCAACATGTTCCTCTTGATGTGTCAGTGTGCACAGGACAAATAAATCAATGCTCTGAGTGGACGGAGAGCAGACAGGAAGTTGTGCTCTGGGTCTGGCCTGGGGGCCCCGATGATGCTGCACTGTTTATCTCAGTGATAACGGCTTCTGCTTTCACACACACACACACACACACACACACACACACACACACACACACACACACACACACACACACACACACACACACACACACACACACACACACACACACACACACACACACACACACACACACACACACACACACACACACACACACACACACACTCTCAAACAGGGGCTTGTTCATGGTCCAATCTCTGATCTGGCTTGTCATCATCGTAGAGAGCCCGGCCCTTCAGGGGGCCCCTGCAGCTCCTGCAGCTCCTGAAGCTCCTGCTGGCCTCCCTTCACATCCAGCATCCATCCACCCCCCAACTGTCTCCATCTCAGAACAAATTTAATTTGGAGGTGCCGAGCTCCAATAAAGCCAGGAGACAGCAGAAGGGGTACAGAGGGAGGGAGGAAAGGTGATACATCCTCCTGCCCCCTTTCACCTCTCACACACACACAAACACGCACACACACACACACACACAAAAACACACTCCAATCCGTTCTCTCTCCTGTCAATTCCCTGAATCCTCAGACAAAGACATCCTTTTTTCCTCCTCTGCCATCATCTCTTCTGTCATGACAGAAAGAAAATAGGCAGCAGGAGGATGAGCAACACCTTGCTCCTGATGTCAGACCCATTACCTGTGGAGACTGACCCGACTCCAAACTGGATTTTTATGACTTCTATATGCGCTCACTTGCATTTAGACTTTCTCAGCGGCTGAACTCATTTCCATAAAACAGTACTGGTTTTGAAAGCCTTTGTTTTTCTTCTTTTCTTTTCTTTTCTTAGCCATAATTTCAGAATTGTTACTTTCATTTTGTGAAAAAGTGTAATTGAAATCCACCGTCTTTCTTTCTTTATTTTCGGTTATTGGTTGAAGAAAATGAACATTTTGAGGACATTGTACTGGTGACTTTCTACGGCAGGAGAAAAATAAAAGTAATATTTTAGAGGAGGAAGATTTTTTGTTATTGTGCACTTCGAGAAAAAAGTCAAAATGTCGAGAAAAAAGTCAAAATGTCGAGATTAATGTTGAAATACAATTTCAAGAATAAAGTTGAAATTTCGTGAATAAAGTCAAAATTTCGCCTTTTTTCTCAACTTTTCGACTTTATTCACGAAACTTTGACTTTTTCCTCGAAATTGTACTTCAGCATTAATTTCGACATTTCGACTTTTCTCTCGAAGTGCATAATGAAAAAAAATCTTCCTCCTCTAAAATATTACTTTTATTTTTCTCCTGCCTGGCCCTAATACTCTTCCGCAGAACCAGTACAATGTCCTCAAAAGGTTCATGTGGCAGGGTGGAGGAGCAGCCACTCAGCCGATTGGGCACACCTGTGCCCAATCAACCTCTCCACCCTGCCTGGCTACATAAGAAGTGGCTGCACACCAGCAAGAGGTCTGCTGGCAGAAGGTTCTGCTGGTGCACGTGTGGCGGTGTGATTGAATAAAGGAGTTCCTGCACTAAACCCTGTGTCCTCTGTCCTGTCGGTCGGCCCCAGTGGCAACGAGCTCGCTACAGTTCATTTTCTTCAGCCAATAACACAAAATAAAGAAAGAAAGACTGTGGATTTCAATTGCAATTTTTCGCAAAATGAAAGTTTTATTTTTCTTCTGCCTGGCCCTAATACTCCGTACTTCCCTACTTTCAGAAAGATTGAGTCAAAGAAGTCTGTGATGAAAACAAACTCCTTAAAGCCCTCACAGAGAAACATTTTTCCTCACAACAAAGGCCAAATATTGTAGCACACTTGACCACTTCCCAGCGCTGAGAGCAGAGTCCCTCCGAAGCGCGGTGGATTACTAAGTGCCTGCTTGCTGGAGCCCGGAACCTGAGTGAAGCGGTAACTGAGCGTAAATTGTGGCCCCGGTGGCTCGGAGAGGTGACGTGTGAGCGCACACAGATGTTGGCTGCAGTCTGTACCAGTGGCCTTTATTGAATTAGCCAGAGACTGGGGAGAGCAGTGTGGAGCTGGAGGTTTTCACAGGTCAGCGCTCCCCTGCAGCCCCGCGGCCGGAAGACCTTTGAGCCACCTGCGGCGGGGACATGCAGGCTGGAGCTCAACCCGGCGCTCACTGTGTGTGTGTGTTAACGAGAGAAGCGGGGGAGAACAAAGAAGGAAAGGCGGAGAGAGAGCTGACCAGCCAGTCGACAGATGGACCTTCTTGGAAAACAGCGTACTGTCCCAACACGCCGAGATTTGCACACTTCACTGCACACAGCCTCACGTGAAGCATCACGCATGGACGAAAGGTCAAACAGGTGAACGCGAGCATGTGTGTAAGTCACTCACGACGTCCCAACGCGCTCTATGAAATACGGAAGAGTATTAGGGCCATGCAGGAGAAAAAATATTTGAGAGGGGAAGATTTTTTTTTTATTGTGCACTTCGAGAAAAAAGTCGAAATGTCGAGAAAAAAGTTGAAATGTCAAGATTAATGTTGAATATAATTTCAAGAAAAAAGTTGAAATGTCGAGAATAATGTTGAAATACAATTTCAAGAATAAAGTCAAAATTTCATGAATAAAGTCAAAATTTCGAGAATAAATTTCGAGAAATTTCGAGAATAAAGTTGAAATACAATTTCGTGAATAAAGTGGAAATATCTCCTCTGGCCCATCAAATCCAGTTAGGAGAGTCCTAATACTGATATTAGTTAAATATTAGTTAATAATACTGATATTACCGTCTTTATGAGCTAAAAGAGAAAGAATTTATTTGTTACTGAAGCTGATTCTGTATTCATCTATAGGCCTACGAGGCATTTTGTAAAGACAGTCACTTGCGCTGTTTGTTATAGTCTCATAAGGTTGACTTTATTGACAAAATTTTGAAATTTCTCGACATTTTGACTTTTTTCTCGAAGTGCATGATGACAAAAAAAATCTTCCTCCTCTAAAATATTATATTTATTCTTCTCCTGCCTGGCCCTAATACTCTTCCATAATGAACTGAAGTGAAAAGGTTTTTTGTTTTTTTCCCCCCCAGATCCTGTTACCATGCCAGGCCCCCCAGCCGAACCGGTGAACGGGCACCGGTGACCCCGCCCCTCATATATTATTGAAGCTGACATAATTGTTGGGAGGAACGGGGGGCGACGGGTGGGTGAGGGCTTCGGCCTCCAAAATCAAAGACTGCCAATATAAAAAGGGCCTTAAATTATTCAGTGAGGAGGGTGCCCACCTCATAATGCAGCACGGGATCTCTCAGATGATGAGATCATGCCCGCCGAGACCGAGGAGAGAGTGGGGGCGTTTCTGTGAGTTTATACCAGTGTTTGAGCTCGTTCTCTTAATCATGAGTCAAGCGTG
The DNA here is from genome assembly GCF_033807715.1 of Cololabis saira. NCBI lineage: Eukaryota > Metazoa > Chordata > Actinopteri > Beloniformes > Belonidae > Cololabis > Cololabis saira. The sequence continues at coordinate 7,805,114 of NC_084608.1, forward strand.
TTGTGTATGGAAAACAACGAAACCCGGTCCATCGAGGGTTGCAGCAGGGCTGTGACCTCCTGTACCGCTCAACTGCAATAAGTGCGTGTGTGTGTGTGTGTGTGTGTGTGTGTGTGTGTGTGTGTGTGTGTGTGTGTGTGTGTGTGTGTGTGTGTACACAGGTGTTTCTACAGGAAGGGGAAGGGGGGCTTGTGTACTCCAGAAAGCCCCCGGGATCAGCAGATACTGTGATTACCGGTTAGACGAATTATTAAAACCGATTGTCGGGATGATGTGAGATCTGGAACCGACTGATTGCATCTCATCTAAACATCAACCAACAGCTCTGCTGTGAAATCCCATTAAATCGTTCCACTTTTTGATACATAAACGACATGCGGGAGTAAGTTTACCTTCATTCCTGCACCGTGACGGTGGCACGACAACAAGGTACGCACTTCTACCACACAAGCAGTAGTCCTCCCATCTGTTTTTCTTGATGTTTTTGGAGCTAGTCCTCTCTGATGGTGGCTTAAAGGGACGTTGTAACTTAATAAATGAGCACAGAAGCTCCTATTTTGGCCCAATTATGGATTCGGGTAATGGAATCGTCGGAATTTCAGTACCTGATCTATTGCTACTTGAATCTAATTTGCCTCAATTTTACAGAGGACAAGCTGCCCTGAAGAGACCCCCCCACAATGACTAATGCTGACAGAAATTCCTCAGATTCGTACTTTATCCAGAGCAGTCTAAACAGTCCCACATTTGACATGTGGAGTCTGCAGAGTTTCAGCGCAGACAGAGATATCGGGGCTCATTCCGCTCCCTTTAGAGGAAGCCATTAACCGCCACGGACTGAAAAACAACTTCAACACCGCCAGAGGATCCATCAAAACAACCGCGATCCCCGCGTTTGGGCCGTTCCGTCATTATCTGACGGTGCTGCGATGAGCGCTCGCATATCATTGCACACTTTCCACTGTCATCCCCTTGATACAGACGGGGTGAGACAGATCGTTCCCTCATGCGGTTGCTTATCACACCCGTTCATCCGTTTCTTATGCAAACTTTCAGAAGGCATACATACATTTCCAAGCATCTGACAGCTCTTAAAAAAAGAGCTTTTAGGTCTCGGAGTTGTGTGCAGCCAGCAGCCGTGACCTCGTCAAAAAATATCATAAATGAGTCCGTATCACCGGCAGTTTGAGGAAGTTCCTCCCACTTATTCCCCCGGTGACAGTTACGCCGCGATAATAAAATCTCGACTCATCTGTAAAGTCAGCTCTACGACCAAATTTTTACCAGGCTTCATCGGGGCCCATCAAGGGATATCACCCTCTCTCCAGCAATAAACAGTAATGACCAAACTCCCGGTGCATCCCAGAGCTTCCTCCCTCCATGCCGGCGCGGTGATGAGGACAGAACAGCCGAGCCAGCAGAAAGGAGCGGCACCTGAGGTGACCCAGTAATTACAGTTAATTGGTTTAACATGGGGATGGATGGGAGGAGGGGTGAAAGAGACGAGTGGAGGGATGGATGGAGTCCTCCATCCAGGCCCACTCCTCAACTTGTTTCATGTAATGGGGGTGTTATCTGGGCTCTTTATCTGCAGAACGAGCTAATGCAGGAGAATGGGGAAGGCGAGGTCAGATATGTGAGGCAGCGCGCACGCAAGATGGCTCGTAAACAAGCTTCTGTAGGAAAAAAACAGAAAGACTGTAGACGAACAGATTGCTGATACGGTGAAAATTAAAGTATGAAATGTACACACGACGCCGTACACAATATATGCACGCAACTTTTCATAAAACTACTGTAAAACACACAGATTCAGATTACACGGAGCCTGGGGGGAGCCGCTCAGCCAGATAAGGCAGGCAATCCGAGGGCCATTTACGGCCATTTGATGCATAATGATCCTCATATCAGTGGCTGTGTGGGCAGAGAGATGAGGTGTGGAGAATTCCCCGCGCAGCCCCCTCGCTAATACGCTGGCCAGAAAATCATCAACATCCTCCGGACTTCTGCACGGCACCGGACTATAATCTGTCTGAGGCGAGACGAGAGGACGGCAGATTTACGTGAAAGATGAGGTTTTGTTTAAAGGGTTCAGAGAAGATTAGAGGATAAAAAAACTGAATAAATGGACTGCAAACCAGTCCCTACTGTGAGGACTTCCTGCTTACTTAACATAAAGAAACTGATACTAAATCGTAGGTCTGTATCGGTAGAATAAAGAAAGAAAAGTAGGTAACCACTGAAACTTCAGTTGTACACAAATAACAAAAGATATAATTATGCATAATGTATTAGGCCCCGTTTACACGTAGCAAAAACGGTGGTGTTTTCATGCGTTTTGGCCGTTCGTTTACACGAAAACGAAGCTCAAAGTCACTAAAAACGATGATTTCCGAAAACTTCGGCCAAAGTGTGTGTTTGCTTGTAAACGGAAGGACATTTAGGCTTCAGAACGTCATATTATGCGACAGAAACGTCACCAGCGTCATGTGTGCGACCTGTGTTTACAATTTGTTTGGCCACTGTAGTTACTCGTGTCATTTATTGATGTTTTTTTCCAGGATTCCGATTGGCTAGCATGACTTTATGCTTCTCGTTACACTGCCCCCTGTAGGTCTGGCTGCTCATAGCACCTTAACAGCGTATTTATGCGGGATGGTGTAAATGAAGAGATTTTTAAAACAATCTGATGTAAATGATGGCATTTTTCAAAACGTAGAGGGAGAAATATCAGTTTTTGTTTTTGTAAATACTTTATGTGTTTTATGTGTAAACGTGGCCTTAATGAGCCATGTTTGAACCCAATCACTGGTCTTTTCTGGCAGATAAAAACTATAGGTTCAGACAGATATGGCCCAGAAACAAGCCAAACGGCAAATAAAAATGAAAGAGAAAGCATTTGTCTTGTAAAGGACTCACTGGATTGTGGGAATATGATGCGCCTGCTGCACTGACTTCATCAGCGTGCCGCACCTCTCCGATGTGAACGTCATACCAGACACATCAGCGGCTTGCAGAACGGCCATTTATTACAGCGGTGACCAAGCAGCGTCAGCTTACACTCATGAATTACACCACTGGACCTCCATGCTCTTAAAAGTGTTATATAGTTGTACTGTATGTAAAGGAAAGCAGACCCTCTGTTTTCTTTTGTCCTGTTGCAAAAACAAAGAACTAGAAATCATTTGTTCCTCAGCAGTTCATTTACAACCTCAGATTGATATCAACATAAAACATACGACACCGCATCATTATTTCCTGAACAGGAGCCAACCAAAACACACAAGGAGGAATGTAAGTATCCTCTATAAACTCAGGAGTTTTGTTGATCTGCAACATTGATTTGCAAAGTTTAATCTAAAAAAAAACCATGATACTGCTGCAGCAAAGACCTTCGAATAATTGCTGCTAAAAGCAGTTTTATCGCAGCATTTTCTTGTTTTTTTTTCTTCTAATTTTGCCTTGATTTGGCCTTGATTTTTCTTAATCTTTGCTTTTATTGAGCCAAAGTGAAGCCCTGGTAAGACCACGGGATTTCTCTTTATGCTACACAACTGTCCACACCAAGTTCAATTTAAAGTATCAATATACCATTTTCCTTCATTCACTAGTTTGTCAATAACCCTTTTAAAGAAGACATATTATGACCTTTTTACAAAATTTGACACAATTTCCCAAAGTTGTTATCATGTGTTGCTCAAAACACCAGTTAGAGAGCACAACAGCTGCATTTCTCTCGGTAGCAGCTGGCTCTCGCGGATCAAGTCAGACAACTCACTCATCTCAACAATAATGTTTACACTTAAAATGAATGCTGAAGTTACATGCTGCTAGCTTTAAAAGGTGCAGCAGATGAGATTAAGGGAAACTGACTAGTTCTACTCTATTCTGGATGTATGATGTCACACATCTGCACGACTGAGCAGCTTGCTGATAGAGACTATCTCATCCAGTCCAGCCAAACCAAAGTGTTATATATGAGGCTTTTAGTTTGTGGCGACTTCAAAAACTCAAACATATGGTCTCAAGCTAAGAAAATACATTATTTTACATAATAAATAATCTTTAATATGTGTTTATACAGTAGATTAACACAGCTGCTACAGCTGAGAAACACACAGAGACACATTGCTCATCTGTAAAAAGGAACGGTTAGGGTTGGAGACTGAAACAGCTTTATTGTTCAGAGCATCTTCAGTCCTTTGGGTGGCTACTGCCGTGTTCCTGCAGACGTGGAAGGGCCTGAAGCAATAGCTTCGTACACATGCAGTAGGAACTGAGACGACCCTGAAGGGCCTTTCAGGTGGGACGTCTCATTTGTGTATGTGGTGCAGCACAAGAGCGTCCCGGTCCTCGGCGCCGGGCTGAGCACACTGCAGGGCTGTGTGTGTGCGTGCTCTTCCTGCATCCTGTGCTGAAGTTCAACAATGTTGGACTTGGGCGCAGCGCTCCTTCGACACCTCAACACGTCCAACTGCAGATAACCCGAGAGCGCAGTGGAGGGAAGTTGACTTTGGCGGCGGCCCATTTTCCTGAGCTGTACAGTACACGCTCTGTAGGAAGAAATGTCCAAAAACTTGGGCCAAAAACAGGTGGAAGGTTGAAGTGCTAGAATGTTTATTTTAGTTTACATTGTAAGAAAAATGTTCTGCTTTCACACTGAAACATTCTTTCAGCGTGATTCAGTGGGAAGTGAAAACAGTCAGTGTAGCAGCTTCAGCTCCAGATCAGCCTCTCCTGACTCCTCTCCTAAATCCCTTCCGGACTCCTCTCCCGACTCCTCTCCCGACTCCTCTCCCGACTCCTCTCCCGACTCCCTTCCTGACTCCTCTCTCGCCTCCTTTCCTGACTCCCTCCCTGACTCCCTCCCTGACTCCTCTCCTGACTCACTTTCTGACTCCTCTCTTAGCTCCCTTCCCGACTCCGTCTCCTAACTCCTCTCCCGACTCCTATCTTGAGTCCCTTCCTGACTCCTCTCCATACTCCTTATTCGACTCCTCTCCCGACTTCCTTCCCGACTCCTTCTCCTAACTCCTCTCCTAACTAATTTCCTAACTCCTCTCCTGACTCCCTTCCTGACTCCTCTCTTGCCTCCTCTCCTAACTCCCTAACATCCCTTCCTGACTCCTCTCCTAACTCACTTTCTGACTCCTCTCTTGCCTCCTCACCCGACTCCCTTCCTGACTCCTCTCCTAACTCCCTTCCTTACTCCTCTCTTGCCTCCTCTCCTAACTCCCTTCCTTACTCCTCTCTTGCCTCCTCTCCTAACTCCCTTCCTTACTCCTCTCTTGCCTCCTCTCCTAACTCCCTTCCTTACTCCTCCCTTGCCTCCTCTCCTAACTCCCTTCCGACTCCTCTCCACAGTCATCTCCCGACTCCTCTCCAGACACATATGATGGACGACAAAGCAAGTCTTTTTTATTGCACCAGTGTTTTTCGCTGATGGGTAGAGAGATACAGCGTGCGTCTGCAGCTTGAAAAAGCAATTAACACCTGTAAACTGCTTCCTGGAAAGCTATTTGGTCACCTAGCAACTGCCGCCCTACAGGGATGAGATCTGAGCCCGGCCTTCTCCTCTGCTCTGCGCTCACCCCTGCAGCGAGGAACCAAACCTACTCCCACCTATCAGAAAGGCCCTTTACAGCTGGCGCTGTACTCCTGAGCTTTATCGTTCACAGCAGCCCACTCCTGAAGAGAGACTCCTGATCCGGGCTGGTACGACTATCCTGACAATCAACTGCTCATCCACTATTGAAACCATTATCGACTAATCTGATCGCGAATCTCATAATTATTAAATAGATCTTATTTGCTGTCAGCTTTAAGATTTTGCATGAGGTTGTTTAAATGTCATGCAAATTAAAAATAAAAGACATGATAGATGGACACAACAAGCATATTGTTTAATTTTCAACAATAGTTGACAATTAAATCCACTGGCGACTATTAATATTATCGATTTTTGTCGTCAACGTCGACTAATCGTTGCCCACCTACTCCCGATTAAATAAAATGAAAATTAATACGGATGTGGGTGAACTTTTGCTAAAAATTACAACCTTGTATTACAGGGCATACCATTCTTTTAAACATTAATACGCCTTGTTTTAACAAACCTGCAACTCCAAGACGTCCCTATGGAAATATTAATGGACAGTCCCTGAATGGTCTCTTAGATATGACATGGATCGATGTTGAGGTAGGAAGAGAGGGAGACTGTTGGTGGGAAGCTGCACACCAATCTCAATTCGTTTTAAAATTAATACGTGCATTATATTCTTCTTTGGTATTCTGCTAAAGTAATATAGCTGTAAATAAAACTGTAAATGTTGATTTTACTAAATGCTAGCTGTCACATCCCACTAAACTTAAACCTGTGAATGCCAACATCCAACAGCTAGTAATGTCACGAAAGTTTGATTATTTCCTGCGGCATACTGAAGTCTTTATAAACTAATTCTATAAAATGTTAATTAGTTCCATTGTAATGTCATTATTAAAAAAATGCCGGCACATGCATATTAATTGATTCACCCTAACAGCACCGTTCCATCATTTGATGAAGATACACAGGAGAGTGTGCTTAGTATAGGTTTTATCACCTTTATATAGCTTTTTTCTTCCCAATGTAAACCTTTTTAGCCTCACGATGGATGTAATATAGTAGTTCTACTACCATCCTACCATATTGGACACAGAAAGATATTGAGAAATCCCTGCTTTGGCGTCTATCCGTTGGGTCAACAAAGCAGTTTTCATATTTCCTGCACTTCTATGCATTTGCCGCACATTCACTACGAAAGTGTACAATGAAATCGATAGGGAACCACTGCTCCACAGGCACCCTTCTGTCCTAAGAAACGGCCTCAGACACCATAAAGACAGGTCTCCTCTACTTAGTTTTATGATTACTCCTGTACACACAACCCGCCGTAAAATTCACCCTCGCGCTGTAGAGCTTTTCTCATGAAGGGCAATAAAACTCAACTGCTCCAGGCAGAAAAAGACCGCCACTTCCCAAGGAACTTTAGGTCGCGGTGACTGTTGTTGGATAATAAAAAAGAAAGCAGAATTTGTCTTCTGCAGGACGACAGTTAACGTGATGCAGAGCAGTGAAAAAAAGCCGTTATAAGGAATGACGGCAGGCTGATTGGTAAATGTGCCTCCCTGTTCACTCACCATAAAACAGCAGCAAGTACAAGCTTCACTGAACCTCGGTGCAGGGACAACAGGACAAAAATACACTTCACATACGGCACAGTTCAGACGGTCCCAGGAGATGTGATTCTTGGATATTGTACTACACTAATTTTAGTGCTGAATTAGTAACTGAATTGGTTTTTGGTCTGAAACATAGCACAAGTGATACGACATTAGTTATGCTGAGGACCCAAATGCAGGAGATCTCCAGGGGGCAGGAGTTGCAAGCAGAAAGGTCCTTCATTTAACCTAAAGTGCTGCAAGGAAGGCATCCAAAAAACTCAACAGAAGCAGAAAAAAACATGAGTAGGCAAACGTACGGGTTGAAAAATGGACGGACCAGCAGGGAGGAAGGGAAACACGAGACAAGACACACTCATGGGGCTGAAAAGACACAGGTGCAAACAATCAGGGAGGCGAGGCCGTGGAAACAAACAGAAGACAGACCTTCAAAGTGAAACAGGAAGCGAAGTTCACGGAAACAGAGGAGGACAGAGGCGATGCCACCAAGCAAGACCCAAGAACACCAACGTCACACCAAACACAGATCCTAACATGAAACCTCAAAAGTAAAGAACCAACTACAGCACAAGAACTTAAACTCAAAACCTTACAGAAGCCCCCTAAAACATGACAAAAAGTCTTGGTCCTGTGTCAATGTAGATATGTTTTTCAAATGTTTTAGGCCTTAATGCCTCTTAGTATCAGTCAGGAACGTCTGACTCATGCACTGGATAAGCCAAGCTCACGTCAATCAGGTTTCGTGACATCACGTAAAACTGTTACTTCTTAGGTAAATCCTTCTCCGAAGATTGTCTAAATCTGTTCAACGTTGTCCGCATAGTATTATTCCTGTTTTTAGCGTCAAGTTCAATGCCCATTACCAGCTTTCTCCCGACCCCCCCCACTCCCGGCTTTTCTTCCTCTCCATCCGTCTATCAACAACTCTCTCAGTCCTCATCTCTAAACCTCACCAGCACAATGCCGACTTAAGCAGGGATGAGAGACAGTGGTGATGGCTGCCTGAGTTCATCAACAGGGGTATAAGCCTGAAAGTTAACCAGCACTGGCCCATTAGGCTTTCAATGCGTAAGCTCTGGGAGCTGTGTAGTACTACCAATGAGCGATGCTTCAAAGATGTGTATGGTGGGAGTCGAGAGGCACAGGGCTTAGCGCTTAAAAGCACTGTAGTTGTGGGGAAGTTTTCTAAAGTACGCTGAGTGGAGATTTCCCCGCATAGCGAAGGATAGAGGGATGAGTTGAAGGAGTAGCGTATAAACCATCTGCGACTGATAAAAGTGATCTGTGCTCCCACCCATACCTTCTGAAAGTAAATGCAAAGGATATACTAAGAAGAGAAGAGTGCTCCTCTGAGGCCCTGAGGCCAGTTATGCAGAAGCACACAGGCAGCAAAATAAACTTTCAGCTGAGGGTATAGTAAATCATGCAACGCACTATCACACACATGCATCTGTTAGAAGATGCACACACAATTCCTTGCCTGAAAGAGTTCATATGCACACTCGTAAACAGTTTATGTACTCATGTGCGCAGCGTCGCTTTGCTGTTGGATATTTAACAGTTGCAAAGCTGTGTGCATAACATACTGTACAACGGCAGAGGTCAGGCCGAGCGTAGGAGCACCACAGCAGCACCGCCAGTGGACAGAAGAAACACGTTGGAGCTGTACTGTATGGTGCAAAGGGAGTTGTCCCAGGAAGAAAAGGAATAGGAGGAGGACAGTGGATAATAAATGGGACATTCCCACTCGCCATCTGCCTGTGGAAAAAGAAAGTCTACCCACTCTTTCCACGACAAGGTCGAGGACAGGAGACAGGATGGCTGTCGGGCTATTGATGTCGAGAGCATGCCAAGGTGTTCCCACACTCCAGTGAGTCCTCCAACGTGTAGCATCATAGTTTTACACTACTTAGTTTGAAAATTAAATCGAAGTTGAGATGTATTCCTGCTGCCATTGAGAGGACCCTCAAGTTGAGGGTCTAACGAAGCTGTGGGCCCTGAGCTCTCATGATATGCAATGATGCTATACCAAATACTCTGAATATATCAGAATATTATATATATATGTATATGATGCATGGAGAGAAACAGCACACAGCTAACTGAACTGAGAGTCCTTCACTAAAACCCAACTGGATCACTTCTGGCACGACAGCATCGAAAACTCAGATGATAAATCTGTATTTATGATCTCAATAAGTCTTTGACCAAGTTGATGCACCCTTTCCTATTCCCCACAGTTTTGAAGGATTTCAAAGTTAATTCTCTGAATGTGGCGGTTTGCAAAACCAGGAACAGGCCGTGCTGACAGACGAGTCAGTGGGCCTGTGCACAGGTGACAAGAGTGACACCACAGTGCCCCCTGCTGCACGTACGAATAAGTACAGCTGGAGGTGAGCCTCACACCATCGCCGTACCAGAGGCTCCTGTTTCAGCCAGTGGATCATTTTGACACCCTGGAGAGGTGATTGTACTTCTCCTGGTGTCTGCAGTCATTAACATGCTCTTGCCACGGCTGAGTGAGTCAGTCAGAACAAGGGGATGGTTGGCGTAGATCAACAACTCCCCGTTGTCTCTTCAGAGTAAATGTGCTCCTCTGGAGCTCAACGAGGCAGAGAGAGGCATTAAAACAGTACATCGTCATTTTCACACTCTTCATTCGACAAAAGTGATACAAGGAGGTCCCAAAGAGCAAGAAGAAAATTTATATAAGTGCATCTGCGGAGGACTTTAGCTCATTTCAGATTTGGTCATTAAAACACGGGTAACTGCTCTGTGTTTACATAATCGTGTGTAAATCCTGATTATCTGAAACAATTTATCTATATTTGTCTTCCATCTCTGCTACCAGGATATGCAAACTCTGCCAGCTGCAATATTGGTAGTTAAATCTTAGTCAACATTTATATTAGAGGGATAAAGACCGACTTCACCTGGCTGAAATCAGACGCTTGCAGGTTGGGCTTAATCCCCATCTGTAGCCTATTATATACTTAGCACATTAAACTGAAAGTGTTTAGAGTTTAGAGTAATCTCCTGAAATACTGATGTGCAATTAATGTAAAACTTTGAATGGACTTTGATTCATTGATTTCAGGGACCTATAAAGATGAACCAAAACTGAATGTTTTCCTGTTTTAAATCACATTTCCTTGACAAAAAGGTGAATACAACACTGAATGTCTGAATAAAGACGTTATTCTGGAATAGTTGGTTATTTTCTCATGCAATCCTTCCCACATGATGCTCAATTTTACATCACATTACTGACAATTCATCTAATCAGTTGATTTTTACTGCATTTCACAATCACAGAGAAATTAAACCACACATTTATTACGAAACACATAGCAATATTTCCTCTTGAGATCCTCTCGACCGAGCCAGCTGCAGGATACAGGCAGTGAGTGAGTGTGTTGATCCACTGTGCATGAGCACATCACCCACCCACCGAGACCACCGTGTGTGCAGCAGACTCTGCCCTTTAACCCGTGTGAGTTGCCGTCCGTTCGGTGTCCTAATCTGCACACACACTCATGCAGAATCTGTTAAAGTCTGCAAACTAACCAAAAAAACACACAAAAGATGGTTTGCACTCGCAGTTAAGCACAAACAAACTTTACGTGATGCAAAGCTGAACATGCATGCAGACACAAAGCAGAGGGACCACCTGTCAGGTCGTGTTGAACACTGCAGGCAGCATCACCTGCTCATGGAGATGCAACTCTTTGATATTCATATCAACCTACAACTCGGTAAACTCCAAACCAGATACGTCTCACTTCCCTTTCCATCTCGTTCCATGTTTCCCGGCAAGATAAAAATAATGACAAAACATAAAAAGCAGCACACGGAAACACAGCGGCGGAGGTGGCGCGCTTGATCTCAGGAAAACACATCAGTTGTCTATTTTTTAGCTGTCACGAAAACTGCAAAATATGGAGGTGGATTAAAATAAAACATTTAAAAAAAAAAAGGAGAACAAGCAAAGTAGGAAGTTGAGGAGGCTGCGGAAAGTTTCCAACCGAAACCCAACAAAAGGGGAGACGGCGACACATTCGTATAATACCAGGCCGTGTATAATAAACACGTCGTTCTTTACGACCAGTTGAAATATATGAGGTCACACACATAAGGGGAGTATTGTGAGCACGTGCTGTCCTGCCGAGCTGCCCTCCAGGCAGCCGGGGACGCCCCACCACGGTGGCCGGCGTCAGTGGCGCTGTTGGGAAGCAGGATGCAGCTGGTGGACGGAGGAGACCAAGGAGGTACAGAGCCACAAGAACCACTAGAGCCACTAGAGCCGTCGCCTGTTTGAGTAGGTAACAAGGTAAAGGCCTCCCCCTGGAGAACACAAGTCGTTCAGCTCCACCCACGCAGTCATCAAACCACCAACCACCGCGGAAAACACTGAAAAGCAGTTTGTGTTTCAGATTATGGGTTTTGCACTAAAGGTGCTTTGGTCAACGAAAATAAGGACTAAATATTGTCGCCAACGAACCTTTATAACCTGTGGAAAACGAAACGAGACGCAACGAAAATGCTAGTCATGTGACGATAACGATAATTAAATATATAAAGCAATATCGTAGAGGAATAAAAAGGAGACTAAAATGTAGATTACAAAATAAAAACCCATAACAAAGATCCTTAATGTCCATGTTTTCAGTAGTTTCCTCTGGTTTAGTTCTGCTGGGTGACGTTAGTCCTCAATCCCAGTCGCTGCAGCGGGGAATCAGATCCAGAAGATGCAGCTGCAGAGTTAGAGGCTGATGCCGTTAACGCAGAGCTCTAGTTAACGTCAATTAAAAACTAAGTTACATAGAGAAACACAGGGATCTGCTCTGGGGCTGGGAGAAGAAGAAGAACCATCTTTGGATACACTTTCCTACATAGACGTGGAAAAGAAAACCCAATGTGTCGTCGAAAAAGAAAAAGCTGGGGAGAAATGCGGAAAAATAAACATGTTGTAAACTCAAATTAGAGTCTTCTGTATCTGGAATGAAGGTATCATTGAGTTTATAAGGTAACAATAATATAATAATAACATAACCTTGTTTGAATTGTAAAATGGGTTTGGCTAAATACTAGTAATACTAAAAACTAGACTAAAATGTCATCAGTTTTTTTCGACTAAAACAAGACTAAAATGGACAATTCTGACTAAAATAAGACGAAAATGCTCAGACTTTTAGTCGACTGAAACTTGACACGACTAAAAGGAGTATGAACATGACTAAAACCAATAAAAACTAAAATGATAGCTCGACCCGAAGACTAGACTAAAACTGAAATTGAAACAGGCTGACAAAAACAACACTAGCTTGCACCGAGCAAACGTGACAAAGAAGGTGGTTACTGAGGCCGCTAACACTGGCTCGAGCAATACCGCATTATTCTTATTAACACCAGAAATGATAAATGGCGGCTCAAAGAAACCTTCAACGATCGCTGAAATGTCTGGTAAAATCAATTTTTGATAGTGAAATATGAGAACAATCATGAGTTGACTCATTTCCATTCACGGTAAATACACATTTCTTGAACTAAGTATGAAAAGCAGCCGAGCAGAGATGATCATATGGACTGGTATTGGAAACATGCAGCATCGTCTGGCCCCCGGAGGTGATAATCAGGTGGAGGGATCGTCAGCTAGTCATCCTCCTCCCTGCTTTGTCTCAGCCTTGTTTAACAGAGCTTTCAGAGTGCTGCAATATTGTATTTTATTGCACTTTGCGAGGAAAATGTGGCTCCGCATAAAAATCTTCTCCTTATATCAAACACAATTGCCAAGGTAAATGTTTTAGCTTCCACCGGGGGGGGGGGGGGATTGATCCCCCCCTTGCAAGTGTCGTGAGGATGAAATGTAACTCTCTATTTCCCTCCCTGCAGCAGGACTAATTTATCCAGCCAGGTGAGAAAATATTAACATTAGCTTTGGAGTAAAATGTCACAGTGAGGTCTTTGTCAAACAAAAGGAGGGGCTGGATCTCCTGATGTTGTGTTAAGAGGGGAAGTCCCACCGCGGCTCGCCTGGTCTCAGGTGCTGCCTCACGACACACACACACACACACACACACACACACACACACACACACACACACACGCTGACAGAGGAAGGTCAAACCTCCAGGGAGCCATAGTGGGAGCCAGTAGTAGCTCTTTACTGAGATAGATTTGATAGAAACCTGGAAAAAGGGAAGAAAACAAAAAGCTCTACTCAATTAATGAATTATTTTTGTTGCTTCTCACAAGTCAGCCCTTCAATCCCCTCCGATAAGCATGAAGCCACTATGTCGAATCAATCTTGTTTGCATGGTTGCGACTATGAAAGCGCCAGAAAAACAACCAGCCCAGACTCAGACACGAGCTGCCTTTATCCTGCAACACAGCGTCTCCCCTTGTTTCAGGGTTTCCACGCATCAGCAGTCTTCCAGACGGAGCACAGGTGATCAAAACAACCGCAGAAGAGGGTTCTCCAGGTTGTTGGAGGCAGAGGGTGGGAGTGGTGGGAGGGTGGGAGGGTGGGGGTGTTGCTGCTTCAGGGGGTCATGTTTAAATACAAACAGACATCAGATCAGTCGTCTGTTTTCTTTTTGCCGTCATGAATTATTAACATCCTGTCATCATCGCTCGCCATTATCTCAGTTGATATGAAGTGACGCGCCATAGTAGTGTTTCATTGCACCTCCCACCTTTAAAACGTCTATCGCGCCAGACGCCGTCGAGAGGAGGGGGAACGGAAAAACAAATTAAAAGAGTGCATGTAACTGGCTCTCAGCTCGTTTGAGCCTCAGATTAGAGGCTGTTCTCTATCCTGGTTGGTTTTGTGGAGTTAGACGAAGTTAACGTGATTAACAAGAGTGTCTGAGCTGATTCTTCTACTGAAGAGTTGCACCAGCAACAATTTAAAACACATGAGGCTGAAAAAAGTCAATTAAGCCTTTATAATTGAAAACAACAATAGCCTTGATTAAGGAGGTAATATTTGATCTGAATGTTGGGAAGTGGGCTGAGTTAAATGTTTTGCACAGGAGGAAATAAATGACATCCAGTTTGCTGAGAGCAAGCTGCAGGGAATTACTTTCTCTTACGCTGAGCGTCCTCTCAAGCACGCTTACTTTGCCGGTGTTTTGTACCGACTCGGCCCTTCACACGCCTTCCCCACACCTTCTTTTATGGCGCTTTTCCACCAGCAACTACTCGGCTCGACTCAACTTGGCCTGGTTTCTTTTCCATAACAATTCAGCTGGAGCAGAAGTAGGAGGTTGGAGTGAAGCTGCTGTGACGTATTTGATTGTGTATCTAAACGAAGAAGACAACAACACTAAAGATGTAGAACCTGGAGGAGATGATAGATGTGCTGCTGGGTCTGTGGCTTGTGTTTGATATTAAGTTAAAAATGAGAGTGAGAATCTTCAAGCGGTGACGCTTTTTTTTTTTTTAGTTTGTCTCAGCGCTGCTGAAAAGTCAGCTGGAGCCGTGAGCAGGTATAAAGTGACAGAGTTCCTGGTAGATCTGGTCGTTCCTTATTGCCCGTCTACATCCCTTTATAATTCTCTCCTCAGCACCAGGTTTATGAACATCTGCACCTCAGAGTGGATCACCAAACAGACTTTTGCGCTGCCATTGCCTGTTGAATAAAATTAACAAGAATCCATCAGAGTCTCTTTCTCTGATTTCCTGCTCCTGACTCAGTCGTCTGACTCCAACCCCCCGACCAATCGGTGGCCTGTAGTGTGATGATGTCAGATACAGCCGACTCAGCCGCTTAGAACCTCAGCAGAATAGTTACAGAAAAGTATCTACTTGGCACGTTAGACCACTAGGGGAAAAGAACCAAACCGAGGCGAGTTGAGTCGAGTCGGGCTGAGTAGGTACTAGTGGAAAAGCGCCTTTACTGGACGAGCACCAGGCGAGCATGCGTGCATGATCCCGAGGAGTCTGCTGATTAATCCCAATAGCTAACGATCGATACGGGTTCGAAAAGGAGGAGAAAGGTCTGTCTCTTTCTCCCAGTCTGATTGGCTGTGTAACAGTGTGGTTGAGGACGGGGCGGGCGGAGAAGACCAGCAGGGGGAAGACGAGGCCGGACCGGGACCCTTTGACGGGTGACATCAGATCCAAATCCCACCCAGAACAGACACATGGGAGCACACTTCCTGGATCTGCTGCCTGAGCTCAGCGGCTGCAGCCTCGCTGGTCACTTTACACTTTTATGAACCCAACAGACAAGACAAGTGACTCGTGCTGGACCGTACACACAAAGAAATGCTTTCTCTGAGAGCTGCACACGCTCGGGTCCATGGGGAGTGTCATCAGGAGGTGAGGCCACACACAGCCTCGGCGAGAGAAGGAGGGTTTTTACAGCGTAAGGGGCCTTTAAACAAGACGAGGAGACGTTACATAAAGGAGACAATAAAGGATGAGCAAAGCCAGACGTTTACACTAATGCAAGAGTACATCCCAGTACCTCTGGCGCAGGAGAGCTATAATAAAGCAAATCATCGTGTGGGTTTGTGTGTATGCTGAAGGATGATTGTCTTCAGAGATAAATGGCTGCCGATTATTCGAGCCTTTAGAGGCAAACTCCCTGCTGACTTTCCAATGAGAATACCAAGCCGTCTTCCTCTTCACACACACACACACACGCACACACACACACACATTTCCTCAGATAACGAGCTACAACTGAGGGGCCTTAGGCTGTGGAGCATCTGCTGTAGAAGAGACATAAGGTATTCATAAAGGAGCTCTCAAGATCTGCCATAAAATACCACCCTCACACACACGTTCACTGCATGTGATGAATGAGCTTTTTTATTTAAAAAAACACAGCAGAAAAGGAAGGACGTAGTGGTGAAGAGGTCCTACGACAGCTTCACCTAAAAAATCCCCTCTGGACAGAACCGTGGCTGCACACAAAGGCGCCGCCAGACGCAAATTGGCCCACTGACCTTCAGACCGTCTCCATAATGAATGCGTGCAGTTTTAGTATTCCTAACTTCAAGTGCAGGCGGACAGAGGGGAGACGGATGAAACTGCATTGTACTGGCAGAGAAAAACGGAGGAAGCGCCGCTCCCAAAATCCAATTTCTTCCAATTGTGTCTACTGTCCGTGCGCTGATCGTGCACGAGAAAGTTTCAAATCTGAATGTTGCTTCTCTGCAGAGTCCACTTTCATGTTGAAAAGCTGTTTTAAAACAAAAAGGAGCCAGGTCCAGATGTGAACTGGGGTCTGCAGCCCGTCTGAGTGTCTCTGCATGCAAGTGAAGCTTAACCGTCACTAAAGTATCGCGTTTTAACATCAAAAAGCACCAGATTCCACTTTAATGACACAAACACAGACAGCAGCTTGCATTAAAAAAAAAAAAAATGGAAATGTCATTTTCGTCACTGATCGAGCATCATTTTTGCAAATAAAACACTAAATAAGAATTAAAGTGTGTGAATATGGAAGAGTATTAGGGCCATGCAGGAGAAAAAATATTTGAGAGAGGAAGATTTTTTTTTATTGTGCACTTCGAGATAAAAGTAGAAATGTCAAGAAAAAAGTTGGAATGTCGAGAAAAAACTTGAAATTTCGTGGATAAAGTCAAAATTTCACCTTTCTCAACATTTCAATTTTATTCACGAAATTTTGACTTTTTTCTCAACATTTCGACTTTTTTCCCAACATTTCAACTTCTTTCTCGACATTTCGACTTTTTTCTCGAAGTGCATAATGAAAAAAAAATCTTCCTCCTCTAAAATATTTGTTTTATTTTTTTCCTGCCTGGCCCTGATACTCTTCCGTAGTGAAAATGTCCAGATAACAAGTGAAAAAAGAAACAAAAAAATGAAAGTACATGGGCCTTGTATTCTTGGCCAGAAGCGGTGCGAGAACAAAAAAAAACAATCAAAAAACATCCAGTACTTAAGCATGTTTGTAATCCTCCAGTGTTTCAGCAGAATGGGACAAAAATCTGAAGAGGTTTTGAGCCTTTTTTCATGAGAGCAGAAGCGCTGAGAGCACGCGAGCGCGGTGTTAGAGGGATTCAGGGCCGTCTGCTACAATACTCCCGTCTAAAGCTCTCCAAACCAGGCTTAGCTCCCCGGCCCTGGAGCGGCCTCCCTCCAACTCCGCAGCAGTGTCAACTTCAGCTCAGCGCCACGCCAGCTGCCAACACGCCACTCGGCTTAGCTCCTGGCCTCGCCGCTCTCCTTCCCAGCATCATTCCTGCCTTTGGATGTCTGTTTCATGTCTCGCTTTGTTCTGCTCGCCTGCCCGCTGCATCGTTTGTCCCCGTTTGTTTGTGTGCATTCGCATATTTACTCGTGTTTTCTTTTTTTTTTAATAATTCTGAAGTGTGTTGCCTGTGTTTTCTCAGGAAGACGTCCATATATGGAGATGAAATCTCTCATCTATTAGCCTCTGGACCAAACACACAGCCACACTAATTGCTACAACGTTCAAACCCGCACACCACGAAAAACCCCAACTAGCCCGGCATATATCGTATAGCCGGCAATAAATTATCCCCATCTAAAAAAGAGCGTTGCCTTTCCAAAGTCTATTTGAGAGCCAATTTTCAGACACAACCTTGGTCTGACTTTGGATCTGGGAGGGTAATTATATATGAATCTGAGGGAAGCAGTGGAGTGTTGAAAACAGCCACTCACGGCCGGGGGACTCTCGAGACAAAAGCTACAGATGGATACTTGTAATGCAGAAGAGACACTCGCCGGGTTTGACGAGGAGCTCAAATGCAGCAGGGCTGAGATGGAAAGTAGGACCACATTCGAGAGAATAAGCAACTGAAGAGAGATTCAAGTCTTATCTTTAAGGCTCGGGCATCTGTTGATCTGGCTGTGACTTTGGACGTCTCATTTCTGATTAAAGGAACATGAAGGATTAGGCCTGTGGTGAAAAAAATTTCTAAAATCTATTCTCATATTAATTCCTAAAAATCGATTTGTATGTCTAAAGACTGATTTTTTTTTCATCATTACATTACAACTTTTGGTATTTTTTTGTTTATGCCCAAAAAAGGAATGTTTTTTTTTTTTGGACACAAGAATAACTGGTGCCATGTTTTAGCCTTTAAATATGTTTAAAGGTATGAAAACATTAAAGTTTTCAGTTATAATTGCATAAATTGTCTATATTTCATTACTTTATATACTGTCTTGGGGTTACATTTGCATAAAATGCTAAAAACCGAAATAGACCGAAAATGGAAAAAATTTAACCGGAATGTGGGAAAAAATAAAACTGATTTCATACGGCCCCATTCTTTGTTTGCTGCCCTGGATCTGTTTGGTAATTCTGACCCACACAATGTTTCTGAAAGCAGTTCTATCAGCATTCTGGGAGGTGATTGGTCCTTACAGCATCATTAGCTGCCAATACTTGCTGTTGAATCTCAATATAATACTAGTATTAATATGTTGCAGAACTACAGTCATATAATTCATGCAACAGCTCAAAAAACAGTTTTAATAACCCTAACCCAAATCAATATCGGAATCGAATCAAATCAAATCAAATCTTGATAATCGATTCTGAATCTTAGGAATCGGAATCGAATCGATTCTTGACATTTGAATCGATCCCCAGCCCTACTTTGAATGACTCATTTCTGATTAAAGGAACATGAAGGTTGCACTGTTGCTTCCACGTAGCAGGAAAACACAATCATTTACATTTAGTAACACATGCTTCATGCAAAGCCACTGACATGGAGATAAATAGCGGTGGAAAGCAGGCCACGGTCCCCTCGCCGCGTTGGCATCAGGGAGCCTCGTGGGCGCAGCCGCCGCCACACAACAAAGGAGGATGAGTCCTTTGTCACATTAGTGCTCAAAGGTACGTTCCAGCAGGAGTCAGTGGACGGCCAATAGGACGGCAGCAGGAGGCCTGTATCTGTCACCTCCATTTAGGGCCAGTCTCTCAGGAGCTGAGCGTCCCCCCCACCCCCCGGGGCGGTGCCAGGCCCCTGCGCGGGGCTCCACCACGCCGGAGAATGGGCTTGTTTGGCGATGCATCCAGACGCTGAAGCCAAAGCAGCCCTGACAGCTGTCAACCAGGACCAGCATCCCCCCGCGTGACACGTGCTCGTCGGCGTCGGGGCGTGTGTTTTTTCAGCGTGCTGAAATGTGCGTGTTGCTGTGGCACTGCCGGATCCACTGGTTTGGTTAAACGCCTTGGCCTTGCTCGACAGCATCCTGGCAGCTGATGCCACGTCGTGGAGGGGACGTCAAAGACACCGATGTGACTAGCTGCATTTCCCCCGAGCTGGAAGGTGAGATCGATGGCATGACCTGATTTTTCTAGGAGGAGTTCACCTGCTGCTTTGCAATATGGAGGAACAACATCCGTACAGCCTGCATCTGCTCCGCCGCTGAAGCTGCACACCCGTCTTTTCCAACAGACTAATATTACCCAGGGTTCCCAGCAGTAACAGCAAGTGACCTTTACTCCATATATCACCTGACAGCGTGACCACGCTACGTACAAATCACCCCACGTCCAGCAACCCTGAAGTCTTTATGAAGAGCTGACAGACACAGGTTCTCCTGGTGTGATAAAAGTTCTCTGTTTTTTATGAGCGATGCGGACAGATGGCTCAGGAGACAAGAAGGACGAGGCAGGTTTAGCCCACAGAGAGCTTTAATGGGGAGCTTCTTGAAACTATTACAGGTGCTCGCCGTGTGGGGAAGGTTATCCAGACCAAACTCCAAGCAGGGATCAAAGTTAAACACAGCGGGAAACAGACCACAGGGGGGCGCTATGGAGTCAAATGAGTCAGTTAGCAAGGCTAGCTGGGTCAGAAGCCGGGATTTGCAGGAAGCTGGCTGTTGTTTAGCTTCACTTAGGTTAGCGTGGTGAGTCACACAGTTAACCACACGTGGGCAGGGCAGGTCCGAGCATCGGCTCCTCCAGGACTGTGAAGCCTGTAGACGTCAGTCTTCCTCCCGTCAGCTTCCTCTTCTTCCTGTTACACGCTAAACCCTGTGTTGGCTAAATGAACGATGGCAGCGGAGCAGCTAGGAACCCCTCTGGACGACAGTTTAGGGCCTCATATTTGTGTGAGTGCAGCGTAGCTGGAGCTGTAGAAAACTATAGATTACAGCAGTATTCCTTCATAATCCCTGCAGTGAACGTTTTGAGCTGGTGCAAACTGTTCAGGATAGTTTTAAAGTAGTATTTGTTAAAAATTGTATTTACAAAAAGATTGTCATTTATAACAAAATAAATAAATAAAGTCCGGAACTTGATGGCTGCAATTTTCTCCTGGGAGTCTTTTCTGGCTTGTTTTTGTAAAGAAATCTCTAATAGTTTCATTTTTGGTAAACCTGAAAGAACAGATGTGTGTCACAGTGCTTTTTATGGGAACGCGTGCAGGCCGTGAAGCAGA
Source organism: Cololabis saira (assembly GCF_033807715.1). Taxonomy (NCBI): domain Eukaryota; kingdom Metazoa; phylum Chordata; class Actinopteri; order Beloniformes; family Belonidae; genus Cololabis; species Cololabis saira. The sequence continues at coordinate 7,825,735 of NC_084608.1, forward strand.
GAGGTGGGACATCGGCGCGCCCGGTAGCTTCAGCACCTTCCCGGTGCAGAGTGTAGCCAGAAAAGAGGCAGGATGACATAACGTTTCATTTCACATATGTTATGTCTCCGTTCCACCTTAAGAGGTAGTAAAAGAGGCCCAGCAGGGGTCAAACGAGTGTATGAGAAGTGGTGCATGGGTGGAAGGGTGGATGCAAACTCCACACGGGAGATGGAATCAGTTCGTCATGGCAACGCTGAGAGACAACCAGCTGAGGACGGAGCAGCTGGAAAGGCATGTGGGCTGGAGCAACCAGTTGCCTTGCTCCACGTGACCGCAGACCTCTGCCTCTGCTGTTGTGGCGCGTTGCATTATGGGATGTAGTGTACAAAAGTAGACAGGTCCAATGCAAGGTGGAAGCAGTTGTCATCAGGACGTTATGGTCGTGTAGTAGGAATGGGCGATATTTTACCGTTCACGATAAACCGTCAAAAAAATTCCCCATGGTAAGAATTTGTCATCTCACGGTAAAAACGATAAATTCCCGTTGATGACGTTTTTGTGTAACAAACATGGCGGAAGGCGGATCTGAGAGCGAGGAATTCGTTGTTAAACGAGGCTCCAGCTCCGTTATCTGGAACTGGTTTGGATTTAAAAAGAGAGACGAGGAGCAAACATCATCTTTTATATGCAGAGTCTGCAAAAAAACAGTGAGTGCAAAGGATGGCTTTTATGCATTTGTCCTGTTTCTTTATTTATCAAACTTGAAGGACAATGGTACATTTGCTGTTTGCACTGTTATCCCACTGTTTAAGCCATACAGTTTGAATAAATGTTGAATCTGTTCTTACATTTCAAACTTGTTTCATTTGAGTCATTCCAGTTTTGCAGTACAGGTGTACTAATTTAATTGGTTTTTATTAATTCAATTTAATTGGTGTAGTTTAGTAGCATTTAGTATTCTTTTAGAGCAGTGTTTTGGGGTTCCAAAGACTGAATGTGGTGATAGATTTATAGTTACAAATGTGGAGTTGAATTGGTATTTTTTTTTAATCGTCATTCTTATCGTTATCGGGATAAATGCCAGAAATTATTGTGATAATTTTTTTTGTCCACCCATCCCTACTGTGTAGCATTCATTTCCAACACGGCCCTCATATTTGATAAACACCGGAGTACATGCAGTATATACACACATGGGGGAAGGAGACACAGGTGGCAATCAAGGAAGAGTACCTTAATAGAGAAAGGACATGGGGAAGAACAAAGCCTCAAACCACCAAATAAATAGCATCAAAACATAAGGAAGCATTAAATCTGCCAGGGTCTGAGTGAAACAGAGACAAACCGCCGTGTTTACACCGAGGACACTGCCGAACAACAACAGAGGCCACAGCAAACGTTCAGGGAGCGAGTCAAGTTCGAGACTACAAATGGAATAAACAAGGAACAACAGGCAATAAAGCCAAAGCCCGAGAGAAGCGTGAAATGAAGAAGTGCCTGCCGCCACCCACGGCCGTGTGGGCGGGGCAGCGGCGGAGAGGATGAAACCCGCCCGGGTCTCTCCGGACGCGGCGCTGACTCCGGTCCTTCCAGACTAATTACAGCTGACTGCAGCAGTTTGTGTCTGGCAAGATGAAAACGAGTGGAAGTGTGAGTGTGGGTGTGAGTGTGGACGCCAGTGTGAGGTTTCATTTCATTTTAGTGTTCTTTTATAGTCCCGGTGGAAGGGGGGGAGACATACACACTTCTAGATGGCTAGTTAAGGTGTGTGTGTGTGTGTGTGTGCGTGTTTGTGTGTACACGGTGTTAATTTCAGCAATAAATGTGATATCTTAATGAGGGCTGTGGAGCCATTAGGTTTGTGGGTCTGTCTGGTTTGGTCTTAACTTAACTTTCTTGCACAGCAAAATATCAATCTGGGGGAAGATGCTGCAAAATAAAGTGCATCTATATAGTTTTTATTTCCAGGAGAGTAACTCTGGCAGCTCCGGAGCGAGTCCAGGCAGACGAGTGAGCAGGTTTGTGTGCACACACTCCTCTGCATGGTCCGTTCCTTCATTACACCCTTCAGCTCATCTTTCCGTCATTCACTCATTCATCTGGAAAGCAGTTAAGACAGTTGCCAGTCTTGTGATGGGTGGACGCTCCAGTGAATCCCGCCCAAGGTCAGACGTCGCGGCGCTAAGAGGAATACGCACCAGTCGAGAGCGCCGTCTCAGACGCTGCGGGCCTCAGGGGGCTCGTTGAACATAAGAGGCAAATACGGCTCAATTACGGGAAGAATGAACTAGAAAGGTTTGTTTGGAAAACTGATACGAGCTCATTCGCCCAACATCCGTCCAAAGTGGACGAGAGAGACCGATAAAGTCATAAAGGAAACAACCATTTCAAGTTATTGCTGCTAAAGGTGGATCGAGAAGTTATTGTGTACGTGGTGTTGCTCAGCTGATTTTATTTCTTTTTTGTTTTTGTCTTTCTGGCTTCATTTTAGTGAAATAAACAATAGTATTGTGGAAAAGTTATATCATAATTTAAATTATTAATGTATATTGTAATGTAATTAGCCTTCTTAATAGGGGTAAAGGTTGTCATCGTGAAAAATGAAGACATGAAATTAACCTTTCTTTAGTTTGGAATCCATGACTGTGAATGAATGAATGAATGAATGAATTAATTAATGAATGAATGAATGAATGAATGAATGAATGAATGAATGAATGAATGAATGATAATAAAATATAATAATAAAGTGATAACGGTTGTCCTCCTGAAAAATGAAGACAAAAAAATTATATTTCTTTAGTTTGGAACCCATGACTGTGAAATCACAGCCAACATTAACTGGGAATGAATGAATGAATGAATGAATGAATGAATGAATGAATGAATGAATGAATGAATGAATGAATGAATGAATGAATGAATGAATGAATGAATGAATGGTCCCTTTTTAAAGATACAAGTGCTGTGAGACTCTATACCTTATTAAATCAGTCTTTATTTCCTTTCCTGAACAGTTTTCTACATCTTTAGGAAAAAGCTAAACAAATCAAGTGCACTATTCTGGAAACAAACCTTGAATCAGTAGCAGCACATTCAAGAAACTAAAAGAACTGCTGCTGCGTGGTAACTTAAGATTTTTACTTGGCACCTCTCCTCTTTTACTAAACCTAGAGGTTTACTTTGTTTTGGGTTTGTTCAGTGACAGAGCGGGGCTTAGTCCAGGTGTTATCTATGTGGGAGTCTGTCTCCAGGAGTCCAACACCAGTGGAGTGAGTTACACGTTCAACTGCAAGACAGAGACAAATCACTTAATCTGGAGTTTTATGCCCAAACAGGCTCTTCTCTCTCTCTCTCCCACACACATACAGAGTAATTAGTGTTTGATTTCCCCCGGCGGTGCTCTGGTACCAAGGGGCAGCTGCCGGGACCCTGCTTTAGCCTTGCTTAATTTCACTCACGGCTTGATTTTGAGCCAGAACAGGTGCCCACTTGGCACCCGACCGCCGTTGCCATGGCGATGCCAACTTCAAGGAGCTGAGAAAAATGCCAACCGTCCAAAGTGCTCCGTCCCGAGGGCCATCGATGTGATGAACAATATGAGAAGAAAGAAAATGTGCACAAATAAAAAGGACGCTGTTCAGCTGCACACATAAATTCAGCCTTTCATGTTTTTGATTCATGAAATGAGATGTGTCAGTAAATCCAAAAACTGTAGCCTCTTGAGAATCAGAGCAGATGATGCAGTTCACGGACAGCTCAGGTGGTTATAGCTGAGGAAACAGCGCCCTCTGGTGGTTAAGACGTGACACTTCAGCCTATCTGCAGCTCCACAGCTGAAAACAGAAAACTGCTTATCAGAGCTGATGATTAGTGTATTTCTGCTCTAACGAGATTTCTCTGGTAACGACCTGAGGATTTACCTTCGGCCCCTGGGCTCGCTTTGCCTCACCCGTGTTAATGAGGCGGATCAACGCTTCAGGAACGGAGAAACACAGCTATTCAAATTATCTTCAGCTATTTGTGATTAGACTGGGTAAACATCCAAAGTGAACACAAGCCAAACATGTATGAGTTTGATGAGGTGGACTCACTTCTCAAAAGTGATGTTTGAACTGAGGGCAGAAGGTATTAAAATCACTTGACATCTTTCAGGTAGTGCCGACCCTGAACTTGCAGATTAGTGTTGAGAAGTGCGTTGCCCCGGAGACCCAAAGCACCATTACGCTGAATTTGCTTTTTTAACTGGTACATTTGACTTCAGCGACTCCAGAAAAATCGGTTTCACGTGTTCTCTAATTCAACGCTCCGCTCTGCATCCCATCATTATTTATATCCTGCTTGTGGTTTTATCCATCACTCAGATTTGACCACATACCTTAAAATAACTTCATAACGAAACGGGTTCATCAAGCTCAACAAAAACAAGCTTGTCGGTTAAAATAATACGATTAGTGCCGTAATGGCCCATTGAGTTTGGTCTAATTTAATATAATTACCCGTATTACAGGCATGCGCTGCTCTCACAACCTGATTTCAGCAGACCCATAAAATGAATTTCTAACTTGAGGCGATTTTCTAACGAGGAGTCATTTTAATTGTCACGTTACCAGCTGGTGTGCAAATGAAGGATCTGTGTCCCAGCTGTTTGGTGGCTCCTGCAACGATTCATTCAGCCTGAACATCCAAACTTGTGTCTTTATTTAAGCCTTTTATTTGTTGAATAAAAGGCCCTGAATAGATAAATGCCAAACATTCTCCTGGGTTGGGATCACGGTGTCGGGATACTTGCTCTGTTACGGCTCTGGTGATAAAGGAGCGTGAGCATGATGGTGTGAGGGGGAGTGGTAATGTGCACATAAGTCAGATCTGAGGTTTACCAGCTGAATATGGCTTTATAATGACGTATAATCACTAATCATCACTCACTTCCCTCGTCTGTGGTCTGAGACTGTGGTTTCAGATGGTTAACACTAAGAGACCAATGAAGTTAGATTATTTAACCTAACAGAGGAAAGTGCTTACCTTTTTAACCATCGTATAAGACAGATTTAGCTTTCTCGACATAAGAAATACTATCAGAGATTTAAAAGTCACAAATTGATCTAATCATTGCCTCAATTCACATTTTCAATTGTATATTTTTAGAAGGTTAGGCCTTCAGATTGTTATTATCCTTCTTATTATATAGAAATTGCAGCGGTTTTGGGATTTCTTCCCCTTAGAAGCCGACTAGTCAGTCTAGCCTGCAGACACATGAGGGCAGTGCTGCGCCAGGAAGTGTGAGAACACGAATGAACTGTTGAACTCTTCTTACTGCAACAACCTCTCCGTCAATGTTTCCCAGTGCTGATCCCCGGGACTCACTGTCCCCTCTCCAACACCCTGGGCCAAAGGAAATGATCAGACAGGTCTCTAGAAACAGGGAAACATCTGAATCCTGCAGCTCAGTGGGTCCCAACAGCCGGGCCCTCGGCGCACCTTATTAACTGCAGACATAATATTATACATCGTGTTTGAAAGTCACGGACTGACGAGATAAACCTCATCTAGATTAATCACACGGGTCACTGTCACTAATCTGCATCGACTCAGCTGGACGGGCTTCAAGGGAAGGACGGGTGACGTCCAGCATCAACCTACAGACGACCTCGGGAAAGGCAAGAGGGCTCTGCGTGTGTCGTGAGACCAAAACCGAGACACATACGGACAGACGGGCTCGTATTCCTGGTGCATGTGCAGGAAGTGAGAGCATAATGTTGACGATCTGGGGAGCAGAGACAGGCAGGCTGCAGCTTGTAACAGCTCCATGACTGCGTGAATCACTTCGTGGTGGTTGTACCGGAGCCAGAGATCCCTGTCATACACAAACACGCACGCACGCACGCACGCACGCACGCACGCACGCACGCACGCACGCACGCACGCACGCACGCACGCACGCACGCACGCACGCACGCACGCAGTCATGGCTGCTCCCAGTGACAGAAGCAAATACAGAGTATTGGTTCCATTTTTTTCTCCAATAAGAAAAGTTAATAAAATTAAACGTATTTATAAACAATTATCCAAAACTAGAATGCATTATTTGAGTACTTTTCAGCCTTAACTATTACTGAAGTCTCCCACCAGGACTTCAGTATGATATTTTTTAAAAGATGCAGCAAAATAAGCGATGCACCGAGAGGAAACTGAGAAAACTGCACCTTTGCTCGGCCAGATGTTTAGATTACGGAGCACTTTTTGTGTGCGTGTTTTATATTTGTCTGTGTACCGTATTTTAAAAAGGGGAAAAGAGAATCTGCTATGTAAACAAGCCTAGGTGTAGTACCTCGTTCCACAACAGAAGCACCACTTACTGCAGGTGATATCAGGTCAGCAATGTTCGGGACTGTGCTCTCTGGGCGTATGTATGGCTGTAAACCTGTCACGCCGGCGTTATTTACACCCATACTGCACTCATGGGTACGAGGAAAATCAATGTTAAGTGTTTCAGAGACTACAAAGGCTTTAAACTTCACAGGTTCGGCTGGCTGCTAACAATCCGCACCAATAAAAGGAACAAAAGACAGTGTTCAATGATTACTTTTAACAGGTTCACCGTTTCTTCTGTGTGAGGAGACTCAACAGCAAAACTGGGAAGGAGGCAGTGGCTTTAGGGAAGAACTGGGCAGACAGGCTTTACTTCTTTAACTGTATACACGTACACACAAAGAAGCCCACAAAGCAACACCCACACGTAGCTTCAACTCCTGAACTCACACACTCTCACACACACAGAGAGCCGTCCCATCTGAACGAAGCCTATCGAGCCAGCACACTTACGGCAGCGCTCTGCATCTGCCATATATCAACTATGAACAGCGTGTTGCTAAACGATGTCAGTCCTCTCAGCGACCTCACAGTTTACTTTCCAGGCTGACAGATACTGATAATGGCTTTGAGACTTGTAGCCACATGATATGAAGTCAAAATAAGCTGTGTTTGAGGATTTCACACAAAACCATAGTGAAAAAATAGTAATGAAGTGTAAATGAACTAGAATCATATTCTATCAGTGAGAGTGTAATGCGCCTGCGCGACCACAAGGGGGCGCAGGTAGTCGTGACGTCAAAACAAATGGAAGAAAAGGCAGAAAACAGGGGTTACATGGCCTGTATAATAAAAAATAAATAAAAGAATCCAATTCATTCATTTCTATTTGTAACTGACCTGCAGAGACAACAGAGGATGCACAACAAAGACAAAGATGACAGAGAAAAGGGGTGAAAGAAGTGTAGCAGGCAGCAGGTGCAAAACAGCTGCTCTCCCCTGTGATCCCACCTGATGCGTAACCATGGCACCTACCGGTATTATCGGGGCCTGTGGATGCATACACACTCTTTCCCTCACAAACACAGGAAAAAGTGCACACAATCTGATAGCATCTGCAGCTTTTACCGGATCAACTGATCAAAACAGCCAAAGCTAAAAGCTCAGAAGAGATACAACTAATTATAGTTGATATAAAACTACGAAGGGCCAACATTAGATACATTATGTTACGACTGAACCGCTGTGACTCGCATGTAAATCCCCCCCGAGTCATCCTCGCACCAGGACAAACTGCAGTGAGTAACAGCAGAACAGCAAATGAATGATTTGTGTTTCAAATAGTTTTCCATCAACTCACTTGTGGATTCATTCATTTATTAAGGAAAGTAAAGGAGATATGGTTGAGAGTGCTGGTCCCAGCTACTCCTCCGGATAAAGGGATGGGGCAACCTTAAAGCTGGTGACTCATTGTGGACGGCACGGTTCCCATGGGAGGAATAAAACTGTTAATGACTGGGGAGTGGGTGGGGTGGGGGGTGGGATACTCTAAAGCCTCTGACACAGGCTCTACCCACATGGCGGTAAATATAGAAGCACGTACCCACACACACACACATCAAAGAGGAACAGAAGAAATGCCGAACGCTGCGTCACTCCGCAAATATGACGGCGCAGGTTGAAGCGATTAAGTGCAACACGTGGAGCTGCGCATGAGGCCGCTGCGCAGGAGGAGAAGCTTCGGCTACGGCGGGCGCCGTGAAAACAGACAGGTGGAACAAACATGCTTCAGTCAAACTTTCGCACAAACATCTGGATCTGAAGATGCAGCTTTTGGGCCGTTTTGGGCCGTTTACACGTAGCAAAAACGGTGGTGTTTTCATGCATTTTGGCCGTTCATTTACACGAAAATGAAGCTCAAAGTCACCAAAAACGATCATTTCTGAAAACTCCGGCCAAAGTGGAGATGTGCAAAAATTCAGTCTTCACGTTTGCTTGTAAACAGACATTTAGGCTTCAGAACGTCACATTATGAGACAGAAACGTCACCAGCGTCATGTGTGGGACCTGTGTTTACAATTTTTTTGGCCACCGTCAATATTTTCTTGTATTTTACTTGTTTTATATTCTAATGTCACACTTAAAGAAACTCCACTTCTCTGTCACTCCAAACGAAAGACTCTCGTCCATCTTGGAAGTAACTGGAAGTTACTCGTGTCATTTGTTGATGTTTTTTCCAGGATTCTGATTGGCTAGCATGACTTTATCTTCTCGTTACACTGCCCCCTGTAGGTTGGGCTGCTCATAGCCCCTTAACAGATATTTATGTGGGTTCGTGTAAATGATGGTATTTTTCCAAACGTAGAGGGGGAAATATCAGTTTTTGTAAATACCCAGCTATGTGTAAACGTGGCATTAATCGCTGGAAAATAAAGGATGGAAAAGGTATGAAATGGAGGAAAGGAGGTTCGATACCAGGCTGGCGTGAAAGAATTAAAAAATATGAAATATACCATCCAAACACAGCTCAGTCACACTCTGACTCACCCTGTCTTTGTCGTCGACCACGTCACACAACATGTCGTCCAGGTCCAGGATGCCTCCATCCCCATGTTCCAGCCGGTGGACCTGGACCCAGTAGCTGGGCTCCTGGGAACAAAGACGAGACAATATTAGGCCTCAGGTCGGGGGACATTAGACCTGCTTTACTTGCAGCATAAAGGCTTAGGATTTGAAGCATTATGGGAATAAAGCCATACAACATACGAGGATTGACTTGTGTCTCCGTCCGAATCAGCTGATCTAATCACCATGTGGTTCATATTAGGGCCCGGTTGGCGGGCTCTCAGGCGCTCGGACACGGCTATGGATTGAAATCATGTCGACGCTTGTAAAATGTTTTAATCCCCTGCTGGCAGACCTGCAAACTAAGCGTTTAAGTTTTCTGATTGCTGCACGAAAAAGGGGAAAATGGGATAAATGCAAAAGTGGTTGTGAAGCTCAGTTGTACATCAGTTTATGATTCATGACTCAGCTCTTAAACCGGATTAATGACGCATGTGATATCAAGTGGTCTTCAAAGAGGGGAAGAATGAAAAATGAGGTGAAAAGACAGTACACCCTCCTCCATTTTCAGACTTTTATTAGAGAGACATTTAAAAAACCATCATGTTCTTAGCAGGTACTAACTACAGGCAAGGCAAGTTTATTTGTATAGCACAATTCAACACAAGGTAATTCAAAGTGCTTTACATCAACATTAAAAGCGGCAAGACACAATTAAACAGTAAATAACAAATAAAATGAAATAAAATGATAAGAAAAGAGGTAAAAAATAAAAAGCACAAGTTGTTAAATAATAGGGGCAGTAGAGTACAGCAGGTACATCTCATTCTTACAATGGCAAGAATTACGTTTCTATACGGTCAAGCGTACAAAGACCGGGTCAAATACAGGATTACAAAAGTAATCTTTGCAGATTTGTGTGGTGAATCAGACCAATTTGACAATTCTACGTCACAATACCTGCATTCAGAGCTTATCCATAACCTTGCGTGGTTTTCAAAAATCATAAGTATTTAATTTAAGAGTACGCTTAAATAACAACAGATAAATATAACCTCAGACGGGCCATTATTTGTTTAATAATAAGACGAATAAGACAAGAATGAGACTAAAGAGTCCGGATCATGACGATGTGAGACTGCTTGTGAGGATTTTGGCCGACTCCCTGGCATTAATGTCTTCACATCTGTCCTCAGGTTCAGGCCTGGGGTCTGAACTCCGTTGTTTTTCAGGAGTTCTGTTGAACATATTCTGATGAGCTGGTAATCAGACACTTCAGTTTATGATCGCCTCAAAGCCCGAACCACCCCTTAACAACCGTTCTCAACAGCTGCACTGATGTGTTGGGCTTGTTCCAAGTTTTCCAGGACTTTCACAACCTGGATGACTGGGAGTCGACACGGCCTGCTGATCCGGTGCGTTACAGATCAACATCAACACTGCAGTCTCATATGTCCAAAGGGCATTGCAAAAGACAGGGTCTTTGTTTTCTGATGCAACTCTGCAAGCTTGTGCCATGCTGTCATCATTGATGATGAGTATTTTCAATGTTGCACATCCTCCTTCACACCTACAGAAGCTGGGATGTTCAAGGAAACTATGTCAAATGAACATTCCTCATCATGAACACCAAAGACTAACAGCTGAAGACTTGAGTGAGAGTTTATGATGTTGCTTTGGAAATGCTGTATTTAAAAGGTGTTTTCAGGGATTGTATGATGGGATGGCATGACTGACACTGAGTCACAGCAAGCTGAGAAAGCTCCTCAGTTTCTCCTGTTTCCACTCAGCGTCTCCCGCAGTCTGGCTCTGCCCGGCTCGTAGCCTGCAAGCACCGAGGCATGATGGCCCAGTCAGACACGCCGGTAAAAAAGAAACCACTCATTTCAGTAATTGTTCACCCTCCTTCGCCATGTCATGAAAGATCTTTTCTTTTTTTTCCTCTTGGGTTTGTTCTCACTCCCACTGCCCGGTTCCTTGGACGGCCTGTCCTCCAGATGCAGCTGTCTTCAGCTCTGTGGCTGCATGCCTTCATGTTCGGCCCTGCCGCTCTGAGCTGTGGTTCGCCAGGCAAAACGCTCCGGATCATGAGCTGAGCAACTCAGTCATTCATGGGGAAAAGATAGTGAGTTCATCGGGTTGTTCCCGAAACACAAAAACAAAAGCATTAATAATGACAAAAAGTCATGTAGAATTCATGTTTAAACTGTTGGTTCATAGTAAAACGTATTGCACGGTCTTGTCTTGGTATGAAAGCAGTCCAACTTGGAAAAAAAAGAATCAAAAAATTGCACAATTGCATTACAACACCACAAGAAAAGACTGCAACTGTAAAAGTAGACAGACACGGCATGCATTTACCATCTCTGGAAGTCATTAGGACCACAAACTGACACTCAGCATGAAACAGGGAAAAAAGTACTTTAATGCTGGCACACGCCGCGGCTGGTTGGTAAAGTCCTTACCCAGACTCGCTCCTCGGATGGATTAGGAGGAAGGAACATGATTCAGAGAGAAGCTCATCCAAGAGACACAGGGTCAATCTGACAAACACACAATCTATGATGAGCACATCTGGAGCAACCTGAGGTCCGGAGTCGTGCCAAGAACACGTCATCAGACGCTGATGCCGGTGAACTTCTAACCTCCCTGTTAAAGGGCTTGCGTCGCTACATCGGGATGCTGAGAGGTGACACGAACACTACATCAGACATTTAAGCCTTTTAACCTTATTGTGACTATAAGAACATTAAAATTATTAGTTAAGCAACATCTTTTGAATCAGTATAAGTAACAATTATAGAACATTGAAATAGTGATCACTTAAACCAGCAGCTGCTGAGACTGATTGTCTGACATGCTGGAAATGGAAACATAGTTGGTTATTATGACTGTTGTTGAACGTATTTTTTTCTTTCTTTTTTTCTGTATTAGATCAGTTGTGAAGTTCTAGACTACAAATGAAATGAAATTGTGGACTGCTTTCCAGACTTTTTGACGACCTCAGATGAACTCTTAACTGTGCAGTGTTTTTGTTTTGTTTTGTTTTATGTTCTCACTTCGCTGTCGTAATTTTGTGGAACGTCTCTGCTTTTTTTGCAGAGTATTTTTAATTTGATATTCTCTTTATCTAGTGGAAATTTATTTGGTTTGCTTTTATTATGTTATGTTTAGTACTGTATTATTTTAAAATGTTGGCGGACCCCAGGAAGAACAGCTGCAGTCTTGCTGTAGCTAATGGGGATCCTAATTAAACAATTAAACTCTTCCTTCCCAATCACTGCATCAGTGTGCAATAGCAGCAGATAGATTATTACATATATTAAAATGTGAAGGATTGGAAAAAGGTTTAATCGTTTTATATTCAATTCAATTCAATGTTATTTATATAGCGTCTATTACAACAGAAGTTGTCTCTAGGCATAGATTAGTAATGTGGTTACTGCACTTTAAAATATATACCTCCGTATTTGGTATACTACATCAGGTTTTTGTAAAAAGAGCATGGGCAATCTGCAGCAATAAGCATGCAGTATGTCACATATGGACGCATATGGACAAAATCAAGCGCTGAAGTGGTTGATTACAATACAAAGAAAAGGTTGCGTACCTGGCAGGATTAACAGCCACTAAAAACATGCTTGCTCTTCGATGGAAACCACCACACGATCTACCAACATGTCACTGGTTTAATCCGTTTATGGATAATCCACATATGGAACTTTCAGTGGCAAGAATTCATGGTACGGGAGCCAGTACATTAAAAATATGGACACATGCCATTGAAAAACTGAAAGAACTGAATATTGACTGAACATCTATCAATTATTATTTATTTATTTATTTATTTTTTATTTATTTTTTTATTTTTTTGCTTTTCTTGTCTTGCTTGTTTTGTCCTATTGTTGTGTTATTGTTGTCTTGTTGGATCGCTTAAAGGTGTTATACAATTGCGTTGATAACTGTTCAATTTAATTGCATCAACAAAATAATAAAAAACAGTTACTGCACTTTAAAATATATACCTCCGTATTTAATATATGCATACTAAGATCAGGTTTCTGTGAGTGGAGCATGTGCAATCTGCAGCAATAAGCATGCAGTATGTCACATATGGACGCATATGGACAAAATCAAGCGCTGAACTGGAGACCAGAACCAGTGGACTGACGAGAAACAGCCAAAAGAAGGTGCTGATAGGTCTCACGGACAGAATGGGATGTTTGGATAGCTGCCATGTTCAGTAACGGCGGCGACGAGAGAGGAACAAAAGCACGGAGCTGATGGGGTGTTGGCACATGCAGCCGCTCACCTCAATTCATTCAGCTGCCGTCATGTTTGAAGCAAAAATACACATTACGCAAGAGGGGAGTGAAACATTCTCACATTTATATGATTTGCTTACTTTTATGTGTCCAAAAACTTCTGCAAGTTTTTATTTCACATTAAGTCAGGGAAGCTGACACTAATACATTTCAAGGTTCTTGGTAAACTTGAATGTAAACAATAATCTTTGGATCATCGTGTATTAAGAGGCTATAATGAAGTGAGGTACAAAATTGCACTGACACTGTTTGATGAATGATCCAATTATATTACATGTATCTAATCAAACTATATGTGTAACAGCGGCAGCTGGCGGTGGAACGTGAGTTTGAAGCCGAATATAAACAAACTTCAAACACATTACCTTGATGCGATCTGTAAGTAATATAACTAATAACTTTCACATAAGTGCCTAGTAAAAATAAATCAAACCTGCTGTCTGCTTGAGAGATTTATTTTGCTCTAATTTGAAAACGTACTCCAAATACAAGAAATGAAACAAAAGTGAAAAGATCATGTCCGGAAAACTTTTAAAAAGTTCTAATTAAGTTTTAAAAAACACAATGTCAACAAGAAAAATGTTCAGCTTCGCCTCTGTGGAAAGGTTATGAACAATATATCAGAGTCTGATCATATCATGTTTCGAAAAATAACTTGAGAAGGAGAATAATGAAATACACTTCTGAACAACAGAGGAATATATTTGAACCCATCAGAAAATACGCTGAATAGGGCTGGGTAAAAATATCGATATGGCAATATATCGCAATACTTTACTGGCCGACTCGATATCGATATTCAAAATGTTTTTTTTTTTTTCAAATAATAAATCATGTTTCAGACGCGTTGTAAATCCATTACAACTTTATAGTATACATGGGCTTAAATAATATTGACAATGTTAATTTCATATTATGTAAATAGTATGAAAAACATATGCAAATATATTGTAACTTTAGCTTGTATAGTTACAATAATGGAGGAATGGATAATTTGAATAATTTGGAATGAAATCTGATGTACGTGCAAATTGGAATTTAAGAGGCATAATGCCTTTTACAGTTTTCAGCTATGTACAACATCACAATATATAGCAAAATTTGGATATCGCAATATTGTATCGTGACTCAAGTATTGTGATTTGTGTCGTATGGTGAGGTCCTTGGAAATACCCATCACTAACGCTGAATATGTCAGTCTCAGTCAGATGGGTTTAGCTGCATACTAATGACAACAATAAGAACATTGAGACCTTCCATTTACAGGTCATGTTGACGTGTTTCCATCTTTAAATAGACAACAGACCAACCATGTGTCTCCAACAAAAGGAATTTCACATATTGAGTGTCGGGTCCAGGTGTGAACAACAATCTCAGGTATTTATTTTAGAGACAAAACAGACCATGAAACAGGAGAGCAACGCACGGCTTTGTCCTCATCCATCCTGTAAACTGAGAGGATTACAGGAAACCTATAAAAACCAGTGGAACCAGTGGAACCAGTGCCACGTAAACAACTACCAGCAGTCTAACGTTACATTAAGGTCTTGAGAAGTGTAACCTTTCATTCAAGTGCTAAGTGCCAAGCAACATTCCCGTTTTCTTTAGAGTCCCGGTGGAAACTCTCTGTGTCTTCATGTTAATGACCCTAATCACCGTTAACTGTTTGGTCTTGGTGGTTTGAGATAAAAAAAACATCTCAGTGCTTAGATCAACATTTTAAATCAGATTAAAGTCATATGAATGGCTAGTAACATTTTCAAGCCAAAGGCTCGTATTATTCATTAACTGATATTGTTAAAACCGTGATAAAAGTGACATCATGACTGTTCTTCTACTTCACCTCTGCCTGGGTGGCCCACCATTAACAGCTGCCCAAACATTTACGGCAACCAGCTCACCTACTTCTCACCAAAAACTGACTCAGCATCTCTCTCTGACACACACACACACACACACACACACACACACACACACACACACACACACACACACACACACACACACACACACACACACACACACACACACACACACACACACACACACACACACACACACTTACACCGGCCCCTCCCTTCCCATGAACACAGTCACGCTCAGGAGGACCTATCAGATTACACCGTCACCAGATTTGTCAATTTCTTGATTGTTAAGGTCATTTTTGCTCTTTTTATTTTATTTTTTTTATCTTTAAAGCAGCCTTATTTACTTTCTGTTCAAACGTGTAACATGTTGCTGTCCACTTTGAGCGCAGACCGAGGCAGACAGACTGAGAAGTATCACCTGACAGCTGCCAGGGAAGCAGAAATGAGCCAAAGTGGAAAATTAAAGCATTAAAGCTTCTAATGTAAAACCACCAAATGAAACCCAACTACGTGTTTTTGAAGTGGCACCACACACAGATGGACTACACTGAAATGAGATGTTAAAATATGGGTCAAGTGTGTTGAACACCACAGCCTCCTTTCTAAAGATGACGGTGAACATGCGTGTCCTGGGACTGCGGTGTAGTCTGGGCTCTGTTGACGCCAAACAGAGTGAAAAGGCTTTTGTACTTGGCAGAGCAGATCTGAGCAGATAAGGGGGGTGTCTGAGGACTGCAAGCCAGTCCTTCAACTCCTGTCCTGATGAATGTTTAGTTCAATCACCTGTACTTCTGTTTTTTTTCTTTCTTATCTGCACCGGCTGACAGACATCCTGCAACCCTCGTCTCATCAGGGAGATGCTATGGTGACTCACCGCGCAAGTGAGGAGAAACAGAAAGTTTGTTTGTTCTCATCATCTCCTTCTCTCTCTCTCACACGCACAAACACACACACACACACCCCTCACACACACCTCGTATTGGCGACATAAGCCGAGACAACAGCTCTCCGGGTATCTGTGTCTTTGAGGCTGAATGGATTGCCTGTTCCTGTCGCAGACCACACAAAGACTGGTACCCTGGAGGGAGATCAGGCGAGGGACGAGGGGTGGGAAAAACACACAAAAGAGAGGGCATGCGCCTCCGTGTGTGTTTTCTGATTGCTGCATTAGCCCCGGCATGTGTTGCTATTCCCACCGGGGCCGTATCCCCGCCAGGATATTCTCCTCGTTCGCCTCATCAGGCAGCAGGACCTCGTGGCGCAACGGTAGCGCGTCTGACTCCAGATCAGAAGGTTGCGTGTTCAAATCACGTCGGGGTCAGATTTTTGGACTCATGTAAACTTCTTCCTCCACGTTAGGAATACTGTGCATAAGCAAAATTAAAAAATAGCTATAACTTGCATGGTTGTGCGGATTAATAAACATAAAAGGCTGACGTAGATGCCGGGAAGATAGCATTGCTCTGGTGGTGCAGACAGCTCATGGCACAGATAAAGTACGGTTATCTTTAAAGATGGCATCAACAGGATGTGTTCTGTAAACTGAGACGTCCATGAGAAGTGATGGAGCTGCAGGTGGCACACAGACAGGCAGCTGCATTGTTACCTTATCACCGCTTTAAGGACATACTGTAGTTGAAACACAATGTTATCAGAGCGGTGCTGCACAGAAACGGCAGATTCTATACTGAAAGAGCAGCTTTTCAAAATCTCAGTGGCTATCCTTTCAAAATGTTCCTTTTTCGTGCCTTCATTTATTTATTCTGCATTATATATGTAAACTAAACTGAAGTCTATTCTGGGCTTCAGAAAAATGAAACTGTAATTTTCTCACAAATGTGCTCAGGTCTCGACTCCGTCAGCAGCTGAAGCGTGCCAAGAACAACAGTCGCTGCTGGAGTCATTGATGCCTCATCCTCGATTAATCCACCACAACTACCTAACCATGCAGAGCCAGAGGCTTCTGTCATGGAGCGACACGTTGTGGGACGTCGTTAAACCCAGAGCAACACAAACATGAGCTGTTGCTCACACATAACCTTTGATTAGGTGTTCATGAGAAAGGAAATGACTTCCACCTTCCACGCCTGTCATCAACACATCACAGAAAATCAAATATCTACCAAAACATCCTTGTTTTTCAACAAAAAAGTTCACGCTTTTAGTTTAACTTTGTGCTCTAGGTCCATGTAGCCTGGTGCAAACAGTTTAATCGTGGTTCAACATGCAGAAACCCTCCTCATACTCCTAAAAACAGAGTTTTATGCAGTACATTTTGTTTTAAGAAACAATAGTTTGTAGAAGTGGAGTCAAACGTCTTCTGCCAACCAGGACTTGGGGGGGTTCTGACTGACGAAAATATGCCACCACATTTATAAATGCTCGGAGAGGCATGTTTTAATTACAGTCGGCTCAGTCTGGCAAAGTCTCTATCGCGCATAACATAAAAGACGCGAGGAGAAGAGCTCAAGGCCCCAGTACACCCGGCGCAGAGCTGGCTAGCATACTTCAGGGAGAGACATTCTTGTCAACTGCTCGACAGTCTTTGATTTCTCATTTTAGTTTGTCAAAGAGCGAGTAAATGAGGGGAGCCTTACAACGGTACTCCTCGGAGACAAAGTCACCTCCAGCGTTTGTGCATTATTGATGGCGAGCCCCGAGCTGCTGCAGCCCTGCAGAGCACCACACCGAGGGAAATCTGACACCCTGCTGCACACATGCTTGCAGCAGCGCAGCGCCGCGCTCACCAGGGGACGACTGCAAGTGATTATCTATAAAAGGCCATCAAACACACCGAGCTGCAGAGGAGCTGCGCTTGAAGTTCAGACGCTACAGTTAATCCTCTCAAATAAATGTAATGGTCTTTTGTAAGTCAGTTACGAGATTTTCACACATTAGCATTTTTTTTTTAAGAGTCTCAGACACATAATTGGGTTGGCACCAAAGCATGTGTAAACACTTCACAACATTGTCTAGAAGAGAAAAGCATTTACTTTACTCCACCTAGATATGGAGCAACGTAGAGGTGACTGCCCACAGAGACATAAACAAAGTGCAGGATGGGAAGCTCCTTTAAGACATTATTCAAGTTGAATAAGTGACTGATTTCTAGTAGCTTTGCTTGTCTGTTGCATACACTGTATATACATACATACACACACACACATTGAGATCTTTAAAAAGCACTCTCTCTCTATATATATACATATGTACAGAGAGAGAGAGAGAGAGAGAGAGAGAGAGAGAGAGAGAGAGATTATAGTCATCATAGAAGAAGCTATGATGGTGCCACGCTTTTTCATTAACTCCCACTCAGTGAAAGTTTGGTACTCAGTAGAAATCCAACCCCGCAGCTGATTCACACAGATCTGGGTTTGTTTTATTGTTTATTGTCTTGTCAGTTGGTCGCAGATGCAAATTTACTGAACTTGGCTGCTTGTGCATTTATTCTCATTGTTCCCATGGATAATGAAATGTATGTTAGTTCATTTAAATCAACACTATCAGCATTCACACCAGTTTAAAGCTCAGTTTTGTTTTGTTTTTTACATTTTTTTTTTTTAAATGGTCAAAAATCAAAATGTAACTGAGTTTAGTAGGTGAGTTTTACTAGAAAAAAAGAATGCAAAGTTTCCCAGACAGTTGGTTTAACAAGCAGTTCGTCCCAGAGTGTTGTGTGTGTGTGTGTGTGTGTGTGTGTGTGTGTGTGTGTGTGTGTGTGTGTGTGTGTGTGTGTGTGTGTGTGTGTGTGTGTGTGTGTGTGTGTGTGTGTGTGTGTGTGTGTGTGTGTGTGTGTGTGTGTGTGTGTGTGTGTGTGTGTGTGTGTGTGTAGTTGTTTGTCTACCCTGTCCAGGGTGACCCTTCCCTTTCACCTGAAGAGAGCTGGGACTCCCGCAGGTCCCTGTGTCCCAAAATAGAAATATCCAGGTAGATACATAACAGATGGATATATCAAAGTCTACAGGAGACATTTATTACACAGATAAATGTATTTCTACAATTTCCCAGCTTGGGATAAATAAAGTATATCTATCTATTTGGGGGTTTTTCTCTCTCTCTCTCTCTCTCTCTCTCTCAGGCGTAACAGTTCAAAAGTGTCGAATTGTGAATGACAGCTGATTCTCTAAGCTCACTCCACAACTCTAGATGAGCAACATGGGAGGATCAACCGCTGAGGTCATTCCTCCTGCTGTGTGAGCTGCTTGAGACGGAGATTTGGAGATGTGAAACCGTGTTTCTCCAAGACTACAACCCCAAACTCTCCCCTCATAACAAGCACTACGTGGACGGCTGAGCATCTGGGCCGCATGAAGGAAGCAGGTCACGGTGTGTGTGTGTGTGTGTGTGTGTGTGTGTGTGTGTGTGTGTGTGTGTGTGTGTGTGTGTGTGTGTGTGTGTGTGTGTGTGTGTGTGTGTGTGTGTGTGTGTGTGTGTGTGGAACCACAGACGTTTTACCACCAAATTGAACAAGACATTATCACATGGATGGACGGACGGACGGATGATGGATGGATGGATGGATGGATGGATGGATGGATGGATGGATGGATGGATGGATGGATAGATGGATGGATCTCATACAAAGTAAACAGCAGACAAGATTTTCCAGTGATTGAAACATCAAAGAGCGCAGAATTAAATTAATTTCTTTTTATATCATTGGGCAAAAGGCTGTTAACACCCCGGGAGGGTTGCAAGTCTGGGAGGAGAATAGAATACCTGGAAGAAGAAATGCACATGCTAAGAAGAGGATAAGGACATACTGGCCGTAAATCCAAAGGCTCCAGCTCATGTTATCTTATCTTATCTCTTTAAGAAGGTGTTCTTGTTTGTTTGAGAGCGAAATAGTTATTGCTTAGTGGACTCCACAATTCTCTATCTGACCTCTGACCCCACTGAGAATTACTTTTAATTCCTTTAGCTGGTCGATACAAGCCCATCCGTCAGATTGGAAAGCCTGTCAGAAAAAAGGCACAGAGGGGAACAAAGGGGGAAGGTGTCCTGTTACAGTAAAAGGACATTGTGTTTCCGGCCCTGCGGGAGATGCCCCGTGGGAGATGCCCCGTGGGAGATGCCCCCGTGGCGGCCATCTGCTCAGATTTGGTGCAGATGTGGCAAACAAGTCATCCATTTAAATCCCAGTGTATCGTTTTCAGTCAACTAAAGGAAGACAGACGGACCGTCGGTGTAGCCTGTTGTCTTCTGGTCGCGCTCATTTAAAGCGGCTCAGTAAATCCCTGTAACGTCCAGCGGCACAGCTCGCCAGGTCTCACAGAGCACATTTCAAACGACACAGAGATCCCTGTCGTTCCTGAAAATGAAGCTCTGCTCGTCCAATCCAACTAAGTGAGCAAAAGCAAAACTCAGAGACACTCACAGAGACAACAGTCAGCATCAGTTTGGAGAGCGTTGTTTATTGTTTTGTAAGCAGCACAGATGCGGTGCATGCCAGATGGGACGTCTGCACGAGCCAAGAGAAACACCAGAGCTGACAACCCAAAGTGGAGATGTCATGACTCTCACACACACACACACACACACACACACACACATACACACACACCCACACATACACACAGCTCTTTCACAGCCTGCAGATGTTGAGCACAGAGGGGTCACTGGGTGTATTATAGCAGTACAGTAGGTGTCTTATATCTAACTTTTGAACAAACTGCATTACAGCTACTATTTGAATACAAACATGATGTCGGAGCTTGTGTCGGGGGGCAAATGTTGACCTGCAGCTCGCGTCCACCTGCAGCAGTTCTGCAAACGGCAGGAATGCCCAGTTAAAAATGGATCATGTTTTAATGTAAATTAGAAGAGGAGAGGGCAATCTAGTCCAAAATCATTTGCATTTTGGCTCATAAAATGAAATAACATCACATACTACAAAATGCCTCGGGGCTTTTTCATTCAGCTTGCTGAGAAACAATTTCACATGCTTCACATAACCCACAGAAAGAAAGAGGGGAGACAGGCCCCTGCGTTGCTTCAAGAACAACATGTGTAGAGCAGAACTTCACCGAGGAGGAAGGCCTGCACGTGGGAACCTCGTGTGAATCGTAACCTCTCACATGTTGAGATAAAGTTAAAGGAAGGACTCGTCTTTACTGCAACTCTGGGGCCCAAACTTGAGTAACTGTGGGCGATACCCGGACCAGGCAGTCCAACTCCTCCAGGACGGCACATTAGTGAGTGCCATTGGCAAAGGTTTGCTGCGTCTCCCAGAAAAGTTGCGCACGGAGGAGATTCCAGGAGACAGGAAGTTACTCTTGGAGAGCAGGACAGAGCTGTAGACGTTCCTCAATTCTCATTGTGCAAGGAGACGGCCAGAGCCCTACGAAATGACCTCCAGCAGGCCACTGGTGTGAATATATCTGACCAAGAAACACACCTCATGAAGGTGGTCTAAGGGTCCAACGTCCTCTAGTGGCCCCCCGCTCTCTGCCCAGCACCATGGAGCTTGATTGGCATCACACCAGAACTGGCAGGTCTGCCACCGGGGCTCAGATGAGAGCAGGTTCCCCCCCAGCACATGTGACAGATGTGAGTCTGGTGGGGATGGTGGTTAGGCATAACCATAAATGGACACAAATGACATCTAAAAGGTTAGACAACGGCTCCCTGATCGATCAGGATGACTGTCAGACACTACACTGGTGCAGTGGGTCCTCATGGTCCAGGACTAGGGATGGGAATTGATAAGATTTTTACGATTCCAATTCCATTTTCGATTCTGCTTGCCAATTCGGTTCTTTATTGATTCCCTTATCGACAACAATGAGGGGAATGGCACTAATATGATAGGCAGTGTTTGTTAGGTAATTAGTTACCTGCAGTATTATTAGCCAAGGGCATGCTAACGTTCCTGCTGCTTGGTTGAGTTACTGACGTTGGTCCGGAGCGGATCGAAAACTGACATTTATTGATTGTTATTGCATGCTGTGTGTGCAAATGTTTTTGCATGTTGGTAATATTTCCTCCCTTCGACGAAATATTCACTTGACAAGTATTGAAAGTTGCCCTGTTGTTGTCTTTTTTAACGAAATGTAACCAGACTTTCGAGCGTTTGTATCACGCCATGTTTACATGGTTTACATGTTTACTATAACACAGTACGCAACGTGCGTGATGACATCATTCGTACCCAGCGTTATTGTAAAAGGGAATCGTTTGTAAATTTTGCAAACAATTCCAAGGAATTGAAACACTGGGAACCGGTTCTTGTTCAGAACCAGTTCTCGATTCCCATCCCTATCCAGGACCATGCCTGGCCTCGTGAGGCGAGTTCCCGGAGGGGGAAGTTCTTGGTACTGCTGACTGACCCCCATGCCTGCAGGACCAAAATCCTTCAGAAAACCTCTGGGATATTATGTCTCGGTCTGTCTTAGCCTGACCAGAAAGCTGGTGATGCCCTGGTCCAGATCTGGAAGGAGATATCCCAGGACACCATCTGTCGTCTCATTAGGATCACGTCCAGACATCTTCAGAAATGCGTACGAGCACGTGGGAACGATGCCGACTACTGAGTATCAGTTTGAGGTGTGATGTGATGGAAGCACAAGACAGCTTCCAAATTTCAACACAACAATAAATCCGTCCATCCAGTTTCTATACTTCTTTAATCCCGTACAGGGTCACAGGACAATGATAAATGTCTAGGTACTTATTACTTTAGAAGTGTTTTCAAGAAGACCGGCGGTTTCAAACATGAAGCCGAACAAAAGAGGCGGAAGGAACGAGAAACTAAAGGAAATCTTTCCAAGGCATCACAAAGGCAAAAATCCAAAACCCACAAATACCGATGACTGAAAGTCGGGGCTGCATAAAACTGGTGGACTAAAGTGGACTAAAATACAATATATGTAAACAGAAGAGAAGTAATCTGTCAAACAGGAAAAAGAAGTGTGGTTTATTGTAAAGAGCAGGCCAAGAGGAGCTCTTTCTCTCCCAGAACAAGAAATGGCTTTATTGCAGGATAAATCCTCGTCACCATTAAGCTTATTATTCATTTCCAGACAACAACAAAAATTGACATTAGAATAATACCTGGATATAAATTCACAAAAACCTCCGACTGGAAAGTACTGAGGTGATTGATGTGTTTATCCTCCACGTCAGAAGGCTCAAGCAGCGGCCTTGGAAAAGGAGTTACTGAGAGGGCAAAATTACTGGTCTCATAAAACAAAAAGAGGAAGTAAAGGCACTGCAGAAACGACTAAAACTAGATGGAGAAGTGCCACATGCATGATTACAACCCGGGAGCGTGGTGGTCATGATGGAAGTGGAAGAAATGTGCTCAGATCGATTAATGTTTAGTTTATTATAATCACAAGTGATCAACAGCAGAACTCAGCTTTATTCAAAGTGAAAGCTGGATGTTTTTTACTTTTTTCCACCCACCCAACCTGGAGAGAACCCCTAACATTTAAATAAAAATCACTGCCATAATGGGAAAATTGTGGACACGGGAGCAAATAAGAATAATAAAATACTCTCAAGGTTCAAAGCCAAATGCATTGATCTGGACTATGTCCCTCCTGCCCGCAGTAGATTGACACGGCACCGATTTGACTCATTTCAGACTCACAACTGCAAAAAGAAAAAGCATAACTGAGATGGACGGATGAGAGACGGGGATGGTTTTAGAAATGGTGGCACGAGAGGAAGAAAGTAACTGAAACATGACTGGACTCGCGGCTTTGATTCGAAATACATATGGCGTTGAGCTGACACCACCACGTTGACGAAGAGGGGCCGTGCATCTTCTAGATATTGTGCCGCTGTACTGCCCATGTTTTGATTGGAGGGAATTTAAGTGTTGGTGTCACTTTACACCTCGCTCCTTTAACCTTGCTGCAAGCATGTTTTTTCAGTTTTTTTGATAAATTGTGGAATATCACATCTTCTATCTATCTATCTATTGCCTAACTATCACATCTTCAAGTCATAAAGCTGCGATTAAACAGTCAAAGTCTATTTTTTAATGTTGCTTTCAAAATGATGCGCCGCATCTACATCTTAAGTTTATGACCTTTCTTTAAAACTTCATACTACAAGTTCATACGGATTTTGCCAAAATATAGTATACAGTACCGAATATGAACAACTGCTCAGAACACATGAAAAAATTCCTGGATGGATGGATGGATGGATGGATGGATGGATGGATGGATGGATGGATGGATGGATGGATGGATGGATGGATGGATGGATGGATGGATGGATGGATGGATGGATGGATGGATGGATGGATGGATGGATGGATGGATGGATCATATTCCTAGGAAACACTATGCACTTTCAAAAACGGGGTATATCTTTAAAAAAAAAGGAGAAATTATCCTCATACTCAATTGTGCAGCACATGAAACAGGTGACATAAGAGAAAGGAAGTATTGTAATACCAGCGAGGATCACGGTTGTGGATTTCAAGTCACAAAAGGAGAACACTATTTGAAAGTCTGACAGGAAATGAGGATGCAAAGTGTAAGCAAAAGAAGACAAGGACAGCGGATGTGTTCAATATTTCAGATGCACAAGAAGAAGAAGAAACTTCCCAATTGATTTGACATCTGCAGCTTGGTCTTTCGATACGGCTCCATGGAAATACAAGTACCCCTATTAAATTCAGGCTGTAAAATCTTACAGAAGAAAGAATGTTTGTTGGTGTTCCTGGATAAAAACTAAATGAAATAAAAGTTTCCACATTTCTGTAGAGCTGCTCTCTCTCTGACGGTTCTACGTGCAGCTACACACACTATTACAGCTTATATTCAAATTACAGTATCCTTAAACAACTAACTACAATAAAAGACCTTCCAGCTTTGCAGCATTTAAGCGCTTACAGCTGAAACACAGGAGAATGAAACATCGCA
This sequence comes from Cololabis saira, assembly GCF_033807715.1. NCBI lineage: Eukaryota > Metazoa > Chordata > Actinopteri > Beloniformes > Belonidae > Cololabis > Cololabis saira. Next base: position 7,850,668 of record NC_084608.1, read on the forward strand.
GAAGAGAAATAAACATTCAAATGTAATTAAAATTCAGCTAATTCAGCATAACTGACACTGTCTCACTATCAGAGACACAAGCTGCCTTTTGGTTAGAAAGAATGTAGTTGTGAGACGCCACTTGAGTTGTCCCTTTAGTTATTCCTCATAGGTCTAAACCGGCATAGACTGGTTTGGGACCCTCCATGATGTCATGTCTTGTGTCTCTTTTGTGCTCCTTGGTGTCTCTTTCTTGTCGTCTCAACCCCCCAGCACGATGAGGTGGATGGTCCCCTATGGTCTGGCTTTGATGGAGGTGCATATGGATTCTTGCATTTAACTGGACTGTATCCAGTTAGATTTGCATTTATTTGGTTTTTTCTTTCCCAGTTATTTGCTCTGAGATTGACTTTTGTCATGAAATGGTGCTACCCTGCAACTACGTGTATATAAAGAAAAGCAGTGAACAAAAGGGAGGGACTCACGTTACAGAGGGGGGTTGATGAAGAAATATAGGAAAATTGTGTTCACGTGTACCAACACCATTCCTCATGATCAGAGGTTGGGAAATATGGAGTGAAAGTGAAGCCACAGAAAATCATGCCTGTACCTATTAGACCATCGTTTCTCCCTTCTCTCTTTCCACCGCCACACTCTGCAGCCTCATTACAGACCGATAAACACTTTAAACCTCAAGCCTCAGAATAATTGACAGCTCTGCTCTCACGTCTCAACATGATCCACTGTCATTCCTTTGGCTTTTTATCTTTAAAGTCTTTCAAAATGACCTCTGACGTGTTTTCAAAATGTTCTGCATTTAGTCCTATTACACATAATGAGTGTGGGTTACAGGGTGTGAGTGTCTTACGGGGTGATCACTCTATCAAGAGATGCATTTGAATATGAGATGCAAGAAACAAACACCAGAAAGAGAAGATTGCTGCTGTAGAGATGGAGGAGAAATAAAATAGTAAAGATAGAGCACGAGAAAGAAAAGGCTGTGGGTAAAAAAAAGAGAATGAGACAATGAAAGGAGGTAAAAATAGATAGTGGAGTTAGAATAAAGGAGATGTAAAGAGGGAGCACCGGAGGCGCTGCTGCAAGGTTGAATGTGATGAGCCCAGCGTTTATTGACACTAGAATTAGGAGTGTCCTCCCGCCAGACAGAATAAAAGCGTTCACACACATACGTATGCATGCATATACACATACTGCACATGCACACATTACCATTGTAGGTCATGCAAAGCATGCGCTGATGCCGTATCATAGATCTAATCGTCCTTGGTGTAGTAAATCAAGAAAACAAGCAACACGGTTGATGCAAACCAGCTCAAAACTCAACCGCGTCATAAAAATAGATGAATTTGCCGGTGCCACAGTCAGAGATACGAACGGACGGATGGAATAAGAAGACGAACAACAAAGGAAAGGAGCCGACCAGTAAATGTGCCAACCAAAGGTGACTATCTTGTTGTTATTTGACGAGTCCTGTGCTTCTCACGGGTCATTTTTAAGCCAGTTGCACAAGTGAAATATGTGCTCTGTCTTCTCTGTGATGTTGTGGTTTTCTTTCTTATCTTCCTTTTTATGGAGAAATCAGGTTCTCATCAAATTCAAACTAGTTTTCCAGAGAGGGTTAGGACAACTGTTAAGGCTTTAACGTCTTGTCTCTTTATCTCTTATACTTTCACGTTTCACATAACAATATGTTAGATCAGACTGTCGAATGCCCTTTTTTCCACCAAACCGGTTCCAAGGCTGGTTCTGGGCCAGTGTTGGTGCCGGTTCACAACTTGTTCAACTTGCGAACCAGCTGAGAACCAGTTTGTTTTTCCATAGCTCGGGTGCTAAGGGGAGCCACGACATTGTGTCACTGCAAACGTCAGTTACGTTGCTGCGTTTGCATTGGCGCGAAAAATTGAAGCAACAACAACGTATTTGTTCTAATACGGACTTGGTCCGTGTAGCCTCCTCCGTGGATGATATCTCTAAAAGACAGGTTGTCTCCTCCTCAGACCACTGCTGCTTTGCTGTATCCTTATTAGTTCGTCTCTTATTTGAAAATGTTGCCGTCTCGCAGTCTTCTTTCCTCTAGACCAGCAAAGAGTTGGTGCTACCTTGAAACCATTTTTACTGGCCCGGAGCCAGTTCTTTGTTGGTGGAAACAGAAAGTCTGGTTCCAAACTCAGCACTGGCCCAGAACCAGCCCTGGAACAGGTTTGGTGGAAAAAGGGTATAAGAGGGCTAGGAAAAAGGGCACATTCTCTCTTTTTCACACCTACACACAAAAAAAGCATCTGCTGCAAGATTAATATCCACATGCAGCTTCCGCCAAATCCTAACCATCAATATGCAGACAACAGTATTCATACACTAATAAACAGCTAGTACAGAATGGGCTATTTTCATGAACCTTTTCTTGGTGCTTTGATATCAGAAACAACAATTTCTTTGTGTGCAACAAAGTAACCTAACAAATAGTGTAAGTGTCTGCCTCCCGTTCAGGAAAGGAAACAAAAACTAGACAACATGCAATGAATCTGAGCTGTGGAAGAAGCTCTGCAGCCGTCGTCATATATCAGGCTACTTTCACAGTGCTCTGGGATAAAAAACGAGATCCGTCGGCCAGAGCGCCCACCTCCGCTGCCAACTTTCCCGTGGTTCGGTCTGAGAAGTGGCATTGTGTCTTCTCCCCCCTCGCTACTCCCCCGCCGCACCTCCCTCCCCCTCCCGCTGCCTCCACTGAGCCCGTGCGCATTAAAAGTCAGGGAGTGATGGAAGAGGACATGAATCCTCGTACGGACCACCGCGGTCGAAGGCTTTGCCGTGAGGGGAGCGCGACTGGCCCGTTGTCTCGCAGTGACGTCGCGGGCTCACGCGCATCCCGGGCCGCTGGCGGTAATAACAAGGCGCAGAAGCGTGATGATGACGGGGTTGGAAGCTGCGGCAGAGTCCATGAGGTCTGTGTCAACAGATAAAGAGGAGCAGGGCCTTTTTAAACACCACCGGGATGATCAGATACTTGACAACACGAGCAAGGTTCAAGGAGGTCAGCCTGTATTTACATTTGGTAGAAGAGCAAAATGTATTCAGTTCAATACTTTAGTTTTAATATTTGCTGTCCTTAAGGACGAGATATTGATGCAGAGGTTTGAAGCAATTAATGAAAGTCTTTCAGCCTTGGATTGACACACAGCTGAAAGGACGGGTTCAATTTTCTTTCTTGGAAATTCTGTAGGACACGCAACCAGACTAAACTCCCCAACAAACAGCAACGTTGCTGGGGAAGGTATTTGGTTAGCAGACAGTGACACACTGCAAAAAAACCGGCTAGACCAGGTCTGTTAGCTCAGCCTGACAACCTGAACCCAGAAATGCGCTCATTCATCCACACACACACACACACGCACACACGCGCACACACGCGCACACACGCGCACACGCGCGTGCACACGACTCCAAGATGCTATTAATACATGCCGAATTAGAAGAAACAATTGCTTGTAAAGGTGCGTGCTTCATTGTCCGACTGATACAGATACACAGATACAGAGTTTTGACAGCTTTTGTAGTCAGTAGCATTCATAATTACTGGAGTAAATGTGCATTTAAAACCCTAACGAGTCAAATATCTCGTTCTGACACAGGTACAGCAGTCAGCACGCTCACTGCTGTAATTTAATCTAAGCCACTTAACTCCTGCTGCCTCTCCGGCTCCACTGGGTTCCCACAGTCACTTTCCCTGATAGTAGGAAATGGAAACACAACACCCAGTGAAACCTGATGTTCATGCATATCTGCCAAAACATTCACATATTTAGACTCTTTTTTTTCTATCCAGCCGCAACATCTTACCCCTTCTCAACAACTTGACACGCAAGCACCAGAAGAACATTCAAATGACACTGATGTGATTTGTTAAACAGCAGTTTAACTTTTCCAACCCTATTGACCCTATTATAACCAGGACTCAACCCCTATTTGTGGATGAGTGAGAGAGGGAAGACCTTATCTCATGAAGTGCATGGAGATCGCAGGTATCATGGGAAAATTAAGACTTTGCCACTCTCTCGCTGATAATGTTATCACTTTTACTGCACTGTTGACAGTAAAGGTTATGTCTGTTTCATAGAAACTTCATATTTCCAACTGAACTCTTTTTGTCGCCAAATCTAGAAAAGTTGGAAAGGTGTTGTCGAGGAAAAAAGAGAGGGAACTCAGTTGTCATGGAGAACCCTCTTTGTTTGGACTCTACCAGGCTTTCATATGGGGAGTCAGAGCCTGCACACACCGAAAGTGGGAGGGATTGCAGTGTTTTTCAACAACACTTGGTGTAATCATGGACATTTTACTGTGAAGGAGCATCTCTGCATCCCAAATATAACACACATAACACCTGATTCTGTTTCAAAATACAATACAATGTGCAATACTATTTTGACATGGGGAATACTGTGTCCCTTTGTGCTACATAGTTGTATTTTGCTTCATATGCTATATACTTTTATTACTTAAAAGTGAAATATTTTTCAGAAAACTGCACCTTCATGAAAATGCAAAATTTTGACATTTTTAACAATATATTTATGCATGTACACCTAATATTCAACTGCAGTCTTTTTTTTTAATTAAAATTATTATTATCGTTATTATTATCATTGCTACAATGTGGTATTTTGGTGTTTTCTTTACTTTTTCTTTCTGTATTCTATGCAACTTTTGGATCTGCACCTTCTAATCCTGTTGTATGCAAAAACAGCATTTTGATGCATGTTATCCTGTTGTAAGAGCAGCATATACAGAATTCAGAAAACATCTTCCTATCTCATGCTACTACAAAAAAATAGATGAATAAACATTTCACCTGCTGTACAGAGCATCTCAGTTGTCATTTTCCACAGCGAGTTCCTTTTGCTTTACAAAAGGCAACAAAATCCCTGGCTAACATATGTGGTCAGCATCTTTTCAGCAGGCATTTTTGGAGACGAGAGGATCTGTTTGCAGGAAGCTGATTCTATTTAGAGGCTGGCTCTTTTCTCTCTTTTCTCTTACTGATCCCTAATCATAGGGTGAGAGATTGCTGGCCTATCAGTGACAACTCAGCATCTTCAGCGTCAGAAAATAGATGAGCAGCACAGACCTCCTTTATCTTTGCACTATACGTCTATACGTCTCCAGAGATTACAGGAGAAAAACTGTAATTTCACCGGGCACCATGACAAACACATAAGTGCACGTTGATCCACCATATGATTTCACTTTTAAATAGTTCTCATGTCTTGCAGGGCGCACTTCTTCACTCTGGACTGCATGACCCCATTTCGGGGTCCAAGCAAAGACTAATCGTACCGCAACATGTTTTGTGACCAGCAAAAATGTCTGGGCAGGAAATTACTCTGCGCAGATAAATCCACAACTTTACATATTCAGAAATCTCCCAGCAAAATCGCCCTTGCCAGCCACTGAAACCATATGAGCTGAATTTACAAATCATTTTCAAAACCACCGGGTTTAAGATGAAGATGAGAGTAAAATTCAGTTTAAGGATTAGACAAACTTCAAAAAGAGGGTTTAACTTTAGCAGCTGCAGACAGAAACACAACGTCGCCAGCAGCAGGCTACGGTCTGACAATGTGTGGTTTGGCTGAACATTTTCTTGCTGCAAATGCATAGGAGTGTTTTGCTCTGATGACGTTCTCTCAAGGTGTCCATAACGCAAAAAAACACAAGTCATCTCCACTGCTATCTCTGGACACATATCATTTCAAACCAAAGGCATCTCAGTCATCATGAGAAAGAGAGTGAGTCATCTGTGAATCATTCTCACATGGAGAATTTGATAGCCTTGGGCTGCAATCATGTAATTCTTGAAGTGCATTGAAGGTCTAATGTACTTCAAAGGACACAATGAAGCTTAGCCAAGCTCATACCGCACAATTATGCATCTTACTGTAATAAGAGTTTCTCCAGCAGAGACAGGGAGGCAGCACAGGGTCCAATATGTGCTGCCTCTCTAGTTTCTTCTGGTGAAACTATATACATGTATATATATATATATATATATATATATATATATATATATATATATATATATATATATATATATATATATATATATATATATATATATATATATATATATTATTACATATATATTATGTATGTGTGTATGTGTGTGTGTGTATATATATATATATATATATATACATACATACATACATACATACATAATATAATATCAGTATATATATACATATATATATATACATACATATGTATATATACATACATGTGTAGATATATATATGTAGATATATATATATATATATATATATATATATATATATATATATATATATATATATATATATATATATATATATATCTACATGTGTGTGTGTGTGGATATACATATATAATATCAGTGTATATATATATATATATATATATATATATATATATATATATATATATATATATATATATATATATATATATATATATATATATATATATAAAAAAGATGAATTACTATTGTAGCACGCTCGTGCTACTGGGGTGGACCGACAGGACAGAGGACACGGGGTTTAGTGCAGAAATTGTGGTTCTTTTATTTCTAATCACAGACGAGCACCAGCACACTCAGTAATTCTCTGATCTTCCTCCCAGCAGAACAGCTTGCTGGTGTGCAGCCACTATTTAAATAGCCAGGCAGGGTGGAGAGCTTGATTGGGCACAATCAAGCCCAATCAAGCTCACCTGGGCCCAGGTGTGTCCAATCAGCCGAACCAGGCACCACCTGTGTGCTGCTCCCCACAGACCACGCCCAATCCTCCACCCTGCCACAATTATATATATATATATATATATATATATATATATATGTATATATATATATATATATATATATATATATATATATATACACACACAGGACTGTCTCAGAAAATTTGAATATTGTGAATATTGTGTGCTTAAGAAAACTTAAATATCTTAACTCAAAAAATTAGAATATTCTGGGAATCTTAATCTTAAACTGTAAGCCATAGTCAGCAATATAAAAATAATAAAAGGCTTGCAATATTCCAGTTGATTTGTAATGAATCCAGAATGTATGACATTTTTGTTTTTTTAAATTGCATTACAGAAAATAAAGAACTTTATCACAATATTCAAATTTTCTGAGACAGTCCTGTGTATATATATATATATATATATATATATATATATATATATATATATATATATATATATATATATATATATATATATATATATATATATATATATATATATATATATATAATTATTATCATTATCATTTAATATAATATTATAATAAAAGGTAAGGTTCATGGCTGGTGAGACTTCATCACAATCAGATTTACAAACATGAACCCTACAGAGAAGCTCAATTCACCATTTAATTGGCAGCAGTTAACGGGTTATGTTTAAAACCTCATGTCAGCTTTCTTTACACATACAAACTGTAGCACACAAAAATGCACATGTAATAGAGATGTTGTTATTATGTTATTATGGTCTTACCTTTACTTATCAATGAAGTCCTACATTTTGAAAGTCAGGTGAAGAAAGGTGGAGAAAATAAACGGATGTCTGCACTTTATGTATTAACTGTAGCTGCTATCACTTATTCTGCAGCCCAGGAGTCGCGTCGAGAGTCACTGGGATCACCACCGCCCCCTACCGTGACGCAGGAGAACTGCGCCCCTCACTTAGCGCGTTTGATGATTCCTCAGCACAAGAAACGCATTACAAAAACTGTAGCTCAATTATGGAAATTTAGCTCATATGTCAAGACTGTTTGAATATTTTAGTAGCGACATACAGAGAGACAGCGATACGGCCTCTCTGCATAGCATGATAGCAGCATGGTTGGCCATGCATTGAACCCTCCACGGTGAGGGTCATCTGGCGGCCGCCTCACCGCTCGTCTCTTCTCAGTGTTTGAACAGTAATAATTAATAACAAATCATTTAAAACTGATGGAAAATAACTTTATAGTGCAAATCACTGGATACATATAACCATTCCCTTCTTTGATCGAAGCTCAGTCAATACTGAATGATTAATGGTGGTTGAAATGTCCACGTGGCAAAACCATGGAGATGAAAACTGTTAAGAGAGATTCACTAATTCCCAGGATTCTCAATGTCAGCACTTGTGATGGTTTTATTAAAAAAAGTCTTATCATAAGAGTCATCGTTACATTCATTTTCCAAATAAGTATTTTAATATAATAGGCTACAAGTAGCCTATTAAGTGTCACACAGTCATTGCAAATAATTAATTAACTGCTGATTAGGTTAACTATATTTTAGGTAATCTGAGATCAAAATACCACATTTAGGTTTAAGAGTTGCTCAATGGGCGGTTGACATACTGGCGGCACATGTTCAGTCCGAACAAAAACAAAGTTTTGAAGTCAATAAAAATCTACCACTATGTAGAGTAATGAGAAATGTAAAGCACAGACTTCTGATTCATCCATCCGTCTATCCATCAACCTCTTCTTTTTCAGGATCGTAGGATGAGAGCTGGAGTATACCCTGAACACCCTGCCTTTCATTAACATTTCCAAGTAAATGTCACCACTAATATTACTGAACTGTGATATCTATTAATAATAACATTTTACATTTTATTTATAAGCACCTTTCATGGAACCCAAGGGCACTTAAGGACAGATAAAACAACAATGGATAAAATCAGCATAAAAGAAATGAAGGACAGTGTAGTTGGACTGTGGTTGAGTATCTTAAACAGATGAGTCTAGAGTCTGGATCTAAAGACGGGAAGAGAGACAATATTTCGGATGTCGGGTGGTAAGGAGTTCCAGAGTTTGTCATGTTATCTGCGAAGCAGGTTCTGTACAAGTGAGGCTAATCCTGTGTGTTAAATGTTCAACTAGACTGAAAGTATCTGACACTCTGCATGTGCCTTATTCCCGGGACTTGATCCAGACTTAACAGAAGACACCAAAAGGGGAGAAGATAAACCAAAGCATATAATAATAAAATGTACAGAGCTGTGAGTCTGTCCAGTTCACCATAGAGCTTAGTGTTCGGTAGTAAAGTTCAAAACCGTAACCAAAGATGTATCTGTTGTTTGAGTGTGTGGTGTAATAGGTCAACCAGTAAAGAGCAGTGCTACCAAGCTGAACGCAGGGGTACCATCAACTACGGTGGCAGAGTCTGAAATACTTAGGTTAGTACACATGTACATCGGTGCAAAGAAAAGGACACCAATGAAAGTCCGGCCAGAACTTGACTATAAGCTGTGAGTAAGAGTGGATGTGGCCTGTCAACAGTATGTCAGGACATATTGGCCCATTTCAAAATTGTACTGTTTGGTACATGAGGTGCAGTATGGAAACAACTGAACAATCCACTGTATAAGAAGCTGTTACTCCTCCACATTGACAGGAGCAACAGCTGAGGTGGTTCAGGCTTCTGCTGAGGAGGTGATGGATGTATGGATGTATGGATGGATGGATGGATGGATGGATGGATGGATGGATGGATGGATGGATGGATGGATGGATGTATGGATGTATGGATGGATGGATGGATGGATGGATGGATGGATGGATGGATGGATGGATGGATGGATGGATGGATGTATGGATGTATGGATGGATGGATGGATGGATGGATGGATGGATGGATGGATGGATGGATGGATGGATGGATGGATGGATGGATGGATGGTTGGATGGATGGATGGATGGATGGATGGATGGATGGATGGATGGATGGATGGATGGATGGATGGATGGATGGATGGATGGATGGATGGATGGATGGATGGATGGATGGATTGATGGATGGATGGATGGATGGATGGATGGATGGATGGATGGATGGATATTATGTGAAGAGTACTCAGATTGTCTGCCAGTGCACAAATGACCAGTTTACCTTGCATACAATATCCCATAATGCCACCACAGCTGTCAAAACGGTAATGCAAACGGCTTCCGCTGTATGTGATGTACAATGTTGTGTACTGTGCACAGCAATGTATGTGCAGTACCTTGTAAACAGTCTTAAAAACATCTATATCTGTTAACTGATCCATTAACGGCTAATAAAAATGAGCAGGATGTAAATTCATAAACAAATTACAATTACAGTGACGTCACCAGTGATAGTAATAACATAGCTGATATTACTACAGGCAACACCTACATTTATATTATGGCTACAGTATATTGTGATCTTTATCTTCAGTTAAACAACCAGCCTACAGGTAACTGTTGCTCAAGACATGATTATAGAGACATGATTAGAGGAACTGAGGAAGGTAAACAAGAGAGAGAAACCTCTCTTGATCCTTTCTTTATATAAATAACTAACACACAGCCAGACATCACCAGTTATATGGCAGACTTGGAAAACTAAAAGGAAATAAAAATGAAGTGCAGCCAAAGTCAGCGCTGACGTACATGCGATGCATGTGACAAGTTCTAGTAGCCACTGCAAATAAAGAGACAGTTACTTAAAATCCCACTGCAATAAAGGCAGAGGTGACATTGATTTATGTAATTATTAAGGTATTAACGTCTTTTTATAAAACAAAAACACAAACTAATGCATTACTAAATATATTAGTTATAACTTGTTCTTTTTGCAATATAAAATGCAAACATCAGCTGTTAGAAACTTCAAATGTACTTTAAGCTTTTCGACTCGGGAGAGACGTTGGAAAATTTTAAATACTCTTTCAGCCACAAAGCAGTTAAGGTGTCCCGTCTGCAGCCCGTCTGCAGCCCGTCTGCAGCCCGTCTGCAGCCCGTCTGCAGCCCGTCTGCAGCCCGTCTGCAGCCGTCTGCAGCCCTGTAGGGTTTTCCTCACAGAAAACACCTGAACCTTTTAAAAAAAACGCATCTTTTTCTATTATTTTGACAAACATTTAGCACTTGTCCTTCACTAGCCGAGGGCACTGAGACTTAAGAACACCATAAACAAAACAAGGGATCACGCCCAGAACAGCCTGGCATGGCCTGCGTGTCGAAACACCACAAACTACATAGTTGGCCTTTGCTGCAACTTGCTCACAAATGAGTACAGCTTAAGGCGGGAATTTCCATCTCACAGAGACATCAGAGACAACAAGAAACTCACACAAAACAAGATGTGAGCTGATCACATTCACTACAAATATATATGTATATTCTTTCTCATTTGTTTTAACTCCAATGATGTCATTTTATAGAGATATAAAAAAAATTGTGCACTGTTCTTAACAACATAGCTGTTAGTGGAAAAAAACCATTGACTTCCTTGAATCTGTGGTCAGCTTGAGCTCTTATTCCATCAGTCAAACCAGAAGACTGCAAACGTTTTCTCTGTCCGCCTGAATGAGATTATTACTCCCACTAGCAAGCTACGTTCACATGTTCTCACATATTCACTATTTTTTTTGCTGTTCCTTCCAGCTCATGAATCTGCAGAGCTGTCTGGGCTGCACCCCGACCAGAAAAAGAAAAGGCTGCATAGCTCTCTGACCGGATCCTGCAAGAGAAATCTCCACAGAGCCAAAATTAGGAGCGACTCCCGACTGAAACGTGGGGCTCCGATGGAAAAGTAATGTCTGCGAGAATTTTAAAAGCGAAGAAATGGAAGCTCCGTGTTAAGACGTGCAGAGTATAAACAGTGGGCACTATAAAAACAACCTTTAAAAAAAATGCACCGGGGGAGGTTGAAAGCGATTTTCCATCTCAGCAACATTAGCAAGCATAATATAGTCCTTTATGCCCAAAATACGCTTAATTCAACATCTTGTCATCTATTTTTACTTTTTTGAGAAAGCCGCATATTTATTATGCAGTCCATCTGCAACAGCAACATCAGCTGAACAAAGTGTTAATCTTCTCTTTCATGTTGCATAACCTCAGAACCAGATTAGAGCGAAGGAGACGCTGTTTTGACAGTTCAGGTACTTTTTTTTTTCTTTCCTTTTGCTTTCTGGCAACACGTGTCAAGTTTCCTGAACTTGTCTGGCAGAAAAATATGTATCTTTCCAAATCCAGCAGAAAAAAGAAAAAAACTAAGGAAGTAAATTTAACATAAACTATTATAACGAAGAGGTATATTTCAGATAATGGCTTCAGCATTTGGTGTAACAAAAAAACCTGTTTTACTGTTTCTCAGCTGGCTGCAATGAAGCCCCTTCTTCTGACTCATAGATACTGCATTTTTTGTGCATTGGAATCACAGCAAAACATTTTAATAGTAAGCTTTCGTGCAGCAAGGCCATCACTTTCTGTCCACTTCACTGTGATGACACACGGTTGTGTGTCAGGTGGGTAAGGATGTCAGGGCGAGGGTGTGCAGAGATGGAAGGAAAAACAAATGGAAAGCAAACAATAACTGAAGAGACTTTTAAAGTGCAGTTATAGTATCTAAAATAATAGACCAGAGAGTTGCATTTAAACCATGCTGTATTGACTCTGATTTGATTGAAGTGTACGGGACTGAAAAGCAGCTTGGTTGCATGTTAAACAATCATTAGTGCATATTTCCAGCTGTATGACTAGATATTATCATGAGGATATTTTCAACCTTGATGCAGCTCCAGCGACTATTTTAGTCGTGAGGATAAAAGCCTTGTAGTGGTGCTGGGTCTTCCACGGCAGTCTCTCTTCCCTTGCTGTCTTGTAATTTCACTGTGGTAACCCGAGCACCGCCGTGAACGATAGTCCCTGCCTAACTTCCACATTTTTCTCTCGCTGAGTGAATCCCGTTCTGCTGCCAAATACTCTTCCCACAAAGAAGAAGATTTAAAGTAACACCCTGTTGTTTCTCCTTGGAGCGAGCGTCTGAAAAACGGTGGAGGCAGAAAAATGTGGTAAATAAATGTGGCAGTGAAGAAAATAAACTGTTGGCTTTATTGTTAACGTGCAGGACAGGAATACCTTCTGTCTCTCCTTTTAGTGCCGGATCAATGTTGGCCCTGATTGGTGATGAGCATGAGCAACCAGCGCTCGACTGGTACAGGCTCGGACTAGTTGCTACCAAAATATCAAACAAGCTCAGAAAAATAGAGCCGCCATCTTTATTAATGTAAACTTTTCAAACACCCACACATACGACATGAGTCCGTCATCTCATACGCTGACTAGGCTGAGGTCACTAGTGTGCCGTGACGTAAAACATAAATATTGTGGGCAACAGTTTGTAGTAAGAGTAAAGAAAGTAATATTGTGATTTCTATTGTAAAGAACCACTTTAAGAACCATTAAAAGTTGTTTTATAATACTGGGCCTTTACTGTTATTAACTATTCCAAAATCTATAAATGTTTGCCCAAATCCCCTGAATCATTAATTTGGTGTTTTTTTTCACACATTAAGTTCAAATTTAAAAGAAACCCCACATCAGTTGATAGAAGTGAATTGATGAGGTTTATGAAGAACTGGAGCTGTACGCTTCTAATCAATCAATTTCATTCTCAATGCCAGCAAGTGCTGAAAACACACGTAGCAAAGTGTAAAATAAACCGTAACACTGTTATTTTATATGTCAGGCATTAAAAGGTTAGGAAAACAGAAACTTTACGACACTTTGGACACTGTTGCAACTACCGCTGTGGTCTGCCGTTAATAAAACTGAGGGCAGAATCTTAACTTTAATCTGAAGTTCCTGACAAGCAGTAAAGTCTAGAGATGAACCGAGTCATGTAAACCATCTGAGATTAGAAAACAAAAGAGCTGGTAACCAGAGATCAAGTTTAATATTGAAATCTGATGAGAAACCACATATCTGACATGCCTTTTAATTTACGGGGTGCTTCTTTTTAAATATCTAAGTGATGTGACATCTAAAGGAATTCATCTTATTCAGGTTAATCTGGAAAAAAAAACAGCAGTGACAATGAAGGTCCCCTCGGGATCTACGGTACATAACTGGAAAACTGGTCCCTGGGCCTCTTGGCGTGGCCATGGCATACTCAGACTCTGCAGAAACCACTGTGGCATGCTGCCTTGCTGTGTTCAGTAGTCAGAGCCAGAACTCCAAGCTTTGTCTACTTTTAACTACGGCATCAGTCGTCTCAGCAAGCCTTCCATACATGCCAGACTGTCTTTGAGCAGGTGTGTGTACACCTGTGACAGATGATCCTGGGTGGGGAGGCCCCCGCAGCCATCAGTGTGACCCAGAGCAGAGGCTCTGTTTGAATTAGATAAGGATCCCAGAGCGTGATGTCACCGCCTCTGATGCCATTCACACGTGCAGGGAAGCCTCTGCACTGCCGGATGTTGTCTTAAACTCTGCCATTTTTGACCCAGATTCCAAGCTGAATAATTTGCACAAAAGTCTAAAACACCTTTTGTAATAGGTGCAACTTTTTCTGTTACTGTCTGGATGCAGGATGCAGAGTAAAGGACTTCACTTAAAGCAACAGCAATGAGGTCAAAGTGCACACTTACAGATCACTGAATTAGACCAGGTGGACACAGTTTTGCAACTTTTTTTTTACACACCCATAACCAGCCTTCACAGTTCCACTACATTACATTGATTTATCAGACTTTCATACCTGTCAAAGTTTGGATTTAAAAATAAGGGACATTTTCCGCCACCCGCTGTCCCACCAGCCCAACCGAGGTTCAGTATCCCTTACATTTTACAAGATTTACAAGAAATCTAAAATAACTACCTGTCAAACATTTACAAACTACAATTATGTGCTCAGAATGTGATAGTTCTACCTTTGTTGACACTGAAATGCTGTTGACATTCCTATGTTTGTAACTCCTATAATAGAGCCTAAATGAAAACACAAAAGGGAATTAAAGCACATGTATTTATTTTAAATATTTTCAGTTTATATATACATAGATTGTCTTCAAGTTTACATTTTATTTTTACAGGTTTGTTTTTTTTTAATTATTATATTATAAACTGGGAAATTTAGGGGAAAATACTAACACAGGAGGACGGCGGGAAAGACGGGTAAAATACATTATTTTCCCGGCCAAAACCGGAGACGAGGGGTATGGATGTTTGTGCATGGTCTACGGCCTTACCTAGTGATACCTACTCTTGCAAACTGCATCACTATCTGCAGTCTCTAACTTCTTAAATGTGTCCTTTATGAGCTTAATGAGTTGTTGCCAAGTTAACTGAAAGGAAACGTTGCCAAGCTTGGCAGGATTAGTAGTACTGCCATTTCTACACTTAAGCTCCGTTTTTGACTGCGTATAAGCTGGTTGTTACCAGCCTCCGAGTAAAACCCCAGGCTTTCCTCCCTTTATGCTCTTTTCCCAACTCTGTCATTACTTTTTGCAGCATTTTCTGAAATATCACCTGCACTGAGCTCCAAATTCATGTTAATTTAAAATGAAATAGAAAGTAAAAAGATCCAAGGCCTATAGATCTCAGATCTAAGAAGATGAGAGCACTGCAGACATCATCTCCTTCTAGGTGCTTGAGCAGCCTCCACAATGAGCTCAAGAGGTGGTGCAGACTGAAGAAACGAGCCAGGGGAGAATTAGCATTTACTAAAGAGAATAGATGGTTATTATGTCTTCACTTCTCTTTGTCTTCCTCTGCTTTGTCCCTTTAGAAATGAAGCCCTGCAGCCTGGCTATGGTTGAGCTACAGACCAACTCATCCTCTGTTACCATCAATCACACTCCACGCCACGGTCTTACTTGGCCGTCTCCATTCAGCCCGTGCAGCGCGATGACTCCCACCCTCCCCTGTCCCCCAGCTAACTGCAGTTATCCTCCATGAAACTATTCACGTACCGCGGCTCGACTCAGCTCGAGTGCAGTGAGATAATAAGCACTGACAACCCTTTCTAAGGCACTTCCAACACTAATTGCTAGCTGTTTCTGCACAGCTGCACAAGCAGAGGCTCATGTTTGATCCTTACCTGAGCATATGAGGATTAAAAAACTAATGTGTGCTTTCCCCTGACGATGCCAGAACGATCAGGTGGCGTAGGGAGAAGTGTGTTTGGTAGCAAACTGAACTATCTACAAGACTAAACAGAACATAAAGCAAAGGATCCTGAAATCATTACCTCTGTTTGACAGAGCTGGGCTATAAATTAGTTACAATCATGAGATATAAATGCCAGAGGGGAGAGTTGGGTTGTTTAAAGTGCTCAGAACTTTAGAAGGCTATTTCACATTACTTTACGCTTGAATGATGTAAGATATACAAGAATAAACGATAGAGACGGCTCCCTTGCTACTCACACTAGCAAAGACGCTGCCCATTTTGCACCCTCTTTCGTGCGACAGCAACCCACTCTCCAGATGTAGGAAACACTGCTCGTGTCGTAATAAAGTGCATCCTGGCATTCACAGAAATGTTATTTTGGAACTTGTAGTTAATCTAAAACCTTTTGCTGACCAAACCTACTCCCAACATAGTTCCCGACAGCCACCTACGTCAGCTGAAACGTTTAAAGAGGGCTCAGAGAGCACAACTCATGGCGCTTTTCCACTAGAACCTCAGCCCAACTCGACTCCCCTCGGTTTTGCGCTTTTCCACTAGGGGTCCACAGGCCAAGTAGATACTTTTCTGTAACTATTCTTCTGAGGTTCTAATTGGCTGAGTCGGCTGTATCTGACATCATCACACTACAGGCCACCGATTGGTCGGGGGGTTGGAGTCAGACGTCTGAGTCAGGAGGAGGAAATCAGAGAAAGAGCGAGTCAATGATTCTTGTTCATTTTATTCGACAGGCAATGTCAGCGCAAAAGTCTGTTTGGTGATCCAACTCTGAGGTGCAGATGTTCATAAACCTGGTGCTGAGGAGAGAATTAAAAATGGATCTAGACGGGCAATAAGGAACGACCAGATCTACCAGGAGCTCTGTCTCTTCATAGCTGCTCACGGCTCCAGCTGACTTTTCAGCAGCGCAGAAACAAACTAAAAACAATTAAAAAGTGTCACCGCTTGAAGCTTCTCTCTCTCTCATTTTTTAACTTGATATTGAACACAAACCACAGACCCAGCAGCACATCTATCATCTCCTGCAGGTTCTACATCTTTAGTGTTGTCTTCTTGGTTTAGATCACACAATCAAATACATCACAGCAGCTTCACTCCAACCTCCTACTTCTGCTCCAGGTGCTGGATTGTAGTGGAAAAGAAACCAGGCCTAGTTGAGTCGAGCCGAGTAGGTGCTAGTGGAAAAGCGCCATAAGAGTCTTGGGTGTTCATTATGTCTCCAAACTCTGCAGGTATGTGATGGGACCCGACGGCATCTGAAGCAATCCTTCAAACCCTGAGCAGCAGAGCCATCGTCCCAGGGCTTGACCACTCAGGAGAAACTCAGGCATCCTTACCCTGACTTCTCAGAAGTATCTTTTTCAAGTACAAGGAGAACCTGATCAATATTAAGCAGCATAATATAATAACGGATCAATGTATATCGCTTACCAGAGGAGCAAATACTGGATAGGATGCTAAGAAAAGATTGTCATTTTGTGAAAACAGGAGACCAGATTTAATTCCAACGCTAAGCAAGTCCTTGCTCACTATAACCTCAGACTTTTCCATGGCAGAGCAAAGCGTAGGGCTCAGAAATGGCAAATTAATGCAACGAATTAGCCCAGATTTCTGGAGAGGGACCTGGTGTCAGACTCTGTAGAGTGGAGCTCCACTCTGGACCGGATCCATGTGGCTTCCAGCACATGGAGCAGCTTTCCCTGATGCATTCCCCCAACCCTTAGCCCTCGGGGGGCAACGTGGTCCCGCAGGTCAGTGGAGCTCATACTCCATACTCCACGCTCTTGGATTTCTGACAAACTCCCAAGCTATAACATGTAGACCAGAGTTTGCAAACTTCAACTCAGAGCAGTTTCAACACAGTTTTCACCACGTTCTTGAAGAAGGAGCCAAGTCTTCGCCGATGCACACGCTCCATCATGCACTCAAAGAAACTACAATATGCAAAGTAATCGGTCTGAAAATGAAAAAAGGAATATCTTATGCACAGTGAGGAAACACAAAAGCACTTTTCCTGCTGAGTCAAAGAATTCCCTGTGACTGGTTTCTTGTTCTGACGAAGTTCTTAAATTAAATATTTGGTCTGCTTTTAAAACAGAGACGATTTGGATGGAGTCACTTGCAACTGCCTGTAGGATGGAAAAGTCTAATGAGCTGGCATGAGGAGCGTAACACAAGTATTCCCCATCCTGGCGTGTTCTGATTGAGTCAGCCTTCGCTCAACATCGCTGCACCAAGAACTATCATCAATTTCCACATACAAACAAGCTCTCAGAGCAGACAGTCACAGTAATCTATGAGCTTTTCATTTTATGATGACTGATTTGATTTGGGTCTTTATGGATTACGATAGATAAATCACTGGCTCAAAGCATCGACCTTGCCCCCGGGCATCCAGGGGCCAGAGGGCACGTGCTCTTAATAAGCTGCGGATATAATGAATGACAAATTAGAGGCGGAAATGGAAAATAAATACACAAATTAGTTTTGCCTGACTGTATTTTCCTGTAAGGAAATTCTCTATTTGTGTATTTCGGCTGCTTGGATTTGTTGGGACCTGTCACCAGGTCTGTATTTGGCCGAATTTGAGAAGGAAAAAGTGTGATTATATGCTTCCAGGCTGTAGCTAATGTTCAGGGTGAGAAACCATGAGAAAGGAGAGGAGAAACAAGATCCTGAAATACAGCTCTTCAAAGAATTAGATCTGCGGATCTGGTGAATGTTCGAGTGTTCCATTGTTATTTGTGATTAATAGTAATACAAGCGCAGTCATATCTGAACCGTCCATAGTCTTCCAAAGCCAACAGAATATCCTCTTCTTTTGCTCCCGTTCAGATGATTTACAAATGAGATAAGCAAACGGGCATTATTTCACTGTCTGAGCGATAAAAGCAACAGCTTTGACAACAAAAGGGCAGGATGAGAGGCAGTTTAGTGTTAATCCTTCATGGAGAGATTGACACAGATGTTAATGGTGCTCGGGAGGGAAACTGATGCCTGCTTTCTGTTTCCACTGATTTTGTGACAAACCCATCGAGGGCCCCCCAGGGAGGATCTGGTACGACGGTGCAGCATGTGTCATTGTTCAAATATCCCTGTAACATCCAGACGACCAGGAGAGAGGATAAACTGAACGTGTGGAGACAC
Source organism: Cololabis saira (assembly GCF_033807715.1). NCBI lineage: Eukaryota > Metazoa > Chordata > Actinopteri > Beloniformes > Belonidae > Cololabis > Cololabis saira. Next base: position 7,869,788 of record NC_084608.1, read on the forward strand.
ACTGGATTTTAGCTTTGATTAAAAACTAATTCAAACTTCACTTTACTTCACTTCCCTTTATTAATTTTTCCCTTGATAGGCGATGAGGTTTGCAGCAGATATAAACATTCAGCACACATTCATCATACAGCTACGTTCAGACAGAAAAACATACATGATGCGCAGAGGTGTCAAAAGTGTTCACATTCATTACTCAGGTAGAAGTATAGATACTAGAGTTTAAAAATACTCCTGTAGAAGTTGAAGTATCAACTCAAGTTTTTTACTCAAATAAAAGTATAAAAGTACTGGTTTCAAAACTACTTAAAGTATAAAAGTAAAAGTAATGTAAGGGGGAAAAAAGCCATTAAGGACAAAAGCCATTGAAAATGAATGTATCTTAGTATAATGCAAATATATTAAAGAACCATATATGTGTACTATTGAGCATTAACGTGTGTTTCAGAGAGCAGGAGATATGATGACTAGTTGCCTATAAGTATTGTAATGGTGCAAAAAGTCAAACTTCAGAGGCATGTTATCATTTATCCTAACCTTTATTGGAATGTACATCCAAGTTTAGTTGCAGGAATCTGAGGGAACGGATGTAAGAACAAAACTGGACAAGAACATCTGAAACAACCACAACCAAATTCACTCTATCCGGATGGAGCAATTTAACTGGATAGTTTTTTTTAAAGGCCGAAATGAAATAGAGTAACGAGGCTGTTTTTAAAATGTAAGTAGTAAAAAGTACAGATAATTGCATGAAAATGTAAGGAGTAAAAGTAAAAAGTCGTCTGAAAAATAATTACTCCAGTGAAGAATAGATAACCAAAATTTCTACTTAAGTAAGGTAACGAAGTATTTGTACTTTGTTACTTGACACCTCTGATGATGCGAGCAGAGAAAAACTACATCAGATGCATCAAGCTCACAGCCCACAGAACACAAAGGAGGGAGAAACAATAAAAAGGGAGACTACCGATCAGCATAAATAGTTTTAAATAAATTTCAACAACACAGGTTGCAGCATGGACCAGGTTCTAAACCACAGAGCCACAATTACCTCCTCTTCTCTGCAGCGTTCAAAGCCTTAATAGAGAGAGTCACAAACGAACATGTATATCTATTTTTTGCAGCTGGCAGAACAGTTATGTGAAGGCCAGAGTTTTGTAAAACAAATTGTGACCTTGTAAATAGGTCTATCATTTCACAAGCTGACCATCAGGTGATCACACCTCCACAGGTCTGGGCCTGCTCTCGGCCCAGAGGCACGTGCTGACCCGAGGCCAGGCCTCCTCCAGAGGAACAGCACACCTCTACACTTACAGCCCGGCTGCCCGGATCAATGGACCAGTCGCCTCCATTCTGCTGAAGCAGGTCAAACCTCCCAGCTCTGCTAGACAGAGGGATGGATGTGCCTGTGATCACCGGTGTGAATCTGAGGAGGAAATGCTCCTGGTGTTAGTGCTGCTGACACACTTCTCCATGCTCCACTTCTCCAAAACATCAGCTTTAGAGCAGAAAGGTGTCATGAAGTGAAACCTTACTCTTATTTCCTTGTTTAGACCACTCTTGATGCATTTACAGTTTAATTTTGATCCCTTTTAGAGAAATAACTAAAGCCGCAGGGGTAAATGAGGGGGTTCCAACAACCCCCCCGGTGTTGGTGCGTCTTTGGTGGCGCAAACGCTGCCTGGCGGGGGGTGACAGTGTTGTCACCCACCATGGCAACTGTTGCAAACTTACATTCTTTCATTATTCATTTAATGGCCTTTAAAACACAGCCACTAGAAAAATCCTCAAAGGAAAAGCAATTAGTGTCCTCCTTCAGACCTGGCGCGGTCCGACATCCCGCAGATGGAGCATGGGTCCACTTTTCCTTTCCAAGCGCGTAATTGCAAGGACAATGCGTGCATTACTGTACATTCGTGTGAACATGAAGCATGCATCAATCCTGGTCTTAATCCGATTTATTTCAATTTAGATTTAGAGAAGGATGCCTGCTTTTCCGTGTTGACGCGTGTTCCTGATCAACTGGAATTTGATCGACAGGAGCACAAATAGTTACAAAAGCTGAACTAACACAAATTAAATGAACAATCTCATTTCCTGGCTTGGGGACAGCAGTTTTAGTGGGGTTAATAAGTGTAGGAGCAGTTGTCACGGTTATCGCACAGCTTTTACGAGACACACACACGCTCTGCGCGGGTTATTCCCTGCGTGGACGTTTGAATTATGGAGTACTTCCTGATTTCCCTGTGGTTCCCGGTAACTCTGAGTGGTACCGGTTCCCAGAGCAGGAACTGACCTGATACCACCGGTACCAGGGCCGGGGGGGGACCCCCAGGACTCCCCCCGGCCCTGGTGCCGGTGGTACCGGACAGCCTCGCACCCTTCCCCGGCATGAAGCGCCATGTCGACGCTCCTCTGCGAGGTTTTCCCATGCGGGACCTTATAAAACCACTTTTAGGTGTTGAGTTGTGTGTGTTTGGAGGACTTACCTTCGCAATGGCCTTTTTATACCTCATGGCGGCTTGTTCGATGAGGCTCTGGACTGAAATATTCCCGTCCCCGCACGGAACCACGACGCGCGTCCTCCCGAAGCAAACCGTCACCTTCATGTCTCCCCGCTGATCGCTGCGTTAGTCCCGGAGAGGAAAGATCCGAACCATCCCCGAACCCCGAACCCCTCCCCAACATGCACCCACAATCCACAGCCGTGCACGACCCTGGTCTCCCCGCAAATTCACTCACGCAAACTCCCCGCACACGCCGGGAGCGAGAGCGCACCGCTGGACAGCTGACTGACGCTGCGCGCGTCCGCGCCACATGTTGGAGCAGGAACCAAGAATGCTGAAGGCAGACACGGCCCGGGAGGAGCAGGGGGGGGTGGCAGCAGGGCTCTGCAGGGCTCTGGGTGGTGTCAGGGCTCTGGCAGGGCTCTGGCACCTCCCGGGGCTCTGGCTGCTTCCCTACACCCGTCTGCTCCACCTGGAAGGCTTTAGATCACCTGTTGACGCGCGTAACCGCGACGATCAGAGCCGATCTAAGACGCAAAACGACACCCAGAGGACTCTGGGTGTGTGTGAGGACTCTGGGTGTGTGAGGTGTCATGGGTGGGACTGGGAGGACTTTTTTACAGTTAAATTACTCAAACATGCTCCCCAGGCAGGGTCTTTGGGGGCCAGGGGACGCAAATCAGGCCTAGAAACATTACTGTTTACTGAAACTTACTCCTAAATTAAATACTTACCTGCATACTACTGTCCTTACTTTTTAACAACTTGTGCTTTTTATTATTTTACCTCTTTTCTTATCATTTTATTTCATTTTATTTATTATATACTCTTAAATTTAATACATTTTGAAAACCGTGTGAGGTGATGGATAAGCCCTGAATGCAGGCATTGTGACGTAGAATTGTCAAATTGTTTTAATTCACCGCACGAATCGGCTCAGATTACTTTTGTAATACTGTATTTGACCCGGTCTTTGTACGTTTTGACCGTATAGAAACGTAATTCTTGCCATTGTAAGAATGTGACGTGTACCTGCTGTACTCTACTGCCCTTACTTTTTAACAACTTGTGCTTTTTATTATTTTACCTCTTTTCTTATCATTTTATTTCATTCTATTTGTTAATTATGTTTTAATTGTGTTTTGCCGCTTTTAATGTTGATGTAAAGCACTTTGAATTGAATTGTGCTATACAAATAAACTTGCCTTCCCTTGCAAACACCGATCACCTGTCCAGTCACCTGACTTTACAGGCAGCAGGGGTTGTTACGTCACAAGTACTGAGGTCGGTTATAAACATGTAACACAGTTTCAGTTTGAATGAAACAGTTGGCCAAACTTCACTTCTGTCTGAGTGCCGCAGATTGCAGCGCACGCTGTATATTAAAGAGATGAAAACGTGGGGTATGAATTATTGACCCAGAGGAAGGAGGAGGAATCAGCCTAAGGATGGATATTATATGTGACCCAATTCACAGATAAAAGCAACCTTTCTGCTGAGCTTCCCTCGCCCCCTGCAGTTCTTCAGGATCTATTGGCCCAAAGAGTGAACATTAACATGAGTGCTGTTCCCCAACTGTCCCGTCTCCACCCATGCAATGTCCAATATATTTCTTCTTTTTATTCATTAAGGCTTTTTATGCAGGAAACCTCTCTGTTACATTCTCTTTCCTGCAGGGCCAGACCGCTGGGTTCACCTACCAGTAGTTTTTTGTGCACAGTATTTACCCATAAGGCATATAAGTAAATGTAAAAGCTTTGGTTCATGCTGAGGAGCCTAAATGTTTTAGAAAGGATATAAAAAGCTGGACTGAGCTGTTCCGACATGAGCGGGTCAGCGTTGACGGCCAGGCTGCCATTCTTGCATTGCTGCCGCCTCCCAGTGGTGACTTTGCAGACAAAGTTTCAAACAGGAAATCAGAGGGAAGCTTGATGAATGTGGGAAAAACGTCCTTAACTTTTTATTTAGTCATAATTGACAGGTGGAAATGGAAATGACGCATAGAAATAAATGCAGATATGTAAAAGGCGCCACCTTTTCAGCTGAATACTGCGTCTTTGAATAATTGATTGTCATCCTTTTTAGAGAAGCTCATTTACATGCTGAAACTGCAATGTTAATGAGAGAAGATGGGCTGCAGAGGCAAATATAAAACGAGGGGGGACTGTGTTTTATTTAGAGCATGATTAGAAATTAAACGTTACTGAAACTCTGCTCGGTACAAATGAGGGAACGGGAGTTTTTAATTCAAAATGATTGAACCATGTAGTCCAAAACATGTTTATTTGCTCCAAAAAATGACGTGATTTTAATTAAACCTGGAAAAAAAAATTAAGAAAAAAGAAAATTGGGTGAAAATGCAGTGGTGGAGGAAAAACAATAGATTCTCACAAAATGATGGAAGTTCTGAGTGGAAATCTTTGAGGTTTATTATTATTTCTGTACCTCATTTAACATCACTTTTGAAAATATTGAGGTATGAACATTTTAACTTGTTAATACAGGTTTTCCCTATTTTTTTCCTTTGAAAATCCCCAGATTACCTAACTGGTAAGGCCGACACTCTTCATTCATACATTTCCAGACTTGTCTTGAGGAGCTGCGCGACAAAACAGGCACATAAACACAATATGCGTGTCTGTGTGCATGTAACTGACGGAGGTGTTGCTTCCAGGGCAGGCGTGCTCCAACATGACTCCAGGGGGAGGAGGTCATCATGAAACATCCCTCTGTCACAACCTACAGACGTCATCTCCAGAAACCAGACACTCACATGCGCACGCAGCCTTCATGATGGCTCGCTGATACATGTGTAAAGGGAATGCAATACACCCATGATTAAAATATATAAAGCAGCTTGCAATTCCTTGATTTTATGAAGAAGAAAAAAAAACTTCAGTAGCTCAAGAATTCTGCTCTGGGTTTGTTTGCACATTGTATGTTTTATGGTGGACTGTGATTTGTTTGCTTATTTGAAGACCGAGCAAATCAATAGAGTGCAAATAATTGACAGTTGTGTTTGAAATCAGACTATTCAACTGTTAAACCTGCGTCTACAGAGACTGAAATGATCATTGTCATGCCGCTGGATCTGGATCGGGCCAAAGCTCATCCTCATCTGAATTCTGCTTTTATATGACGTCAAATTTTCCAGTTTGATTTCATTTATTGGTTCATTCCAGACATGTCAAAACCATTGTATCACAACGTTAACTCTAGTTTTGAATCTATGTATCCATGTACAAATAGATATACATGCACACACATGCATACACACACATTTTGAACATACAAAATCCCTTGTAAATACATTTATATAAATAAATGAATCTATTTTAACTGAATGTACACACAAAAAATAAATCTATAAAATAAATCAATACCCAATATGCGTCCTTATCTATATATACACACATGCACAGGCATAACAATACACACAACACACAAATCTGTTTAACATGTCTTAAAAGGGGTAAAAGAAGTAAAACTTATTTAATCCTAACCCTTTTCCAGTAGTCCACAATTCCACTTTATCTCCATCCGGTTTTCTGAGTCTTATGTTTTTTATACATTTTTTTTTTAAACCAACAAACATATAAAGTAATGCACAAAGTAATGTAATATTATTTTAATGCTAAATTTTGACATTGTAAATTGACGTTCTGATAGATAGTGCACCCTGAGAGCACCCAGGACCGAGACCTCTCCACCCCACAACGGAAGCACCCCTGGCCTGCGCCCCCTGTGGGGGGGCTGGGGGTGCCCGCCCAACCCGCCCCCAGCCCAGACATACACCGGGCGGGGCAGACATCCCAGCAGCGATGAAGAGCGACGGGAGACTCCAGAGCCAAACCCTGAGCATCGCCCTGGCCCCCACCCCATCACCATGGGGCACCTAATGTGGACCACTGCTGAAAGCCAAACAACCATGGAACCAGACCACAACACACAGGGACCAGGAAAAGCGAAGGAGATCCAACTCCATCCCAATCCAACATGACTTATCCAGAAACACACACACACCCAAACATACAGTATACAGTCATACTCATTGTGTACTATTGTATTTACAGCGTTAGAGACGGCCGTTCACCTTCACCTCAGATCATCTCTGTACTTGTTGAAAATCATCAGTCTGAGTCTTTTCTTTTTTTTGTAATTCAAGTTTTTATTTCTTAGTCTCTGGTGTTTGACAGTACAAAACTTTACATTGTGAGGCATTTCTTATTATATACATTACATGTATTATCAGTATCAGTGTCATAGCAAAACCAAAATAAAATAAAGATACAGTGTGAACGTTACTGTTCGTAAAGAGAGCATGTTGATGGTTACATAGCAGGAGAGCATATCCATACAGTGGATTATAGTACTGGATACAATACAATCGGAGGGAGGTGTTCATACTGTAGGCTTATCAATGTGATGTGAGCCCAGAACAAGTCCCAGACTGGTGCCTTGGTCTTGTTTGTATTGTTCAACCTGTTGAGCATATGAAGCTGTCTTTATCATAATGTTTATCCACTCTTTCAGTTCAGGGGGTTTGGGTGTTTTCCACAGTTCTGAGTCTTTTTTTAAACAAACTCCTGCTTGGACGTTGCTTCAGTTCTTGGCTGACTTTATTCCAGACCTTCACATCTCTGAATGAAGTGCACGTTCTCTTCATGGTTGATCAAACACTCCTGGTTCTGAAGTTCAGGCTTCCCCTGTAATCACAACTCCCCTCTCAGGCAAGAGTTTTTCCATCTGTTATCTGGTAGTTGTTTGTTTCTGGCGTCATACATCAGCTGAGCTGTTTGAAGTTCTACCAGATCTGGGAGTTTTAGTGGGCAGGAGTTTATAAATAACTCATTAGTGTGGTCCTGGAAACCTGCCTCCGTTCTGATGGCTCTTTCCTGGAGCGAGCACAACTGTTGTTCGGGGTGAGGATTTGTAGCTGTTGCCACAAATACCACACAATAATTCAAAGTTTACTGCAAGACATTCTGGGATGTCTGACCCCAGGTCCAAAAGATGCATAATCATATCATGTTGAAGGTATAATTAGATATATTTTTAATTTATTAATGCAAGTTTAACTGACTCATTTTATTTACCTGCCTTTTATTGCACAGAAAACATGTACTAAACAGTTCAGCACTTAATTAACAATGTATTTGCAAATACTCATATTCTTAGTGTATTTCATTCATATTCTTGTTTTTTATATATTGTTATATGATATATCTATCTTGCATATTTTTTGTACTTTACAACTTTTCATAGTTGACATATAGGTCCACATGTTGCAGGAGCTTATGCTACAATGAATGAGCACATTTCACAGTATTAAGCTGTAATTCTTTGTGATATGTATGTACAGTATTTCATGTCGCACCGTATATACGGTGTAGCTCTACCGTGACAGCTAAAATAAAAACCGAAAAACATTTGACCCCGACGTGATTTGAACACGCAACCTTCTGATCTGGAGTCAGACGCGCTACCGTTGCGCCACGAGGTCCTTGGCCCCAGTACACCGACAGAACTGTATTACTCACTTCACATACCGGCTGCCATTACAATAAATGATGGTTTTAATCATTCATTTGAATATCCAAATCTTGTAAATTGATGTTCATGTTTCATAGCTGTGATGGCGGTCTCGTGAGTAACGGTTCTGTACGGTAGTGTTATACAGGTGTCCTCCCTGAGGCTGAATAAGCCTCTCTAAACCTGGAGGTGGGCCGGGGTCTCACCTCCATTCTGACCCGCATCAGCACCACGGACAGCTGTCATCACCATGGTTACCGCTAACATCGCAGGTGCGAGGCAGCGGCTCGTATTGAACGCGCATGCGCAAGTGACGTAATTTTATCTGGGCGGTGTTCATAGTAGCTAATGCTAGATGTGTTCACGTTACGGATCAAAATGATAACGCTTGTTGTTTATAGGGACATATTTAAATAAGTTGTTGCTATAACTTCAGGACGAAAGCTCGTGCAGCTCCTTCATTTGTTTCTTCTAGGATTCTGTATTATTAATGCAGCATACAAATTGGAATTACGAATTTGTTATAATATATTATATTAAAATATATTCAAAATGTTCAAATTTCACGTCAGTACTGTAGAAAACATGCATGAACAACCCCCCCTTCAATAAAAATAAACTCACAAAGTTACACATGACAAATATTTACATAAAAGCCTTCAGTGTTTTTATTTATTTATTTGACAAGCAGCAAGATCATGTTTTGTCACCTAATTTTTTTCCTTTACATTTGAAAGTAGATACAATAGTCAGTATACCAGTTTTATAACAATATTTTTTTTCCTAACTTCAGTACATTTAACAAAGAAAGAAAATAACACACAACAACTGCAAACGTGAGAAAAAAAAGCATGTTTTTAATGTGTAGCCACCAATGCGACCATTGATGTCAACTAATTCTGTCCCTGGTTTTCTTTGTTCCTTTAATCATTCTTGACAAGTAAGTTAATCAGCTCTTTCTTCTCCAACAGCTATAGGCATTTTCTTTTTGTCATTTGACGCACAGGTGCGTGGCACTGGTGATGTTGTAAACAGCATAAAATCAGGAAGTGAAGGGGCTTTGAAAGAGGGCCTTATGGGTGATGGTGGAAGCTGGCTGTCTGATGTGACATGATGACATTTCTCTTTTTCATCGATGGAGGCACCAGTCCTGTTTTAGTCACCACACAGCAGCACAGCAGACAGAGACAGTCCAAAAAACCTTGATGGATCAATGAGTCTGTTTTGTGGTTTCTTTTATAGTTTTAAACCTGCGTCTGCCGGTCAGTCACATGGGTGAGTGTCTGTATGGAGGCGCTCCCTGGTTTGGCTCCTCTGTTTATGCAACATAGCTGTACTCGTCCGCCGAGGTCTGGCTTCGCTCAATGTACTGCTTGTCGATGAGCACCTCGATGCACTTCTTGATCATGCTGATACTGGGGTTGAACCTGGCTTTGGACTGATTGATGACCTGAACACAGGAATGATAAAGAAAGGTCAATCTAATTTTGCATATAGGAAAGGAAGCAGGAAAAAAAATCTACGATGAAATGGGGACATGTGTTCATGAGTTCCTCTTCTTCAAAATTATTCAATGGGATCCATTACTCGTGCAGACCGAGCGCCTTTAACAGAGTTCAGGAAATCTATGAAAAGAACGCTTCAAACCTTTTAAAGCTTGCTACATTTTTGCAAGAATATAACTTCAAACTGCAATTTTTTACAAAGATCAAACAGAGAGATGAAGAAAGTAAAAATCAAGTGAGAGAGAAAAAAAATGTCATAACAGGCCCGCATCTAGATACTACCAACATCATATTTCACACAGGACTAAGCTTGCTTTGCAATGAGGACATCTCCTACTTTCAAACATGATACTTAGTATGTGAACAATATTGAGCAAACGGGAATGTTTTCAGAGAGGACTGGATTTCTCCTTGCAGCTTCTGCAACACACCATTGTTGTTCACTGATCTCATGAAGACCAACTCCTGAATATATCTGACTGGAGTTTGAACTCTACACATAGTTTTGTAACCATTTTCTGTCAGATGGGTATGAACAAGTCTTTTTGCCTGAAGTCCCTTGGAAATCTATGTTTTCAAGTAATGATGAATGTACAGAAAGTTTGGAGAAATCTCTAATCAGGGCATGCTACCGTCATCACCGCTGACTGATAATTGTCCAATTGTACTGTCAATTTATTGCCAATTTTAACAGTTCACATACTTCTGTCACGTACAGTTGTGCAATCTTTGATTATTACAACTATTTTTGTCCAATTAAGTTCTCTTTGTGCTTCTACAATATAACCAGATTTTCATCCAAGTGAGAGGACATATTTAAGCAGAAATTCAGAAAGTTTCACAGATGCACAACTTAAATTGAGACCACCTTTGTATATTTATTTTAAATATTTGATTAAAAAACAAAGGTACATACAGTGATGTTCTTATAAAATAGGCATAACAAGGGGACATGCAGTTTGTGAATCTGTAATAACAGTGTGAGAACACCATAGTCGCCGTTTGACAGAGAAATGAAAGTTTCCCTACAGATGTGCTCGGACATGATCCCAACGGCTTAGAATGTCATTCCAAACATATCCATCTAACAAAACCATGTTACCTCACCAGCAGGGAATCTACCATCCACATACACACTACGGCAGAAATTCAATCACGCCCGCGCTCAGTTTACCGTATTTTCCGCCACCGTGACCTCACTGCTGGCACATGAGCTCAGTGTGTTAAAAGCAAACATTTTTCATGCCCAGGGCAAAACCTGTTCCTGCTGAGCTCCCAGTGACTGTTTACAAACATATTCCTCTCCCTTTACTATGTTATTACAAGTCAATCCATTTTACATTGATGTCAGTAGTTTACTTTTTAAGTGGCGTGTATAAACAAGCTGTTTCCTAGTTCAGAAAGATACGAGTTCACGGGAGTTGACAAAAACAAACTTGTTAAGAGACAGCTTCCACTTACCTCCTGGATGAGGGCGTTATGCCGGAGTATCTTTCGGGCCTTCATGATTCTCACTATAGCAGCTTGTAAATACATTTTTCGATCCTCATCTACTGCACTCCTCGTCTGCTCCATCTCCTACAAGTCACACAGAAATGTGGCAATTTTGTCTTATGTTGCATGTCCCTTATTTTTATTTATTTATGCATTTATCTTCTTACAAAAAACTATTGTAAGTTTGAGAAAGACTTGCGGAGAGAACTCGTTGTCTGACCTGTGGTGTATCTTTCTGCATTGATGTTGTGATCTTGAACTTTGTCCTTTTACTGGTGAAACTCATATTCAGAGAAAACGTAGACTCTGTTTCAATCTCGTCCTGTGGACACAAAAGAAGAGGGTTATACAATCTTCATTATATTCTGCGTGTCAGTCTTGGAACCATTCAGCAGGGGTAAGTGGACCGTGAAGCGTTTCCTAAAGGAATGAAAAAGTCGGACCTTTTGTGAATCGTGGTTGACCATCTTGACGTCCAGCAGGGACTTGATGGTTTTCTGTAGCTCCTTCTCGTTCATCTGGGTGCCATCCTGCAGCTCCTTGTAAGTCACAGTCTGGCTGTTGTTGAAGGCCAGCAGCACCGCCATCTGGTAGGTAGTCACCATGGCAACGTAGGGCTTGGACAGGTAGTTCATCTTAACTTCGCCTGTTTGGGAGAAAGAACCAAGCAAAATTAGGCCTGTGTTGAAAAAAAAAAAATTGATTTTCCGATTCTAAATCAATTCTCATATGAATTCCTTAAAATCGATTCGTATGTCTAAAGATCGATTTTTTTTCATCATTACATTACAACTTTTGGTATTTTTTTGTTTATGCCCAAAAAAAGGAATGTTTTGTTCAACACAAGAATAACTGGTGCCATATTTTTGCCTTTATATATGTTTAAAGGTATGAAAACATTAAAGTTTTCAGTTATAATTGCATAAACTGTCTATATTTCTTTGCTTTATATTCTGTCTTGGGGTTACATTTGCATAAAATGCTGAAAAACTAAATTCTCAGAAATGGGAAAAAAAATAAAACCAATTTCATACACATTCATTCTGTTTGCTGCCCTGGATCTGTTTGATAATTTTGCCACACACCAAGTTTTTGAAAGCAGTTCTATCAGCATTCTGGGAGGTGATTGGTCCTTACAGCATCATTAGCTGCAATACTTGCTGTTGAATCTCAATATAATCCAAGTATTAATATGTTGCATAACTACAGTCATATAATTCATGCAACAGCTCAAAAAACATTTTTAATAACAATAACCCAAATCAATATCGGAATCGAATCAAAACCAAAGCATTATAATCGATTCTGAATCTTAAGAATTGGAATCGAATCATTTCTTGACATTTGAATCGATCCCCAGCCCTAAGCAAAATATGAACTTACCAATTAAAAAAAAAAAAAAAAAAGGTTTTACATAACTAGTAAATAATCTGTGAAAGTTAAGCTACTACAGTGTTATTTTTACTTTAATTCCTACAACTGGTTTGTGCTGTAAAAAAGTGTACTGTTGAATGAAATATTGGACACTTGTGTATGTATGTTACCTGTGGATAGATAGTGCAGCCAAGTCAACTTCCTCCCGCTGAAGTGCTGATTATAGAACAACTCAAACTGTAAAGGAGGGTGAAAACAGACGTTACTTCACTACGCGCTCTCGTCATGAGCACCGGCCTCTTGAAGTTCAGCAGTGCTCCTCACCATCTGCACGCTCTTCTCGAGCTCTTGAGGGATGGCAAATGTGGATGAGGGGACGTGTGTGAGAGGCCAGGCTCCAGCCTGTGAAGCAACAACACGGGCCGCAGCATTACACATGTGAATCACTAATATAGGTTTCATAAAATTCAAATGGATTCTTAAATATTGCATTCAGTGATTCTAGCCTTCCTCACACACCTGTAATACATAGATTTGGAAGCTGATTCCCAAGTCCACCACTGTCTCCTGCGTCTTAATGAAATTGTTGAACTTGTTGTTGAGGTCGGCGCTCACGCTCATGTCTGTGTACATTCTGTGAAGTTTGCTGGTGAACTCATAGCCACAAGCTTGCTGCAGGGTTGAAGAGGAGGACCAGCGTGTTCGGGTCGTGGAGTAGTAGAGAAGCCAAACAGAACAATGTAGAACATAATGAGTGTGTGTTCATATCCTTCAGTAAAACAATCATATGCTCTTGGATGGCTCTTTGAATCCCCCACATTTAAAATGAGATGCCTCGTACATTTCCAGAGGTGGATTTACCTTTAGTTTGTTGATCATGGCTTCTTCTGAGTCCATTGACAATGATAAACCATATATTAATCGCTTTGCTAGCATTCTGGCATAAAACTGTAGGAAAAAAAGGGAAAACTGATTATTTTGGGACTTCTGATTCTAAAAACAGACATACTGACATACAAATCTTTTGAACTATTTTGAGATTGAAATAGTTTTTGTCTGCAGTCAAAACTGAAACATCTGTTTTTGCTGCACCCCGAGACAGTCCCGTACCTTTTGAAAGATGTCCTTATCGTCTATGTACTTGAACACTGTGATGAAGCTGGTCAGCTTATCCTCCACCTCATTTTCTGTCATTCCCTTTGCAGATTTTTTCAGCAGATTGTCACAGTATTTTGCCAGCTGGACAGACACACGAGAAGGGGGAGGGGGGTGACCTGGTCAAACATCTGCATGCGACACCATGTACATGTCTGTCTGCGTGTTTGTGTATACACTCACGAGTTCTGGGGCTTTGCAGGTGGACTTGGGCTCTCTGAAGTTGACCACAGACGTCAAAGCCTGAGGAAAAAAGGGCAAATGAAGGAAACATTCAGTCAAGATAATTTAAATTTGTGAATGATTGTGAATACATATCTAAATGCTAATTTGATCATGTAGAATTCACAGTTTGTTCTTTATACTCAATAGCCATGGCGACTGTTTGATGATTAGGAAGCAGCAGGCTGAGGCCGGAGCGCCTTACCTTATCGAGTGCACTCATGAAGTGCTGATCTCCATTTAGAACTGTGTTAATGAGCTGGACAAATTTACTGTGAACCTCCAGAACCGACTCCACAAACAGGGTTGGCATCTAGACGAGTCAGGCGAGAGAGACCGGGCCGGGTTATCAAAAGATATTTATAGAAAGTAATACGAAATGCATACCCTTTCAAAGCTATTCCATGATCCACAGACAGTGACATGCAAATTCAAGTGCCCAGTCATACGAACATTTTCCTGAGAGAGGTTACTAGTGCCTCTGATGCCCTCGTTGTGGATATGGACCTGCAGCTCCTGGATCATGTGAGGCAGCCCGTTGGACACGGCCCGCAACAGTGTGTACATGTTTGCCATGTCTGTGTTATAACAGGACAACAAGACAGTTTATGTCACTTTCCCCAACGCCCTGTGGTGACTGTGCAACAATGTATTGCATGAGGTGTAACTGGAGAACAAGCGCCAGTAATGTCGGCTGACCTTCTCTCTTTTCCTGCCGAATAATGTTCTGGCATTCCCCGTGCAGGAACTGCAGGTGATCCGCAACCATCCTTTGTTGGCATTCATAAATGACTTTGGCATAGGAGCTGGGGTTCAGGTACTTCCGACATCGCACTTCTTCGTCTTTTAACCGCCCTAAAACCTGGATGAAGAGACGAAACCAAACATAATTGGCTAAGAAACTCCTTGCTTTCAATAACTCTTCAATAACTGAACCAGTACCCCCTCTGTGGCACAACACGAGTGTCCTTTTGGCGTCTCCAAATGGCCATTTTTGGAAAGGTCTAGACACAATCTTACAAAAACATGTGTAAAATACTCATTTTTTGTGGTATTGTTATCAAATTTGAACTTGCACTAGATAAGGATTCATGCTGTGGTGCCATGGGGTTTTCCAGCTAATAAGTCACAGATTCACTCATCTGCAGACATCTGGTTACAAAACAAATTCCCGGCAGAATTAAAAACCTTCTATTTCAGTGTTCAAACTTAGATTATTCCATGCTAGTAGAAGTTATAGTGATTCTGAAGTTATAGTTGGGGGGGAAATTTAAGAGTGTTACCTTTCAAAAGAGACCAAAACCATCCATGTACTTCAAACGGTTCAAGAACAGCTTTCAATTTACTTTGGGTATGCCTTTGATAGGCGTTTTAGGCAAATTGTACAGGAATGGTAACAGGTTAAGGTGATTAAATAAAGCCTTTACGTAGTGTTATGCAAATATGTTAGCACATGTAACAACTGAGCATAAATTAAGAGGGGGGGGGGGGTTCTCCACAGCTGTGATCTGGGCTAGAAAAGGTTGCTGTGACTGAGTTTGTCCAGACACGACAGCTGTGCAGCCTGTTGCTGCTCTTCTCCAGTCATGTCCAATCTCAACCTTCATGTTAACTTGGTACAACAACAGTGACAGATTACACAGGGAGGCAAACGGTCCTTATACTTGATTAAGCTCTAATGCAACAGGCTGGATGGATACATTTATCAGATTAAACTAATCACTGGCAGGATAAATGAATATGGGAAGGATAAAGAGAGTGACCGTGAAGGATATGTCATGGTAGAAGGAGTGTCATGCTGCCAGAGTGACAGGACACACACGTTCACACTGCTGTTGTGGATGCTGGTACAGACAAACACACTCAGCTCAAACAAGATGCAGTGAGATGCATCGACGGTCACCGAACCACAATTCTTAAAATCAATGCAGATTATCGGGAACACAATGACGAACATAAAACGGAGCTTAACTATAGATACTGATGCCCTTGCACGGTGGCCTGAACACACCCAGCATTCACAAACACTGATTATCTTTTCATGTGTCCTACCTTCTCCATATACTGAGAGCAGTTAGATTGCTGCATTAGGTTGGAGGCTTCCTGTTTGTAATACTCTCCTGTTTTCATCAAAAAAGGCCCCTCAAAGGTTTCCTGATAAAACTGCAACAAAGGAAATAAAAGCATGAGAAGCAGCTTTTAGTATAGATATATACAGGTTTATATTAACAACAAATGTACATTTGTGAAGAATGTGGGTCAACGGGTATTTTCCAGCTTGAATTTTGATCTTAACCTTTCAATGTCAGATGTATTGTATTTGATACATTCATTTTTGAGACTTTTGCAGCATCGTCTTAATCAAAAAAGAGGAAAAATAGATGTACATTTACCTAATATATTCATAATGATGAGGAAAATAATTATTTAGAAACTGCTTTAATACAAAATTTGAAGTGTTTTTGATTCCAATTAACACTTCAAATAAAAATAAATGTGGGATTTTTTCGTGTTAATTCATATATCAGACTTTAAATGGTTTGCTTTAATACGGGTCCTTGTAAACGTGAAACAACATACGGTACATTTGAGGGAATAGCATAACTGTGCTGTTATCCGTCATCTCACCTTTAGTGGAAACTTCTTCTTGTACTGTTCAACATGAACAAAGGAGTTGATGACACCATGGATGACCTTCTGGTTGGGGTTCTCACCACAGCGATCACTGCAAGAGAGGATGGAGCCGCTTTTAGGTTTGGCTGTCATACAATTACATTTCTCCCCAGAAACTCCCAGTGATCCCAATACTTATTTTCATAAGTCTGTCCATTTTCACATTACGATGATTGATAATAATTTTTTTGGGGGCAGTGTTCAGATGGACACAGAAAGACACTGCCTACACAAGTAATCATAGAAACAAAGCATGTGATATAGGCCCAGTGACCACAAGGCAACAATGGCCCATCTATAAGTGGTGGTAATACCTAAAAGAAAATATAAAGTTAACAGGCTTCAGTTGTTACCATTCAGATTCAAAAGTACAGATAAAATCAACCAGATATCGGTTATCATGACATCCAGCCAATGTCAGTAAAAAGCCCTTGTAGATAGTGATTAAAGTACGAGGGATCAAAAATAAACATTGGGAGGAATGACAGTTTAACAAGTCTACATACAACACAGCACAGTGTTTTACAAGTTCATTATACGTTTTCTGCCATCAGAAAATGGTTTGACATTGCCTCCTAGTGTGTGAGAAATGCATACTTTTTTATTTCATTTAGCAACATCCGGATCAGCACAGCCTGAAGGGGTTCAATCATCAGCTTCCTCCACATGTCTAGAGCCAACTGAAACGACAAATGAAGACAGAATATTAGCAGTGTAGCCAGATACTGGAACATGCTATTCTAATGGGGAATGTCAAGAGAAACCTAGATTTGACTAATGAATCCCACTAATGAGTAAATCAGTTTGTTTATGTGCTCGTCTTATTCGTATGTGATCTTACCCAAGTAAACTACATAGACATTGGGGGATGAACTGTCTTTGAACGTGTACATAAATGAGTGAGTACCTCGCCGATCTCCATGAGCGGCTCGTTCATGTCCACGCCTCCGTAACCGTACTGAAGGTCGGCTTCTGTTAGTTTGTTCTTCTTGATGAATTGTGTGTTGAGATACCTGAACAACATAGGGAGAGGGTTACATTTATGAACAATCTGTCATGTAAAAAAAGAAACAATACTGTCCTTCATTTCCAAGGTTTCAAATATGAGGACAAAAAAAAAAAGTAATCAGATAATAATATTAGGGTACATCAACAATAAATAAACACATAACATATTACACAATGACTTCTGTATTTGACAGAAACCAACCTAAATAAAACTACACCCTTGCTGCGCTTAATTATAATTCAATTCAATTTTATTTATATAGCGTCTATTACAACATAAGTTGTCTCTAGACGCTTTCCAGAGACCCAAAACATGACCCCAGAGCAATTACTACATAAACAATGCAAGGTAAAAACTCCCCTAGTGAGAGAAAAGCCTTAAGCCAAACAGTGGCAAGGAAAAACTCCCCTTTAATTGAACAGGACTTGTGAAAAAAGTAACGTTTTCTGTGCTAAAGAGCATATTTGTGCATCTGAAGTGAGAACGAAACAGAGAAAAACAACGTCTGATAGCACAACCCTGTCAGACTTCGCCAGCCTCAAGCCTGACTTGAGTGTGTTATGCAGTCATAGTTATGCAGGGAGCCATTCAGATTCATAAAGGACTGTAATATTACAGACCCAGCCCTGAGCAGAGATATACAGCCTCTCTATATTTATCTAGATGCAGCTTCACATTACGCTGGAATTCCTGTGCCTTGGAAGTGGGAAGCACAAATATGTAACGCTGATTTCAAAAGACATACACCCGGCGTGAGAACAGAAAGGAGGAGAATGGAGTGGCCGACCTCCCCATTTAAAAGCCGCTGCTCTGAACAAAGCATGTCACAGACATCACAAAATTCTGTCAGTTCCAGTTTTACACATTAAAACACTATATACTGAGTTTAACCCATAGCTTTTTTATTTTTATTTTATTTTTTAATTTGTACAAACATAAAGATGCTGCATCCAAGGGATCAATTTAACATCTGCTCTACCACCAAGTCCTCTCTTGTGCTAGACCTGGAAACATCACTGCACTGCACTTCCCCAAACAGGGCAAATCCAGCCAGGTATTATTTCTAACGTTATAATAAATGTAAGAGTTCGTGCCTGAGTGTTTCCACATTGTGATCCACCTGAATAACAAATACATAATGTCCTGATGGGCTTTAATTTAGAGGCATCACTGTGCATAGGACTAAATTAGTGTAAATATGAACAAAATTCATGAAGGGGCAGATCAGCATCTTCTTGTGTTAGAAAAAATTACTTAAAACTTTATATGTCACAGAGGGGTTAAACAAGGGTTAAACCTTAAAACTCAGATGAGCTAGTGCAATTAACCCAATATGTATCTTTTAAGAAAGTAAGGAGCTCCTAGGTAAAGCTAATAAAAGTGCACCTTACTGTATGTCACATGATGTGTTATGGAAAAGAAACATGGCGTGTGACAAATCAAGACAGCTAGTTGAAAGAAAAGCATAACTGCACGCTGCATTTAAAAGACCCTAATTCACTGAGCAATCTTAGATTCATACGGCTACAGACATTTGTCTATACTCTCAATTTGGTAGTTTTTAATAACTTAACATAACAGTTAAACTAAAGATGATAAAATAAAATAATCAACATTTTAGGGAAAATGTTTTATCAACATCTATCTATTTTTGTGCAAAAATCTTTGGCACTAGTAGTCCTCTTTTATTAAAGTTGAATGATTTCAACTATTTCTTTTCACATTTCTTGGAGACATAAACACAACATACAGGTTCCTGACTCTTAATTCTGAATATAATAGGATCATAATAATATTATTACAAATATATATATAAACATGTAAATATGTGCTTTATCATATATGTTTAAATTCATTTGAGTACATCTTCCATTTTTCATAATTATAAAAATAAAACATTAATAAATTAATAGATATTTAAACAAGACTAGTGGTGCTAAAAACTTTTGCACAAGTACTGGTCATAGAATAAACACTGATAACATGTTTGGAAAAAAAATAAAAGTAATAGGAACTATTTTTTTCACTGCCTTAGTCCACTGACATGGTGGAAATGGCGAATAAAGCTTGTGACTTATCAAGTTGAAACATTACCTGTACAGACAGTCCATGTAATCAGCTCCTCTGCTGTATTCATCCCAGTATCTGTGGTACATCACTAAAACCTTCTCCTCCGATTCCAGCACTTTCTGAAATACACACATGTGCAGCATGTATTACAGAGAGCACAGGTATTTAGAAAAAAAAAAGAAAATTCACTTCATTAAGCTGCAAATGGTTTACCTTGTACAACTGTCTGACGTGGTTTTCAAGAAACATCTTGGTCTCTGTGTATAATCTTTCACCCAGAGGCTCTGGGTATGCAACACACAAAGCATAAATGTCCCTGGTGTCAAAGTTCAGGATAAATAGAGATGATAAACATTATTGATTCAGTATATTATCAATAAAACTGTAGTATGTCATTCTAAATGCAACACATCTATGTTCATAAAAAAGATTTGATGCCTGGCGTCTGCCAGAACAAGCACCTCTTCTTTTTTATTCTGTAAATAAAATTTAATTTACAGCACAGTCATACTTGACCCTGCCTGAAATGTCATACAAATCTTACAGTTTAAATTTCATTATAGAACAAGATAGTAAAGGATACGAGAATCTATCATTCCAAGTGGCTCTCTCCACATAGTCGAGCATCACAACAGCCTTGATTGTTGTCAGTAACTTGTTCCATGTCTCGTCAAAATCCACCACCCGTGGCTTTAAGGACATTGTAAGTTTTCTCTTTCAGTCTGATGGACCAAAGAAACACAAAATGAAAGTTAGAAAGAGTGAGGTTTAAAAATAGGAACATGTAACTTGCTTCAGTTTCTTTTTCAACAACGCAGCAATCACCCCATCCACCCTGCAGTTAAGATGATTTAAATCAGAAAATGTAGGCAGCATATGATGAAAATGAAAAAGACAGCTTGAAAAAGTGAGAACAAAACAAAATTACATACATACATGGTAATAACGACATAAAAACACTAACAATGTGTTATCATGATAAGAAAATATTCTCTGTTATGAGGATGTGAAAAATAACACCAATCAAATTATAGCTACAATATTCGACATTGAGAGGATAACACTAGTTTTATAATAAATTGGACTAGGGATAACTAGACTTGATTGGAACTGTCTTAAGCTGGCAACACGTTTCCCCCTTTTGAAAATGTGTTTTATTTTTTTTATGTTCAGATGCATGGGCTTTTCTACTGAAGCAGTTTTTGTTTCTCCTCCCCTATCTAAACATTTAACCTCTCGTGGTTAAATGTACAGATGTGACTGTCTTAGCTGCCACCTAGACTTGTACGACTTTTTCAAGTCTAGGTGATTTGCTTCCAATCAGCAACAATCAAATTATAGCTATAATATTCGACATTGAGAGGATAAGACTAGTTTTATAATAAATTGGACTAGGGATAACTAGACTAGGTATAACTAGACTGGGGATAATTAAACTAGGGATAACTAGACTGGGGATAACTATACTAGGGATAACTATACTAGACTAGGGATCACTAGACTAGGGATAATAACTAGACTAGGGATAATTAAACTAGACTAGGGATAATCAAACCAGGGATAACTAGACTAAACAAAGCGCTCAAGTTCAGAAACTGTCTGTCACTCTTTGACAGACAAAGCTGCGGAAAAGCCTCTAGTTTTATAATAAATTGGACTAGGGATAACTAGACTAGGGATAACTAGAATCGGGATAATAACTAGACTAGGGATCACTACTCTGGGGATAATTAAACCAGGCATAATTAAACTAGGGATCACTAGACTGGGGATAATTAAACTAGGGATCACTAGACTGGGGATAATTAAACTAGGGATAATTAAACTAGGGGTAATTAGACTAGGGGTAATTAGACTAGGGATAATTAAACTAGGGATAATTAAACTAGGGATAACTAGACTAGGGATAATAAAACTAGGGATAACTAGACTAGGGATAATAAAACTAGGGATAATAAAACTAGGGATAACTAGACTAGGGATAATAAAACTAGGGATAACTAGACTAGGGATAATAAAACTAGGGATAATAAAACTAGGGATAACTAGACTAGGGATAATAAAACTAGACTAGGGATAATTAAACTAGGGATAATAAAACTAGGGATAATAAAACTAGGGATAATAAAACTAGGGATAACTAGACTAGGGATAATAAAACTAGGGATAACTAGACTAGGGATAATAAAACTAGGGACAACTAGACTAGGGATAATAAAACTAGGGATAACTAGACTAGGGATAATAAAACTAGGGATAACTAGACTAGGGATAATAAAACTAGGGATAACTAGACTAGTGATAATAAAACTAGGGATAACTAGACATTTTCTCAGTCCCTCACATAAACAAAGCGCTCAGGTTCATAAACTCAGTGCTGTCACTCTTGGACAGACAAAGCCTCCAGGAAGCCGAGCAGCACCTGCATGTCTCCACTTCCAGGTGTGTCAGCAGGACCACAGGTGAGGACCACAGGTGAGAGCCCCGGGGCAGCAGGCCCGGCGGGGCTTCTTCATTCATACCAGTTGCTCTAACGTCACACACAACATTGCAACATCGGATACACTTTAGTTGGGTTTCTCCAGCTGGCTGCGTCACATTTAAACACATTCGTCTGGTATGAAGACACCTGTTATCCCCTGGTGAACACCCCTGCAGGTGTTAGGGATAAACACGGCTGGTAGGAGCCGGTTAGTTGTCCCAGACCGGGATGGGGAGCTGCAGTACCGGGCCAGCAGCACAGCAGGTTAAGGCTGATTTATGGGTCCGCGTTAAATCGACGCAGAGCCTACGGCGTAGGGTACGCGACGACGCGCGCCGTACGCCGTAGGCTCTACGTCGAGGTGACGCGGGACCATAAATCAGGCGTTAGCCCGCTAGCGGCTAGCAGGCTAACCCCAGCGCAGCTAGCGCTAGCTGAGCTGACACCTGATAAGTTTCCCCCACATTCACCCTGACAGCTCACCAAAACACGGCACTGCTGTTTAACGAAACGGCCTACTTAGATCGGGTGAGGGCGCCTGAGTAGTACTCACCTCTGTTTAGTTATTACTTCTAATAAAACTCCGGTTAGTCGGCTGTCACTGGCTTGACTGGACTCGCAGGTCTCCCTGCCTCCTGGACTACACCACTGCGATTACACGGGAGGGGGGTCAGGGAACACTGTAGGTCATTTAGACCACTTTATCCTCATCTCACCCTGGCATAACGTCTAAAATAGATATTGTGTTAATTATACGTTTTATAAATGTGGTTGACCCTTTCAGAAGTTGAGATTAAAGAAAGACTTTAAAACAACAAGCACAACGATATTACAATGGTATCGTCCATAACTACGGAAGCCCCGCAGGAGTTGAGCGTTACAAGTATATTTTAGATTCTGTAACATACAATGTTTTAATGTATTTCCTTTGTTTAAAAACGTTACATTTATGCATCATCTGCCCCGTATGTATCTAAAATGAATCACCCGACACTTTACGCCCAACGTTTTCTCCGTCTTATGATATTTGACTAAGAAAGATGAATACCTTATGTATTCCAGTTACTGGAAAAACACTCCCATTTGTTATTTTTGTAAATTAGATGCTATGGATATCAAAACAAACACGGTTCCCTCGCGAGAGAATAAAAATCCACCAGTCAGTTGTAAAACGGTATTAACAGGAGTTCTAAAAATCCTGCGTATAGTTTAAATGACGCCATAAACGCCATCGTTTTGTTTTTAAGGTGATCTCACCTTAAAATCTCACTCTTTCTCACTCTTTATCATAAGTGAAGTTTCAGTCTCTCTCTCATTCACTATAGACGGATTTAATGTTAGTTACACAGTTATAAAACTGTGCTTATTGCAATATAAAGATTTCCTGATCTCACTCATCGATTGTCAAAATGTTGAATAAAGATAATTTGATATAATAGATTTAAGAGGATAAATAAAGAAGCGTCTCCAGAAGGGTTCCAGCCTGGTCAGAGACACAAGTTCAAGTAAATAGGCTTTTATTTTATTAGATAATAGTGAAAAGAGGTGAGATAATGCTTTATTTTAACTTAAATATGTCCAGATATTGATTTTGTTCCCATCTTTGATGGTGTCGATAACAATAATTTTTATAAAGGAGGATAGGATGATCTGCCAGCTGAACCAGAGCCCAGCATTTCTGAACCTGATCACCTGCAAGCCAGCAACGGAAAGCACATTCAATATATTCTCTCATCTAATCTGTTAACCATCTTGAAATACTTAAAATAACAATAATATGCACAAGAACTGTAGTCGCAGGTTGATTTGTGATTTCAAAATAAAAGATCTAGTCGTATTTAAAATGGCAAGCCTATTATTAACTTTGCTCTTTCACAATTTTATTGTCCCAGATGGGCTTTTTCAAGAAGCACCATTTCCAGTTTCTTCCAATGGGGATGTGGATAGAGAGCCTGACCGCTATATCACGCTTCAGGGCCCAAATGCCAGAGCTTCAAAGAAAGATCTGCAACTTGCCCTCTGAGAACATGAAACATTGTTGTATGTACTCAATCGCAACTTATATCTGTGATTGTCTTTGGTTTTAAAGTGTTACAATGAATAGAGATGTGTCCATGGAGCATGTTGCCGAAGAAGAAAGTCCCAGCAGAGCGTTTCTTCTTCTGTTTGTGTACTTTTCTGTGGGTGTTTCCCTAAATGGAGACAGGACTTGTCACAGTAATGATTCATCTAAGAAAAAAACCCAGTCTGCAGTACTTTCCATGATGGCCTGATCTTTTTAAAACTAAAATTAGCTGAATTTTTGTCTAGGTTGTCCTCCCCAATTTGTGGATGAAGTGTCACACACCTCATCACACACTTCATCACACACCTCATCCACATCACATCAGGGAACCACAAGAAATCCATGTGTGGCCACAACAGTGTTCACCAAGAATCCCTGAGGAGGGGAATGTTCGGAATTTCCCAAGGATCAATAAGATGCAAATGACTAGGTAATAGATGAGAGTAACACGTCTAAGGATGTTGCCAACCCCATGGGCCCTTTTTGGATGAAAGCAACCCATCAAATTTGACTGGTGATAATCCAACTTAAAGATTTTGGAGGTCTACCTCCAGTGGATGAACGGTTCCCACCGGTCCCTTATATATGTTATTAATCCCTTATATACACCGTATTTATTCTTCAGCTTATGTATTCCTGACTGTAATTTAAGAAAAATGCATCACATTTGATTACCATGACTTTTAACATCAGAACTGATTACTTTTTGACTGATCTTCAGTGAAGTCACTTCCACATTTTTTAATTTGCATCTTCTTCATGTATTACCTAAAGCTAGACAGCTCTCATTTTACTTTCTTTAACTCTTTAGTAAACTTACCAGAAACAGGAACCAGGACTGCCTATTGTTGTTAAGTAAGGAAGTTACTGAGGATCTTTGGTGACAGGCCAGACTTCCCCTAGCCTCCTCAGGACGTTCTGGTGCTGCTGAGCGTTTTTCACCAGCAGTGTAGCGTTCAGTGTCCAAGTGAGGTCCTCGCGGATGTGGACCCCTCAGATACTTAAAGCTGCTCACCCTCTCCACTTCCTGTCCCCAGATGAGCAGTGGCTGATGAGGCCTCCTCTACTCCCTCATGTCCACTATCATCTCCCTGTCCGTGTTGAGGGTGAGGTTGTTGTCATGACACCGTGTCACCAGAGTGGCATCCTCCCTCCTGCAGGCCGTTGAGCTGTAGTCAGTAAATAGCATCCTGAGTCTTGAGTGGATCAGCATCACTCTCTCAAAGCACTTCATAATTGGAGCAAGCGCCACTTGCCTGTCGTTATTCACTTATTGACTCTTGCACCTGTTGATAAGGCTGACTTGCCACATCCCAATCTCTTAATGTTTTTCAATGTTTCTGTATTTATATTTATTGTACATATTTATTGTATTATCATGCAATTTTATATAACGTTGTTTTTTATTTCTAGCACTCCCCTTTCCCTCTCCCCTCAAAGTGCGTATGCTCTTTGTTCTGGCTGCATTTCATTTCATTGAAACCTTAGACAACAATCAACACTGTGCACCCCTCTTTCTTGATCTGTCTAAGGCTTTCGACACAGTTGATCATGCTATTCTTATTCAAAGACTTGTGAATATTGGACTCTCTGAACAGACTGTCTTGTGGTTTGGAGATTATTTATCAGGTAGATCACAGTGTGTGCAGGCTAAAGGTGTCACCTCCAGCCCCCTTAATATTACAAATGGTGTGCCCCAGGGGTCGGTCCTTGGGCCTTTACTTTTTATTATCTATATCAACTGTCTTGATCAAAATGCTGCTGAGGCAAATTTTCATTTTTATGCCGATGACACAGTGATTTATTGTTCTGCGCCTACTTTAAATCAGGCACTCTGTCAGCTACAGCTTGCTTTTAATACTGTGCAATGTACCCTGTTTGAGTTGAAGCTTCTTTTAAATGCTGACAAAACAAAACTCATGACGTTTTCTAATGCAAAATCCAAGCCAGTGAATCTCCCGTCCATCACTACTTTTCAGGGTTCTGAGATTGAATCTGTATCGCAATTTAAGTATCTTGGATTCATAATTGATGATTCGCTCTCATTTAAGCCTCATATTCAGCATCTTGTAAGAAAGTTGAAACTAAAATTGGGTTTTTATTTTAGAAATAAGGCTTGCTTTTCCTTCGAAGCCAAAAAGAGACTTGTTGCCACCACTTTTATGTCTGTGCTTGACTACGGCGATGTCCTATACATGCATGCATCTGCTCTATGTCTTCACTCATTGGATACTGTCTATCATGGAGCATTGAGATTTATAACAAATTTTAGATCTCGTACTCACCACTGCTCTTTGTACACTCGGGTCGGATGGTCTGCTCTGTCCACCCGTAGACTCTATCATTGGCATGTCTTTGTTTATAAGGCCATTCTTGGCCTACTTTCACTCTACTTAGGAAATTATGTTTTTCAAAAAAGCACTGGGAGTCATAACCTTCGCTCCCAGGACTTATTTTTATTGTCTGTACCTAGGGTCCGCACTAAACTAGGTAGTAGGGCCTTCAGCTATGCTGCTCCTTATGCATGGAATGAGTTGCAGAAAATTTTAAAATTAAGAGATCTGGTCTCACTTGATGCTTTTAAAGTTCTCCTGAAAGACTTGGAAGCAAGTACATTTAGCTGTAGGTGCTTTGATTGTTGTTGATTTTGACTATTTTTGCGATCTGTTTACTGTTTTGTTAAAACTGTTTTAATTGTTCTTATGTTATTTGTTTTTGTAACCATGTTGCTGCCTGTCTTGGCCAGGACTCTCTTGTAAAAGAGATTATTAATCTCAACGAGACTCTCTCCTGGTTAAATAAAGGTTAAATAAAAAAAATAAAATAAAAAATTTGCAAATGAGAATTTGTTCTTAGATTGCTTGCCTGGGTAAATAAAGGTTAAATAAAAAATAAATTCAGACAGGTGGGTGGCTCTTTTTAAGGAAGAGGAGACACTTCTCTGGCTAAGAGAGTGGTTGAATATGGAGCTGAGAACATCTGTCAGCTCATGAGCAAAGCATGAGAGCAACTTTTAGGCATGATGCCACTTGTTTTTTGTTGGTGTTTTTGGGGGGGGGGGGGGGTCAGCATGCTGCTTATATTGTATTGTATATTGAGTTTTTGTCTCCACCCATAAGGGGCTGGGGTCATACGGAGGAGAGTTATGTGATGTATACTGTAACTATCTCTGCTGGTCTTGGGAACGCCCCTTGCACCGACGGCCTTCGGGGGCCCTGGTTGGTCGCTTTGCAAATAGATAGCAATAAACAAGTTCAGATAAGACGAGTCATAAGAAGCCAAAACAGAAAGTGGACTGTGATCCCAATCTGCCAGTGTTTTTCCTTATCTCGTTTGTAATGTGGTGCATATACAGACGAGTAGTTCAGGCGTTGCAAGCGTCTTGAGTCGCAACTACAATTTACCTGATTAAAGGGTGCAGGATTTACACATTTTGAAGTCAGCAAGCTCTTACAAGAACTCAATTAACAGCATGTTGTGTCAATCCTTTCTCTTCCATTTGTATTTAGCATTTGTCTTGCACAGCTTGACCTTTAAAATCTGATGTTTCCACTAAGAAAGAAACGGAAGTGAAAAAATCCCAACAAACCACAAGTACAAACAACTGCATACCTTTATGTCCTCAGTTCTTTTGATTGCTTCATAACAGTGATATGTGGAAGGGCTTCAAGTTAGCACGATAAACAAATTAGATTGTAAACAAAAGACAAAAAAGAATAGTAGTACATGTAGCGCTAATGTGCAAGTACAGTGTAGGACTTTAGCCCACTTTCAGACCATGAGGTTTTCATTTTATGAGCTCAATTGCAGTGGAAACTGAGTAACTTGAATACACAATGAAATTAATCTGCATCTTCTTTGACTGTTAAGTGTTTTTCAAGTACAGCTTACAAAAAAGCCAAATAAAAAATAAAATATAAAATCTTTGGGAAAAATAATATATATATTGTTACTCATTATTAGATAATAATAAGAATGAAAAAATTAACATTATCTATAAAATATCAAACTAACTTGGTCATGAATTTGGAGGCAGCTGGATTGATCTGGTAGTCTGACATGATCTTCAATTTGTCTTCTCACATCCACAGGTCTCCCCGCTGACTATCAGGTGCACAACTGAACCTCCATCCTCCCCCAGGAAGAAGCAGGAGCCAGCACTGGCAGCCTCCAGAAACGTGTGGTGGATCCCTGCTGAAACAGGAGTTACGCTTAATGAAGAACAGGTCAAGAGAGCAGTCACATTAGATCACCAACCAGTATTATCTTAAAGCAAACTTGTTAAGTTTTGTCTTATATTAAATGTTAATGCTAAGGACCTGTGATTTCTTAGGTCTGCCTGTTAAACATCTATAAAATATTGTTGGAGGATAGAAAGACCAAGTTTCAATATTTAGCATGTATGGCATATGCGTGGCTGGGGACTGGATTAAAGTTCTTTGATTTCTGGATATCTTTCTTTTTTCTTTCTCCTTTTCTTACTGTAACCAGACATCTGTGAATAATCTTGTCTTTTTTTGTTTTTTGTTTGTTTATTTAGCTCAGTCCAAGATAGGGCCCAGTGGTAATAGCGTCCAAATGATCCTCGCCTAAACCTGCTTTGTTATTTATTGCTGGAATAAACTTTCTGATGAGTCTGGGAGAGAAGCCGAGATATTTTGGTTTCTATTTTTTTCCAGGGTATGTTTTATTGTTGCTTTAAGGGAAGCTGCGTGGAAGAGTCAGCTAATGAAGGTGGAATATATCAAATGTCTTGAAAATGGCATGGCATTGTCGGAATATCAAAACGAGCCCTGGCAGAGCAGACTGGATCTTAAAATACATCCTCCATCAGTGATTCCTCTCACCAGGTGGGGGCTTCATTTGTCTGTTTCTCTGCCACGGCATTAACCGGAATACCAAACACTCCTCATCCTTAATCTTTAATGTGTTTGCACAGTGAAGTCAGTGCGTCAGGCTCATAATTATCTGTGTACCACCAACAGCAAAAACATCCTCACTCAGGTCAGACCTTTCAGGAAGTTCTCTGAGGACCTTTGAGCAGACCTTTAATAGGAGGCTTGGGGAGCACCGAGCACCTAGGAGACGGAGATTCGGAGGGTTGGGCTGCTGATATTGAACCAGCCGGACATATAAATACACTGTTGCTGGTGTCATCTTCACTGCTTTGCATTTTACTTTCCGTCTCAAGTGGTTTGCCTCCAATGAAATGCTTTATCTCTCACTAGTCTAAGGATGTTTGCATGTGACAAACCCAAATGTGCAATCATTAGAGGTTAAACAAAATGTGTATTTGATTTAATTTGACTTCAGAGTCTTTTGGACCTACGTATGTCCATTATATTTAACTTAGAGAGCTGTTAAAATCAGTTCTTCATCTACATGAGCACAATTTACCACTAGCTCACGTTTTTTTTTTTTTTTTTTTTTACATATAAGTGCATGAGTGTAAATAGTAGTTACTCTCACAAATACATTAATTTGTGGAGCTGCTCTTATAGTATTAACTTACTGTTTTAATTCACGTCAGCATTTTATGGGGCATTTGATTAAAAAAAATCAAAAGTACTTTATTAATCCCTAAATGGAAATTAATTGTTGTTGCAGTCGTCATGATTAAGCCTCTTCAAAGATTAATTTATTGCTGCAGGCAGGAAACCTCCTCTAACGTCTGCGTTGCAGCAGATCTGAAGAAGCCTCTGACTGAAGAGCGTCTTGCTGAATCGTTGCGTTGTGAGGAGGATGCTCAGAAGTGTTGATGATCTTCTTCACTTCTTCCTCCTTCACACATTCAGCCCCAGAGGCTCCAGAAACTACTCCAGAACAAAACCAGTGTCTTTAAGCCCCCAGCTCTGGTGCTGCCCCCCCAGATGACTGAAGATGTGATCCAACTCCTCCATGATGTTCTGTCCTTCAGTTGATGATTCTGAGGACTGTCACTGATGAAGCTTAGCAGTTTGATCATCTCACTTTTCTTACGCCTTTTGTTGCTGTTTGCAGAGATGTGTGGAAAAATTGCACCTGAATCACGTTGTGCATTCTGAAAGTGGGGTGAGCTTTTTCACCAGCGGAGGGTAGATGTGCAAAGAGAGAGGAAAATGTGGCCTTTATTTCATTAATGTCATTCTCCTTCATTGGTAGAATAATTCTATCTATAATAGATCTGTCAGTCTGATATGATTCAGCTGCAGGGAGAAGTAGAGTCCTGGTTTGACAAGATATGGCCAAAAGAAGATTACATAAATAGTAAAGATTGAAAAGTTACTGCTAAAATTGCCCTCCTGGTTCTTGTCTGAAGACGTGCATCTCTCCTATACACGGTTTTCTGCAGAGACAGAGCAATAAAATAAAAGCAATAAGAATCCAGTGCCTCTGAGACTTGACTTGCACCTGGGCCTATTGTGAAACCATATTCCTATGCAATCTGTAACAAAACCTACCATGAGAGAGACTAAACCTGTGGAATTCACCCATCGGGAGCAGGAAATACTGCTGGTTAGAGGTTAACTGGATCTCTGGAAGCACGGCCAATTAATCAAACTACACAAACAGACCCAAATATAATGGCATGTGCTTCTAGGACCAATTACAGCCATGTCTTTATGACCTTTATGAAGTCACTGGTAGTAGGCTGCTTTGAAAAAAAAGAAGGGCATTTGAAACAGCTACAGATAAAGTTTAGGATTACGGAAGTGACTTCCCCTTAGGTGATGGGTGTAAAATGATCTTTGTTTGCCGGCATCCTCTGTGAAACCAGTAATTCCTGTTCTCGACCAGCAGGCTGCACCACAGCACCGCTCCTGATCATTCCACCGGTGACACCATAAAGAAAATCTCTCTGCAAAACACTGCAAGTGATGGCTCAAGACACCCAGTTGTTTTGCTGGCATGCAAGCACAGCTCGGTGGATTGGTCTATTTCTCAACATTTATTTACACCCACTTCTACAAATCCTTCTGAAGCCCACATAGAGATTTAGTAACTCCTATCTGACTCTATTGCAGAAAAAAACAGAGTTTGTGGTTTTAAGAGTCATGAATTAAGGTAAAATAATTAATTGATAAAAACAGGACATAACCAGGGGCACAGAGTTCATCCAGCTGTTTGCAAGAAGTGCAGTGATTTTTTTTCTTTTTCTTAAGTAAAAAAAAAACACAATTATCATAATAACTGTAGACACATAAACGAGAGAACTATCACTGCTCTACGGTATTTCATATTTAATGTGAGAATGTATTTATTCCTCAGTTTTAACCACCCACTTGAACCGGAACCTTTTCCATCTATGCCGTGGTATGTTTACGTGCTGACAGAAAAAAATACTTTATGCTACTTTCTATATATTGAGACGAAAAACCGATACAAAACGTAACTACAGACAATAACGATGACCTGGAGATGTGAGCTCCCATGCTGTGTGCTCTTTTTCCCCAAATAAAGTCAGAGGTCAAACTCAAACAAAATTCCATCATTGACCACAACTCTTGTCGAAGTTAATGTTCACTTAAATTTCGTCTCTTAATGTGTTATATTTAATATTACTCTAATATCAAACGTGTTTGCCATATGTGAGCGATGTCCCGTTTTATACAATGCGCTTAAAGCCTGAATTATGGTTCTGCTTTAAATCGTCGGCGTAGCCTACGGCGTAGGTTACGCGGCGACGCGCACCTTGCAGCGTAACCTACGCCGTAGGCTTTGCGTCGGTGTAACGCGGAACCATAAATCAGCCACTCTGTGTTGTGATAGCTGTGATTCCCGAGGGGTCCGTGAAGGCACCAGCGCGGCGGATGTAGCAGCAGTCCCCAGACCACTGGCAACCATGTAGCGCTGAGCGCAAACTAAATATGTGCTCCAAATTTGCAGAAAAATAATGCTTTCATTTTCACTCTGGTCCATGTTAACGTATCAGAGTCTGAAAATGTGTTTGTGAATATAACCGGACCTTTGGTGACCAGTCCAAGGCGAGGGCAGCAGTGCAGGGCTGTATCTAATGGGTCTGCAGGGACGTCGACAACTCTTCTCCTCTCAGTCTCTGGGCGTTTTTACCACTTTTAATGGCCCCTTTCTCCCCGTTAAAGGCGTTTAAAGCGCTGAAGTAGGGCGTGCAACCGGGTCCTAGTTTGCATTAGGTCCGCATCCGCGTCCCCGCCCCGGTTTTTTCTTCTCCTTTTCTCTGCTTTGCTCCAGCAACATTAACACCCCGCAGAGCCAGGGGGGTCTCCCGGCAGGACCACCGCCCTAACCCCGAGGAACCAGGGTGGTCTCCCGGCAGGACCACCGCCCTAACCCCGAGGACAGCATGGGGAACAGCACGTCGTGCTGCGTGTCGTCCAGCCCCAAGCACCGGCGGAGCAACCACTCCCGGCTGGAGCCCTACCGGCCCGAGCCGGAGCTCAGCCGCGACGACACGGGCTGCAACCTGCAGCACATCAGCGACCGGGAGAACATCGACGGTGAGCCGGCCAGGGGAGCCCGAAACCCGGGGATCAGGGGACCCCGACCCGGGGGAGCCTCCAACATGTTTCATAGGGGGGGCCACCGGGCCAGACTTCAATTCTTGGGGTGGACACCAAAACTAAAAGCCATCATTACAGGATGTTATTATACTGTTGTAGTATACATGCTCAGAAATACTTTTTTATTTTATTTTTTTTACTTTCTAACTTGTCTGCATATATATAAATGGTTAATACCATGTTGGTAAAAACCTAAGGCATATATATATATGCATTTTTAATGTATAATATATATCATATATATTTTAATATATCATATATATATATATATATATATATATATATATATATATATATATGCATTTTTAATATATAATATATATATTTTTTAAATATTTATATATATTTTTTTTCTTATTAGGCTCAGAAATACTTAAAAAAACACCTACTGATATGCATTTGGCCCAAAGGATTTGGGATGAAACGCATAACTGATGATAGAATCTACTCGACCGGCAAGTGTTTTTATTGAGGCCAGTGGGGTGGCCAGCAAATTTGTAGGGGGGGCCGTGGTGGTGCCACTGCCCCGACCCCGGGACCCCCAGCTCTGCTGGTCCCGGGGTCCTCCTCATGTCATGCAATTGGGTTTTTGTACAGCTCTTATTGCATTATTGCAGTTGTGGTGTGATGTAGTTGTCTGTACCAACCTCCCCACAAGTTTAAGCTGGGGTGTTATTAGGGCTGGGGATCGATTCAAATGTCAAGAATCGATTCCGATTCTTAGGGGTTCAGAATCGATTATCAAGATTTGATCCGATTCGATATTGATAACGATAATGATTTGGGTTAGTGTTATTAAAACAGTTTTTTGAGCTGTTGCATGAATGATATGACTGTGTAGTTATGCAACATATTAATACTAGTATTGAGATTCAACAGCAAGTATAGAGGGAATGCGCATGACGTCACAGATGTGACTTCACAGCGGGTTACGCCCACTGAGTGGCAGAAAGACTGAGTGGCAGAGGAACTCAAACATCTAAAATGGGAAAGATCTGTTGTGGGGTCGACTGTACTCATAGATTTAGCAAGAAATCGGAGTTATCGTTTTATAGACAGCGGAAAAATAAGCTTAAGAGAGACAAATGGATCGCTGCAATTCACAGAAACAACTGGATTCCAGGCACTGAAACGTGGATTTGTGGTTCCCATTTTGTATCAGGTAATGTTGGATTTTTGGGTAGCTAACGTTAAACGGTCAAATCATGAATTTCCGTGCTTTGCTTCGTGTATTTCCCCAGCGTAGAAATTAAGTACATATAAATATCAGGAAACTGGATTCGTGGCCAAATATTAATGTCTATGGACCACTGGTTCTTCAGGTAACTGTACGGGTCACTGTCAAGTCCAACTGCCTTTAATTTAAGCTGATAATCGGCTGTTATCCCGTCTTCTCCACTAGTTGCAGATATTTTTGCCACTCAGTGCGAGTAAGGGGGTGTGGTCCAGTGGGAACGTGACGTCAATGCAGACCCTCTATTGGCAGCTAATGACGACTGTAAGGACCAATCACCTCCCAGAATGCTGATATAACTGCTTTCAGAAACATCTTGTCGTACAGAATTATTAAACAGATCCAGGGCAGCAAACAGAGGACGTATGAAATCGTTTTTATTCCGTTTTAATTTTTTCCATTTTCGGTCTATTTGGTTTTTAATTTTTGAGAATTTGGTTTTTCAGCATTTTATGCAAATGTGACCCCAAAACAGTATATAAAGTAATGAAATATAGACAATTTATACAATTATAACTGAAAACTTTAATGTTTTCATACCTTTAAACATATATAAAGGCAAAAACATGGCACTAGTTATTCTGGTGTCCAACAAAACATTCCTTTTTTTGGGCATAAACAAAAAAATACCAAAAGTTGTAATGATGAAAAAAAATCGATCTTTAGACATACAAATAGATTTTTAGGAATTAATATGAGAATCGATTTAGAATCGGAAAATCGATTTTTTTTCAACACAGGGCTAGAGTTTAATACAGAGCTTGCTGACATACATGATGGTTATATCAGGAAATCACAGGTCTGGATACTTCTTTTTATTGTAGCACATCATCAAACTGGGTTATGTGACAGCCTGGCCGGATTAACAGGGTAGTTGTTTGGGAAGTCATCCCTATTTATACCATCATCTTCAGGTTTTCCATATATTAATCCCTGGTGTTACCTATATGATTGTAATATATTAACCTGGTCCAAGTCTGCTGACCTGATTGTTGACCTTCAATTTGCACAATTTTCACCATGTGGCTCTGTGTAAAAAGGATGCTCCGGGTTGGACCGGGGTTGGTGTGAATTAGTGTTTCCGTAGGAGGTGGCATGATTATGATGGGCAGGGTTTGTTGCAGGTTGTTCATCCACTTCCTGTGGCGAGCAGAGAAATGTCCAACACATTTCAACTGTCATTAACACCAGAATACGCCCACTCTACTGTGCATTCACAGACACTTAGTGGGGGGGGGGGGGGGGTCTGTAACAAAATGAGCTAATGGGGATAATGTCACTGAAACTGATTTATTTTTTTCTACGTTTAAACATCCACACAGATGTTGGATGTGACATATAATACATAATGTATTACGAACCCACACAAAAGTATGGTATCGGCCGGGTCAAACAAGTCCTCAAGAAAGTGGTGATTTCATCAGAGTATAATGAGGTCAAAAATACTTGCTTGTTTTTTTCTTGACATACCAAAAGGAAACCCTGTGATTAGTAAGGATATGTGAGGGAGAGGGAGTAAAGGCAGGAAAGGAAGCCATCCCAGCATGCCACCGCAGTAAGGAAACTGCTTACCAGAAAATGTGAAACAGCAGGAACCCGTCCTAATGCTTGTTGCTGGGAGAGAAAAAAACACACAAATAGTTGCAAGGCATCTACATCTGCATCACATTGTCTCAATCTTCAGTGAGGAGAGATCACTTTTAGTTACAGAGCATAAATTGATACAAAAGGCCAAAAAACCCCACCAAAAAGTTATTCTTGCAATGTGACTGTTACACTTTTTGTGCAATTTCTTGAATTTTTAAGCCTCTTCCGAGATAGTGACGCACCTTTGTTACACTTTAGCTCCTGGGATTGAAATTAATGCGATACCCCCTCTGAGCTGGCCGTGAAGATGGTCACAGAGCCGAGCTGTGTGTAAGCATGAGCCGACGCAAATGCATCCGTCTTACTAATGACGCTGCTGTCGCTTGGCTCATTCCATGATGCTGGCGTCATGTTTGCAAAGAAACATTTCAGGTTTCAGTGGTCAGGCCGTTCATTTACTTGAAAACAGGGTGATGTCATGCATGCTGCCAGATTCAAATTCAGAGTCAATTTTTTATTTTCTTTTTTTGTTTGCATAGCATGCAGTGAAAGTTTAGAATAGTTCAACGTTTGAACTGGAAACATGGGTGCGAGCAGGCTGTATTGCCTGACTAATTGAGTTTCTGATCTTGTGACTGGCTTTCACTGCAATTCCAAATATTTAGCCATCCGAGTAGCACCAAGCGTTTACACGTCGCATATGTGTGACTCTTGCATAAGCACACACTGATGTGGCTCTGAGTGACCTCTGACCTGTGCGAACAACTAAAGGGAGGCAGCTGTGGTTCATAGAGAACATCTTTTTTTGAAAACGTAAGGTGTGATCACTGTAAAAGCACAGCTGCTGCTGGGCATCTGGGCACCTAGAGCTTTGAAATGTTGTTGTGTATATAACGGTTGAATTGGGTCATTGACTTTTAAAAACCATCCAAACATTTACACTTTACATAATGTGGCTTCCAAAACATGGAGATTTCTTTGCCTTTTTTTCCTGGCAGGAACACACTTGGGAAGAAAAGTGACCTTGAAATATTAATTACTCATTTACTTCTATGAGCTCTTTTGGGGGCATTTCAAAGACTCTCCAGGTTTAATTAAATGTACAGTCAATTATTATTTCAAAAATGTTATGAATCCAAAAAGAATTCCTATTGGCTTTACTGTTGTCCAGCCCCAACACTTCCTCATAAGTTAATCTGATGTATAACATCATACAGAACATGCTACAGGGCTTAGTGAGCATCAGTTGGCAGGTTAACCCAGAGCCGCCTAAATGCAGCTGTCCTTTCTGGTTACGCCCCCAAAACAACATCTGAAACGGGATATTGTGCATAACATTTGCTGGCAGCGCTGCTGCTCCTCCCACATGTTACCAGCTGAAGGAGCTTGTAGCCACAGCTCACTTTGATTGACATACAGTGACCGTCTTCCAGCTGGCTATTTGATATGCTTATTTGGAACAAGGTGCTCCACATGACAAGGAGATAGGGGCTTCAAAAACTTCTCTCCAGAAAACATATGGGTGGCTTAGTGGATAGTCTGTCCAGTAATATTTACAGTCTGTGGTCGGACTGACGTGGAGTGTAACAGGTGTGATTGGTTTGCTTGGAAAGGTTGTTCTGCTTTGTATTTCCCGTTACTATGTCTTCATTGACATTTTCAAGCTGTGTAGAAAGTTGGATTGCTGCAGTGCAAGTTAAGATTATTATTATTGCTCAATATTCATCAGCTCCAACTCGCGCTAGATTTGCTCTATTTGCCCCGTTGGCGTGTCCGAACTACGTAAAGGAAATAAACAAAAGGAAGCTACAGCAATGCAGAAAAGAACCAGCTCCACCGCCTAAGGTTTGGTGGCATCATTACAGAGAACCGTAGGTCTTGGCTATGTTCATAGCTGCTATGTAGAACCACAAATCAAGCTGAAAGAATCAAGAGATTTGCCCAGCTTCTAAAAGACAAGAGAACATAAGTTTGCTTCCCCTTTTTAAAAAAACTCACTTGTACAGGAAAAAAAAAGAAGGCTTTTGATCATCAATTGTTATAGAGGATGAAATGGAAATTGAGTCATGTAGACGGAGACGTGGCTTTCATGTGGTGAAAATAGAGCAACGCTT
The DNA here is from genome assembly GCF_033807715.1 of Cololabis saira. NCBI lineage: Eukaryota > Metazoa > Chordata > Actinopteri > Beloniformes > Belonidae > Cololabis > Cololabis saira. The sequence goes on from NC_084608.1 coordinate 7,907,327, forward strand.
TCTTCCACCATCCCCCGCTGTCAAGTACAGTTGTGGGAATACATCTACCACAAGGAATAAAGCTTGCGTCCTTATTCTAAGGGAACATAATCAAGTTATCTGCAGAAAAACTTTCACCATCCAACTGTCGGGTGATTGTTTGATGCATCATACTAATGACCCAAAACATTCACCACAGGGGTCTAGAAATGTGTAGCAGGAAGCAACCCTGCAGCAGCCCCCTTTACATCCGCAGATACCCCCGTGTTTAATGTCCTTTTCACCTTTAACTGACACCGGGTCACATGTTGAGCCGGCCCCGCCAATAACTCGCCTCAAACAGTACACGTTTGTTAAAAAAGGACACGGCTGATCACTGTAATAACAGGGATGGCAGCAGGCCGAGCAAATGTCGGTGACTGCAGTCTCAGTCCGTCTGCTCTCACATGCTGCCGCCACAGCACAGTCCACCATCCACCTGTGGCACGGGACTATTCTCCATCATCCTCCCGATTTAGCAGTGAAACGTCATTCTCCGCACCTACACGGATAACACCTCCTGACTCATCTTCCCTCCCCTCAACATGGGGGGGGGCAATAACACACCTTGCATTTACATTGCCCAGCAGACATTAAACACACCTTCTTCGTTTTGACAAATAATTGGATAATTGTGATTTTCAACTCTTGAATGAACAGTTCAAGCTATTTGTATCTTCAGGGTTGATCTTAGTCAATTAAAATACAGTCTCAGTATGAACTGGTAATGTTACCTGTAGCTCCCAACAACATTAATCACCACTGCCACCACGGGACGTCGGCCAAACAGACAAATCTCCTTTTGGGTTTAAATGCTCACAAGGAAAACATCAAATTGACCAACAAATACAAAACACAAATATGGGATTTAAGCTTTCTAAAAAAGAAAAGATAGACAAAGTAGGAGTCGGTTTCATGCCTTGAGCAGTCTACTCATTTTTCTGGGTGATAAACTGTTGACCCTGTCTGGATGTCGTACAGCTTTCCACAGCTAGAATACTCCTCTCTGTACCACGTTTGTTAATACAGCCACGTATAAGCAAATGAATAGTTGGGAAGAAGTTGCATGCATTAAATCCCTTCACCCATAAATCTGTTGATGGTGTATCCTTTCAGGCTGTGTGAACAGTAAACATGGACAGTTCATAAGAGGATACTGCACATTCCTCATGACTGAGTGCTAACGGCCACCGACTGCAGCATGATGGCATAAATCTGCTTCCAAGAAGTTGGGACATCATGTGAAATGTAAATAAAAGCCCAAAAAATAAGTAGGAGCACTAGTATTTATGAGGGGGTAATTCAAGGTTCAACATTGTCCTTTCAGCGCCACAAAGCTGGTTCATTTCTTCCCTTATCACATGGTGGCTTATTTTGGAAACCAAACTTGCCCCCGGCCAGGCCTGGGTAGCTTGTTAATAGGAGGTCACAGCGTATTAAAGCAAAGAGTTTTCTCGGAAAATGAGGAAAGAGGATATCAGGTTGTAGATAATGAGTCCACGTCCAGCGTTAGACCACCTAAACACTTTGGTTTTCCATGACAGACATGCATTTGAGAATTGCATGTGTGTATATTTGTGCAGCAGTTCTCAGTACCCAGGTTGAGTTTACACAAAGCTGTTTAGTTTGGGGACTCTTTCCAGAGCTCAGGAAAAATGCTCCTCTGTTACCAAAATGGACGTTACTACTTTCCAGGAGTGTTAGTTGTATGCAGGATTGCAACTGCTTTGGGTACTGCATGTTGTTGTTTGTTGTTGGAGCTGTGGTATTATGGGAATTTTGAGTTCTTTGCCTAAATTACTCTCCTATGGTTGTGTGAGCTCCGATAACCTTTTAACCAGCTGGTCCTGGATGTCCACATGTGTAGTGTTCTCATGTTTTTGATTAATAGATGCAGATGTTGTAAGAAGAGGGTTTTTGTTTTAGCTGTAGAGTTTGGGTTATGCTGTTTTTTTGCTCTTTCTATGTTGAGAAAGCTGTGCCTTTTCACTGAAACCGACGGGCACCTCCTCTGGAACTGTATTGTAAGACATCCTGACAGTTTCTGGCAGATTTAAGCATCACCGGTGAACTGGACCTGTCTCGAGTCTTCAGCAGTACCTCTCCGCCTCCTTTCCATAGAAGAGTTGAATATTTGTCTGTCTGCTTCTCAAATTGAAACAGGAGTTTTCTGCAGTTTTGAAAACTTCACATCCTCTCAGACTTTAGTACTACTCCAAAATTTGAGGCATTATACTATTGAGAGGTGAAACGGAGTGGGAGGACTGATAACGTACACCATCAAATCAACAGAAATGTAAAGACAGGCTACAAGAGTGAGATAGTTTTATTGTGTCTCTGTTGGCATTTTTATCAAGCCATTTCACAGATGGGAGGTTGTGTTTCCTGTAATATCTCTCACACTTACACGAGACAGGTCTACTGGTGCTTAATTGTTTGAGCAGTAATATTTGTATGGTCAATTAATGAAGTAAATGCACTCAGTTTCATTTTTTAGTTTTTGCTTAAATTTTGTCTTTCTTGGCTTTGCCTGCTGCTGCAACATTGATGCATCTTATTATATATATTTTTTTAGATGATATGCAGCCCCAAATAATTTACCCAATTGGTGCCAACCGTCCCTCTTTTACATAAAAAAATCTCTCGACCGGCGGTGGACCTGTGCTATTGACTCACTAAGCTGATAACCAGTTACATAACACTGCTTATCATGAGCTCCATAACATTGATTTTTATGACAAATACCTTCATTTTTATTATTCAATGTTTTCTTTGGAAAAAATTCTGGGTAAAAGTACGTAAACAATTGTCCTGCTCTTTTCTGGAGCATGCCAGCTGCAAATGTACCAGGACAGCTCAGTGGAGGAGCTGTTAATGTGTTTTATTTGATTAGGTTCAGCTGAGTGGAAGGGTATTATTTTTCGTGCACGTGCTGCGTCGCTGCCACACTTGATCCCGTTGCGGTTATTTGTGTGACCCTGGCTGCATTAGGCTTGTGATTACAAAAATCAACCAAGAGAACTGCTGATCGTGATTAAAAACTCATGCATGCAGCCTTTGCGTGTGTGCACAAACAAAACCACACAGTCCTCCTGAATAGCCTCTTTTCATGTATAAGAGGGTCATTTAGGTGACGCCTTTCATAAATCAGCGTTGTAATCTCATTTGCCTGAGAAATTGCTCTGTATTTTTCATCAGCAAGGTTTCTGTCCACCAGTCGGACAGCTGATGCACAGCTCTCCGTTTATTCCTTTGTATGTTGTTTTCTATTATGTGAAAACAGAATAAAAACCATACTTTTATAGCTATGAAGCCATGGCAAGGTCAAGTCCATCATCCGTATCGGACTATGGAGAAGACACGCGTAGCACAAGGGGCAGTTAAATGTATTGATCAACTCACAGGTCAAGTATTTGATTCCATGGGAAAGGAAATTGCTCATGTAGTGGCTTTTGACTTGTGGCTTGTGTGGTTACAGAGCAGCTTTCAAAAGAATGTTTTCCAGTTTTAAATTCATTTACCCCCCCAAAAAAACAAAAAGCTTTTACATTTTTATAGTTGCAGTATTTAGATTTTTCACGTCATCTAAAAATAAACCTCTTTTAAGCTGCTGCTTCCCACAGCACAGAAAAGGATGGTAGGACTGGTAAAGATTAGGATCGTCTATGCATATATTTATCAGTTAAAAGTAACAATATTTACTGCATTTTTTGCACTTAAAAACAGATGACTACATTCCTCACATCAACACATCAGCTTCTTTTAGCTAATTTGTTCAGAGAACATGAGAGGAGGTAAAATCAGGCCACTCGTGATGTGTCACAAATTTGAGAGAGGTGGCGATGAAACAGATGGAGCTTGTTTGGGTTTTTACTTAATATAGACATCTGTAAATGAGTGTTGGCTCCAGGCACACACACACACACACACACACACACACACACACACACATATTGATGAGTCTCGCTTGCAGGCTAATTGAAATCTGGACATGGATTATTCATGCGTGACTGATGAATCTGGGGAATTCTCCAAACGATGAATTTCAGACTAGTTGACCTAGATCTGTTGGTGTCTGACACTATTTTCTTTTTTAGATGAAAATTCACCTAATTGTGTTTTTAGTGTCTCATGTAAATATGTGTCGATTCAGATTTAGTTTTTCGTTGTCATTTCAACTGTCACGTCTTATCGCCAGTTGATTTATGCAGATTTTCACATTCAAAAATGGTCATATTTGCACATTTTGTTTGGGGGAAAGAAATGCACTTCAGAATTTTTTAGTAGATATTATCTGGCCAAAAATAATGATACTTGTGTTAGAATTGAAGATAAGATCAGGTTTGGAGGAATTTAGCAGTTACAAGTGAATTATTTAGTTATCCGTCACTGGATTAAGCTTTGGTTATTCAGGGAGGAGACAAATGAACAGCCTTGAGTCTTTCTCATCCCGCACTCAGATTTTCCTTTCTTTCTTTTTTTCCTTAAAATATTCAAAGACATTCTGGCCCCTGCAAGGTCTCTGCTGTACTGCGTCATGCAGCCTGATAAGTTTAGGTTTGCAGGACACCGTATGAGACGAGGTCCTAGTGGAAACAGAAACAGTTTGGGGGGGTTTAATGGTGTTGGGCTTCTGGGACACCTGATGCTTATTGGACTAACGGCCACAGGTTATTTGTCATTAAAACTGTCCGTCCAGTTTACAGGAGAGCTGATGCATTGAAAGAAACGAGTGGAAAGCCCGGCCACGGCTGTCAGCATATTGAACAGGAGAGCTGCATCGGCTGTTGAGCACATGTGCTTGTGGTCGGGAGACTCTGAATCACGTCTGCTTAACTGACATCATCACTGCCTCCCTCAAGCTGTTAATATACTTGACCGCTTTTTATTTTTGCTTGTGTTTTTCCTAGTTGAAATGAATCATTTCAGTGGGAATTATGTTTTTCTATTGGACCTCATTACTTTCCGTGGGACAAAGAAACTGTGCTCAATGCAAAGTGTGTTACTGCGTCCCCGGTGCCCGAGTCGCGAGGAGGGAAGACCAGTCAGGAGGCCAGGACTGCGTGACCTGACAGCCCTGCTGTCTGTGTGGTCGGCCCCGCTGGCTTCACCAGCATCAGAGGAGCTGGCAGACGCAGCTCTGGCTGCAGGAGATGGAGCGTGAGCTGACTCCACGCTACCCTGGATGGCAACGGGATTTGCGAGGTGGATTTGTGTAGCACAAATCAAAATATGACCAGTCCGGTCTTCCTCTGCCACTCCTGCCGTTGTGGAAGTTGAACGCACAAATCAACTTTTTTAGGCTCTTCAACTTGTTAATGACCTGAGCTTCTTTTCTTGCATCCTTGGCTCTGTGGTGAGGAGGATGAGGAACTTGTGAAGCCCCTCCCAGGCCCCAGATGAAGCATTCCAAACCAAAAAGAATGAGTCTTCTAGCGTATCTCTCCGTTACCTTGAACAGGCTGTGTGCTGCAAAATGTGCTGCAATTGTGACCGGAATTTCCCGCGCTGTCCTGCAGATGTGACGTCAAATGACGCTGCATGCGCGTTCTCCCCCTTCTCCCGTGCCGGCTTAGCTGTTGGCTGCAGTACCCCCGACGGCCGTCATGGCGAAGGGTGGCGCTAGAGAGTCTCATTTCTTAAAAGGAGCCTCATGCTCCTTTAAGGTCAGTATTCCGGGTTACTGAAACATTGGGAATAATCTGTTTCCATGCTTGAGCAAACGGGGTTATCCCTGTATACATGGTAATTAATCATAGCGACGCACAGAGAACGTCATGACGCAATTCCCGTCATTTCCACTTCTTCTTCTTGTATCTAAATCCAAAACAACAACAATAACAGCAGCACGGTGGATAATCGGACCCGCTGGTACCGTTTTGTTTCTTGGCCCTGTAGTTCTTCTTTTTTCAGCGTTTTCCAGCGGAGCTTGATCTGGTCTGGCGTTCGTACAAATCCTGCATCGCGCAACTTTTCGCTCACCTTTTTGTAAATCCCTCTATCCCGGTACTTTCTACCGTCTACAAATGCAGAAATGTTCATATCCTTCATTACATTTATGAAGTGATTAGTCTCCTCCTGGTCTTGCTTTTCTCCGTGTTTATAAGAACTTCCTGGACTCAAAAGACCAAGATTCTTTGCGAAAAGAACATGCGCAGAAAACAAATTCCTGTTCCTTTTGATGGGGAAATCCCATTAGACTATACATGACCAAATATTCAGGTTAGAAAAGGAGTAACCCAGGGCTCATATTCGGGTTTTTAAAAACCGGAATATGAGCAAATTCCGTTATTCAAAGGGGTTATTGGTGTTTACATGGCCGTGCACAACCGGGTTATTGCTAATATTCCCGTTTAGAAAAGGGTTATTGACTGCATGCAAACGTAGTCAATGTACCCACTTTGGTGAGTTATTGACGGGGCCAACTTGATACACCTGACCCCAGGTCAGTCAATATAAAAAATATCAGGCCACGCGCTAAACTGGGATGACACACAGGAGTATCTCAATGAAAAAGGTGCTAATATAACTGTTTTACAAAGTAACAATAAAAATGCATATTCCCTCATCCTGGTGGGGCGTGGCTTGGCCTACGTGAGGGAAGATGCATCTGTGGGCCTCCAAATTACCTGCTCACGTTTTCATTAAATTTCAGAAATGCTAAAACTGAAACAGGTGAAAATATAGTACCAGTTGTGAGGTGAAACAAAAGCCTGGTAAAAGCTGTGCATGGGTAGCGTAAGCGTTTAAAGACACCCAGTAGCTTCCAACAGTGAAAGTCCAGCCTTGTAGGTTTCCTAATGAGCGTGTTAGAAGTTTCTGATCCACAGAAAAATGGAGAACAACAAATGGTTTCCCTTTTCTCTCTGCATGTATTGGACTACTTTAATCAGAGAAAGCTGACACCCCCCCGCCCCCGTCAAAGGGATTTTTCCTCTGAAAACCACAACATGGAGAGAGAACATCAAGGGGCTGCCGGCTCTGTCATCCCGGGTATCAGCGGTTATGCAGCCAAACGTCTGCATTTAACCATACTGCCACTGCCTTCATGCCCAGAAGGACAGCCTTCATGAGAGTAATCTGCTCCAAAGGTTGTTTCCAGCGGGTTGGCAGCACGTTTCCGCCCACCTGCACGTGCCTGGTGAATATTTCATGGTGGTGTATTCCCCAGGTCGAGCTTGTTGTAATTAGAAATCAACTTGAACGGTACAGTCTTCTATGTCATGTTCTCTCTGATTTGATGCTTTCAGCTACATGCACACTTTGAAAGGAGTCTCCGTAGATGTTTACGTAGCGCGTGACTGTGAGAAACTGGGCCTGTTTTGCACTTAGCCAAGAGGTCAAACACCAGCTTTACACCATCAGGTTTACATTGTTAATATTTGTTGGTTTATTTGTAAGAATCCCCATTAGTTATGCCCTTAAACACAGCTAGTCTTACTGGGGTCCACATAAAAAAAACAATACATTTAAAACATGCAGTTAAAAACAAGACATAAAGAAAGACAACAAAATAACACGACAAGCATACATTAAACTTTACCGTACATGTAATATCATTATCTTAAAGCAAAAAAACATACATGAAACATTCCAATATACAGTAAAACATCACATAGGCCATGAAAATCAGATGAAAAATACACCTTACCCTGTCCAGTATGTATATGTATCTGTATAAGGGTGCTTTCACACCTGTACCGTTTCAAGCAGTTGTTCCGATACAGGGAACGCTTCCCCCTAAAGATCGTAACATTTGTTACATATGTGAACACAGCAATCGCGCTCTGAAACGGTACAAAACAAGCGTTCCGAGATCGCCTAGGAGAGGTGGTCTCGGCCCGATTCCAATCGAGACCTGAAACGGTTCATTTTTTTTATTTGGAGTGAGAACATGATCCACACAGCAACCGATAAAACTCCATTCATTCATTGTGTGTGTGCTGCCGCGGCGCAAGGAGAGGAGTCGGTGCAGCCTCCACCACCTTCTCTCCTATTGGACGTGCAAGATGTCTTCCCAGGACGGCACAAATTAAACATTGTTTGAAATTAAACAATGTTCAATTCGGACAGGGTTTGCGCAGCCCAAACCCGGCTGCAGCAGGCGGCCTCTCGTCCGCACGCTGCCGGGCTCCGCTCTGCGCCAAGCGCACATAAATGAATGGGTAAAGCCTGATTTATGGTTCCGCGTTAAATCGACGCAGAGCCTTCGCCGTACTTTACTCCGTAGGCTCTGCGTTGGTGTAACGCGGAACCATAAATCAGCCAAAGCCAACGGCTGCGGTCTGCGCTGCGCTGAAAGGGGCGTGTCGTTTATCCCGGGGTACAGAAGAGGAAACTCCTTCCGCGTTCATTTGACCAATCAGAGAGCAGCTGGTTAGAGCATGGAATTTGTTAACAGCTTTGAAACGGTACAGACGTTTGCCTTGTGAACACAAACCCCACAGACGAGAAACGGAACAACTGTATCGATTCAGCCCCTGAATCGGAACAAAACAAACGGGCCACAGGTGTGAAAGCACCCTAAGTGTGTGTGCGTGTACGGTATCCTATACATATGATATTCCAAGGTGTTCATTTAGTTTTAGGCAGTGGTAAAGAATTCCATGATACTGGAGTTTGGGAACAAAAGAGCAGAGAAACGCTTTTTCTGGACGAAGAAAAAACGTGTTGTTTATTCCAGTCTCTTGTTTTTTTTAACGGCCCGTTACCAACGGTAACAGAACACTAACAGAAAACACATCGTCATCATTAATAACGGCTAGATTCTTGTGAATTCTAACCTACTGAAACTAAACAGTGTCCTGCTAGTGAGTGGCCACTACAATACCGGTATATAGAAATATCTGACCTCTTAACCTTGTTGGAGAAAGATTTAAAGTATTATTTTGAATTTTTTACTATCCATGTCAAAGGTTTAAGTGAGATATGACAGCAGTCTATGAGGAAAAACATATATTATATCATATATTAACCTCTAAACACTTGATAAACCAAATGATAAAATCTCTAATGATCTTTCCACATGAAAAAGAAACACATTATCAGAGATTATCATCAGATGTTTGTGTCTCTCTCTGTCTCGCCCCGTGTTTTTACACCGGCGTCAAACTTTTTCCACTGTGACCTTAATTTAAAGCTTCTGCTTGAGACATAATTGCATGCTTTCATGTGACTTAACTGCAAGGGTGATGACTGTCTTAAGTTGCTCATATGATGCTATAGACGGTCACATCATTCTGAGGTTAAAGTAGTGAAAGCAGCCTTGTTGTCTTGGATGAGGCGAGGCTAACTCAGCCGGTTAACGGATGAACGTGCATCACTGAACAGGTGCTGTCATGCACGTGTGCTCCTCTCCTGTACATGCATACGTGTCCATGCAGAGTTTTTTATGCGTTGTGAGGAAATATTAGCACAGACGGAGTGTGCCACAGCTTGGCACAGATGGCCTTCCTGTCGTCCGCCGCTCCTTCCACAGCTTGACACTGGACGAACCTCACACAGAGATGCAGCAGTTGGGCTTAAACACGCCGCTGTGAGAGGAGAGGAGGGGAGTGGTGGCAGGCTCGTGCATCACGCTCGAGCGGCTTTCACAGGTCCAACAAAACACTCTTGAATGTTTCTCTCGGCTGGCTGCTTTCACGGTTTGCTGTGCTGCGTGCGTAAGTTGGACAGATAGGGCTTTTAGGAAAGATGCACTGTAATTTTCTTGGCAAGTTGTTATTTACCATTTCTTTTAAATGCCTGATTCACTGAATCTGACCTTAATTTAATTAGATTGCCAAACTAAGAAGTTTAAAACTCCAGACCCAAATATGCTTCAGTGTTATTTATTGGAAAATTCAGTGGTATGTTCACATCAAAGCTCTGTGATAGATGGGCAGGGATGGTTTTCCAGCCCCCCGTGACCCTGAACCAGATGAAGCAGGTGTGGGTGAATGTTGAGCCTGTCATCTCGTTCTCTGTCCACTTCCCGCTGTGGACAAATTCAACTTGAATATGTTTGAAAAAAAGTCTAAAGATTTTGCATATTTAGCCTCAGTTTTGGACGTTTGGTATCAACTCTACTCTACAATATCTTAATTTGAATAACTCAATTATCAACTGTGCCTGCTCGAGTTTTTAGATCAAACCTGTGTTTTGTTAAAGGTATTGTGACATGAAAAACACATTTTTCTTGATTTTTTGTGTTTTGTTGGGTGTCTTGACATCAATTACACCCAAAAAAACAACGAACTTTTAACATTCAGTGTATTGTGTGCTTTCTGGGATTTTCCGCATAACTATGCAAAAACGGCGCACCTGGTTTGGTGGCGGGCCGTGACGTCAGGGCCCGCTAAATCACCGCCCCCTCCACCCAGCTCCCTGCCTCCTCTCCTCTCCAGCGCACCATAAAGGCTGATTTATGGTTCCGCGTTACACCGATGCAGAACCTACGGCGTAGGGTTACGCGGCGACGCGCTACGTACGCTGAACCCTACGGCGTAGGCTCTGCGTCGATTTAACGCAGAACCATAAATCAGGCTTAACACGGAGCTGTTTACAGCCTCTTCTGTTCTAATCACCGGAGGAAAACTGCTAAGAAGACCCGCGGCCACTGACTGGACTTAAGATAAGGAGACACTGCTGCTTGCATGCCTTTATTTTTATGATTGTTTGCTGTGGACTGTCTGCTTCGCCCTGCTCCTTTTCCATGCATGCTTCGCCTGTCGCTCCCGGCTTTAACTCTCCGACGCCGCTGTGAGCGTATGGCTCGCGGGGAGCTGCGGTCCCGGTCCTCTGGTCCCGGTTGGACTTCATCCTCGGGCTGTAGTCGCCCTGTCTGGGCTGTGTGTCGGTGTTTGTGGTTTGGTGTGCGCGCGTGTGTGTGAAGACGGCAGAAGTGTGTAGCGGTTGGTTGGAGGAGGTTTGGAGGAGGAGCGGCGCAATGATTGACAGGAAAGGGGAAAAAGGACCCGTTTTTCACGGCGCAAAAAAACACTGTAATAAAAAGCCAGGAATGGAGTACTAGAGTGAAGTTTTTCTTGTTACACTCTTTTAGACACATTTGAGGGATGTTGGCCAAGACTTTTAATAGTGTTAAAAGCATGATAAAAATGATGTCACAATACCTTTAATAGTTAAATATAATCAAATCAGCAGTTTTCACATTTTTTTGTCTCATCCCCAAGTGTGTAAAATAAGCTCGAACTGACGTTTTTATATCAAAAAGATGATTTGAGAGTGAAGCATATAATGGATCGCTCTCCTGTAATGGTGATATAAGTGGCACATGAGTTAGACTGAGCTAGTTATCTAACTTTAGAATTATGTTGCAATATTTTAGGTGTGAAAATCCCACTAGGAAAACTGCAAACATGCTCATTAAGCAAGGGCTGTCTGTTCAAGAGGTGGCACAAATAACACAATCAGCCTATTAGGCGTTTAGGGATCCTTCTCGTGTAAAAGCATGAGTTCAGGAACGACAGACGTACCCCAGTACAAAAAACAAAACAAAACTTTTTTTTTTTAAAGCCTTTGAAGTTTTCTTTTCGGAAATGAGAGAAATTACCCAAAAATGTCTGAAAACAGAGTAATGACTACAGAATTCATTGTCTTTTTTCAAGATGATTTATAAAAGAATTGTTTAAGTTGTCAATTTAAAAAAGGAAAAAGCTAACACTGCCATCAGATCGGTACTCGTGTGGGATCATGTGTGCAGGAAACCCAGCGACAAATGTAGTCCAGTGCTCAGCAGGACCGCGGTGACGCACGTACGAGATGTTTGTGCATTCTGTTGCCTGAAGGCACATGCCCCAGTCAGAGCAGGAGAGAAACCTTTTAATGCCTTAAAACATTTCTTTATGTCCAAAGTCTTTCTGTTCTGTTAAGCCTTATTGATCATCTCTGACCTGATGTCAGAGGGAACGACGTTGGAGTCCTGTCACATGTCTGCCCAGTGAACTCTCGCTGATGGCAGGTAAACCACAAAACTTTTAACCTGAAATTATTAAGATTTTTACATCAAATGTTATACGACTTAAAGTACCTTACTCCATTACCAACATTATCTTTAGCAATATTTTAAAATAATAATAATACATTTTAATTATAATGCACTTTACATTACTGAAAATCTCAAAGTGATACAGTTTGATAATTAAAAGAGAACAGAAATAATACAAGGGATAAAAAGTCAAGACATGGCAGAAAAGAGAATAAAACAATTAAAAACAGCAACTAGGGAGAAAAAAAACAGCATTGTTTAGTGATAAAAAGAAAGGTTTTTAGTCACCTTTTAAAATGTAAAATTCTTTTAAAATGATAATAATGAACATATAATGTAAGATGTATAGGTTTATTCTGAGAAAAATACAACCAGTGAATCAAATTATTGAATAATTGCTCATATACTTCCTTTCCTAACACTTCTGATACTTAGATAAGAATAACCAGTGAGGCCAATTTATTTGTCCACCAAGCCCCAAAACTACCAGCATGCACTCTTTGGTTGGTGCTCATTAAGGACCCTCTAGTTCTAACTAGAATGTGATGATATCTTTCCATGTTCAAAGACTCATTAACTTACTGCAACCTCACAAACGCTGAGGTCTTGCATTCTGTTTTTGAGGATTAACTCATAAACAAGTACAAGTCATTTCTCTTTTCAGGGACTGCATGTACGCCGATGTATTGGATTCTGCTCAAGTGTTCTGCATCAGCAAACACAAACACAGCGAGACTTCTCAGCAATTAGTACAGCGTAGCGCCACAAGCAGCTGTTTGAGATGGAGAAATATTGAGCGATAGAAAGGAAGAAGTGGGCCCGGCTGCCTGTCTTTGACTTTGATGGGCTTTCCTTCACCATCTGAAACGTTTCATGCCACGGTTGCCTAGCTACAGTGAGCAGAGGATGCAGGGCTGGGATGGGAGAGAAAGCAGGAGGGCGGGGTTGTGGCTCTCAGCTGGGTGCAGAGTAAATGAGGCCTAATCCACACTTCTGCAGGCAACAATTCTTCGTCCAAACGGGACCCATAACCAGCTCCACGGTGACAGCTAACGATATATGCAGAGGGTAAAGTGTGCATTTTCTCCTCTCCAAAACCACATCTTAATGATTCCAAAGCTTTCTTTGGAAATGCGTGGTCTCTCATTTACTGGATAGTTCGGTGTGCAACTTTTCTGTGCCGCTGACTGGTTTTCTCGGTACAGTTGTCTTCTCCAAGCTCACTGTAAGACAGCAGGGAAACTTCTCCCCCTTCTGCACCAACACCCCTTTCATTCCTAAAGTTTTCCAACCAACTGTAGTCACAATCATGTAACTGTACATTATGTAAAAGGGGGGAAAAAAGTCCTATTAATGAGGCTAGCACTGCCTCAACTTGGCTGATATTTACAGTTTCCTTACCAGCGCGTAGTGATGTCAGACCGCCCAGATGCCGGTGAATATTCAGATTCCGCGAGCTAATGATGTTAAAATTCCTGCCCACGCATGAGCATGACAGCATGACAGTCAGATTGTGTGCAGACTTTCACTCTTGAAAGCATTTTTCTTTGACTTTACTCTTGGTGCATTTAAAAGAATGAGAAAGAAGGGGTTCAGCGAACAAAGTCTGTTCTCTTCAACCACTGCCTTGATAAAAGAGACTCATCTGCATAATGTTTCTATGGCAGCTGTGTTTGCTTGATAAAGACCAGACGAACGGGAGGGGGGGGGTTGTATCTGGCAGTGTTTTAGCTGTTGTCGTGGTTCTGTAACATGAATCTACTCCAACCCCCCCACCCCCGATCCCAAGATGACTATCTTGTGCCGAACACTAAACACAATGGAAAAATCCTGTCGTCTGCTTTGGGTTCAAGAGTGAAAACATGACAGTTTATCTTCTGTAACACAGCGTATGCTGACTAAGTTTTCTCTTACTGGCAAACTTACTGGCACTTTATATTTTCCTCGTTTTATATTACATTTTTCTGTTTGATGATGATTTTAACAGCCTTTTGAGAGGTTTTACACAGCGTTCTTTACCACGAAACAAAATAATGTGTAAGACACGACAAGCATGTTTCTTAGCCTTTATTTTTCACCAGGTGATTCATTCACACGCAGCACTTTCTGTGTCATGCTGTTATCTGTCTGTCTATCCATCTATGTATCGCTGAAATGTAGGGATAGGACAGAGGGATTGTTTCAGGTAAACATTTCTAAACTCTTCCCCACCTTCTTCCACTCGGCACCGGCCTGACTCTGATAAGAGCGCAGCTCTCTCTGATGATTCTGCATCCGAGTCCTTGACTCTGGCACCTGAAGCCGTCAGACAGACCGGTGATACCAGCTGCTGGAGGTTTCACTGTTTTTCTTTTCTGTTCATCTGATCCCTCCATCGTCCCTCAGAGCTTTCTTTTCAAAACTTTGTTCGGTATAGAATAAGGTGGGACACTGAAACTAATCATAACAGCTTATTTATGGTCTTCTACGGAAGAGTATTAGGGCCATGCAGGAGAAAAAATATTTGAGAGGGGAAGATTTTTTTTTATTTTGCACTTCAAGAAAAAAGTCAAAATGTCGAGAATAATGTTGAAATATAATTTCAAAAATAAAGTCAAAATTTCGCCTTTTTTCTCAACATTTCAACTTATTCTCAACATTTCGACTTTTTTCTCGACATTTCGACTTTTTTCTCGCAGTGTATAATGAAAAAAAAATCTTCCTCCTCTAAACTTTTTTTTTTTTTTTCTCCTGCCTGGCCCTAATACTCTTCCCTAGTCTTCATTATCTCTAAGAGAGGTTTTTTTTCTTGATCTTGGCTCTGAATGTGTGAGCCCTGACTGGTTCATCTATAAAGGGTTGTTTTATAAACATTAACGGCATCCTACGCCATCCAACACCGCTGGGTTTCATTTAACACATTTGCCTCCCGACTTAAATCTCTAAAAGAGGAGCTGGGTGTTTCCCACCTCAACCACGTGGGCTTGAAAACAGTCAGTCAACAGCTGGACCGTGCCACGCTGCGCCATCTGGATCCCCTCAGCCTGGTGTCTCGACAGGTCAGCCAAAACCAGCAGAGAGGGCCTTTGTTGCAACACTGACGTTGCACAATGAGGCCGGCCTCGCCGCAGAACAGGAGGGCCGCTGGCTGAGCGCCAGCTAACTTGTTCATTACACGTACTAGTGCTCCCAGCGTGGCGGCCGTGGAAGCGGCGGCTCTTTCCTCTGCAGGTGGTGGATGCGTGTCAAAGGGCTTTTCTCAGCTCAGGGTGAAACACGGGTTGGCATTGATGCTCGAGCTGCTGCAGTGTGACTGTACTTCTGAAAAGAAAACGCTCAGATTCAACTAACCCCACACAGATGTAACAGAACATACATTATTTAAATGGTGTGTCTCATCTCTTTTAATTAAATGTGTTTTATTGCATGTACTTAAGCCTTCATATCACACACATGCTCACACGGCTGGGATTCTCTAGGAGTTGAAATGATGTAATTTTATCAAGCTTGGCCTAAATCCAAACGGTGACCTATTCCCTCCGCTCTTTGTTCAGCCTCCCTCCCTAACAATGTGCAACCACCACCCCTTTTTCCCTTTCCTCTCGTCTTCCTGGTGCCCCCCTCCCCCTATCCAGGTTGGTGAAACGGTGTAGGGTTGTTGGAGGGGTGGAGGTCAGAAGTGCTGGTCATCGGAGGGGGCACACGCCCAGTGTGGTTGCATGCTGTCATCTTCCTGTGTAGATGTGAACACGATCTGCAAGTTAGCAAATAGTTCCTGTATCCTCGCTCAGACGACCACAGAGATCCGTCACAGTGCCACACGCAATCGCTGGGTGACAGTGACAGCTAAGTGACAACAGCGGCGCTTTAAGAGCAGTTTTCTGCTCATAAAGTTGGCCTGAACAATATACCAGTAGTTTATCATTATAGTATCAACAAGATCAATAACAGTATCATCAATGGCTGGACACCAATAATAGTAACGCTGCTCGTCTGATCACTGCCTCAAGAAAATTTGAACATATCACTCCAATTCTGTCGTCCCTTCACCGGCTTCCTGTTCAATATCGCATTGATTTAAACATTTTATTGCTGACTTTTAAGGCCCTAAATAACCACGCCCCTAGTTATTTTAAAGAACTTTTAACCCCCTACCTGCCAGGGATCAGCAGGGCCTTCTGATCATTCCCAGGGCCCGGCTTGTGACCAAAGGGGATGGACCTTTTGCAGCCCGGGCCCCCAAACTTTGAACTCTTTACCTGCTGAGATCAGGTCGGCTAAATCCCCCACTGCTTTTAAATCTTTACTAAAAACATTCCTTTTTAGAAAAGCTTTTATTGTGGTGTGACTATTATTATTAATTTTAGACTTGTTCTTATCCACTATGCACTGTATTTTTATCTTGATGTATTTTATTGTTCTGGGAAGCACTGTGTAACTTCCTTAAGAAAGGTGCTATATACATTTTATTATTATATAGTAGGTAGTCTTAATCACCCGATGGTCCAACTGGGTCCTCATAGATGTTCACACCGTGTGTAAAGGCTGGTGCCTGAAAGACTTAAGCATGTGGAGTGTTTTTGGGGGGATTATGATGACAGAAGGAAGTTAGGAGTAGCAAGAAAAATGTGGGGTAGGTTTGGCACTCATAGTTCAAAAGAAAAACACTGTTTGTCTGGCTATCGTCTATCATAACTGAGCTCTGAGAGGCCTGAGAGATGGCTCTGCTGATTCTTTTTATTCGAAAACTTCAGGAGCTTTTCTGAGTGTTGCTCTGTCTATTCTTGGGATAAACTTGCTGGGACTTTCACTCCTTGGGAAATCTGCAATTGTCTTGAATGTTTTAATCTTGTCAATAGTCATTCTGGCTGTAGAATGATGGTTTCCAGATTGATGGACAGCAACAATTGCAGCAAACTGTCGCAACATCTACATGTACAGACGTGATCACACCTCCTTAATCAAATGACTACATCAAATAAGTTTGAATAGCAGCTTTAATAAGCTGTGTAGCCTCTTAATTGATAAGGAGGCAGGTAATGGTTTAATAAAGTGGTTATACACTGCTTCTACAGTTTGGCTAAGATTCTGGAAAGTAAATGCTGGAATCTGACATGCCGTTTATCTGATGTTGCAAATACTATTCTGCCTCTGTACTTACAAACTCCATCTTCATCCCCAACGAGGCACCTCAGTCCCAACTTTCCCAGTCAGCGATTAATGAGCTACTATGCAGTTTTATTAGCATAGTAGCCCAACCGCCATCCTTCATCCATCTTTTATCCAGCTCGACCTGCCTGTTCCTCCCGCGTCGCGGCGTGGTGGGCCCTCAAATATTTGTCAGTCCTCTTTGAAGT
Source organism: Cololabis saira (assembly GCF_033807715.1). Classification (NCBI taxonomy): domain Eukaryota; kingdom Metazoa; phylum Chordata; class Actinopteri; order Beloniformes; family Belonidae; genus Cololabis; species Cololabis saira. Next base: position 7,924,667 of record NC_084608.1, read on the forward strand.
CCTTTAAGTGACTCTCTAGCGCCACAAGCCCTCAGACTTCAAAAGAGCTTGGAGACAATAGCAGGGTTTGCCCGAATAACCTGTCGAGCTCAGAGCAGCCTCTGCTCTGACGCTGGACCAGCATCGAGTTTCTAGTGCACACAAGTGGAGCTTCACATCAGAGCAGCTTGGATGTTGCAAATACTTTGATTAGATTTAATAGTTTTATGTTTAGTGTTGAACTTTATTCGGTAGCAACGATTTGTCTTTAATTTCACTGTAGCTGTGTATCTCGTGTGATTTTTATGCCTCCATGTTACACAAGACACTTCCGATTTGACTCTTCATGTCTGTTTTCATTCTTTATTTTGCTGTTAATTGCAGTCGGTTGATTTAACGTCATCATTTTCCACGACGCAGAAATATGTCCAGGATGTTTGATCCAGTTTACAGAGAAACCCCCCCCCATCAACACCCAGATTCTCACCTTTGCGCTTGTCTCTGCTATGTTTTCTTTCCCATATCATCTTTCTCCCTTCCTCTCCTTCACTCTCTCTTTTCATCTCTCCTCTGTTGTCTTCTTTCTGTGTCGATCAATCTGCACAGATCTGTCGTTCTCATTTCTTCTTTTTTCTGCTTCTCGCCCCCTCCGCTCTTTGCTCTCTCATAACCCCTTCTTTTCACTTGTCTGTCACTCGTCATCTGTTTCTTTTTTCCTCCGTTTTCCTGTCGGGGACGTGGCTGTCTGTCTGTCATACGGCAGCCGAGCATTCATTAATGCCTTGAGTGACTATTGGAGATATGTGTGCATGTGTTAGCTTGATTTATTTATTGACGGGTACTAAATTAGCCTGTCGGTTCAATCGTTGATAGAAAGATGGATGGATGGATAATAGAAATATAAATAAAGCAACCATAGAACAGTATAGTTTCTTTGTAAATTAATTTTCTTTTCTATACCATTAAAGAAATGGGGGATACATTTTAATGTGAGATTTAATCAGGGCATAAAAATGAGGCGCTGAACTGATCGTGATGTATTCAGAGGTTTCCATAGCAACCACCTGGCAGACGACGGAGATCCCACATGTTTAGGTTTGAAACAAACACATATCTCACAAAGCAAGACGGTATGTCAGCGCTGAGATGAAATCACAAGCATAAAAACTTTGTTTGTCCATGTCGTTCATGTTGACTTGGACGAACATGCTCCGTCTTAAAAGCTGCAAAAAATTTGGTTTTAAAAGAATTGTAAATTGAGTTGTTGTGATTAAAGCTAACATCAGTTATGAAGTGAATGAAATTCAGATGACATGCATGTGTGTGTGTGTCTAAAATTGTAATATTTTGCACCTGAATGACCTGATGATGTCACCGTTAAGGGTTTTTATCAGTTTGGAGGGGCGTTAAATCAAACAAGTGCGTAAAGCCGACTGTCGGCAGCCGAGCTCTTCAGTTATTTATTGTTCAAACATTTATGTCCTGCTTTCCTGCCAGCTCCTCTCTGATGGGTTGGTTGTGGTGGCAGCGTGTGTGTGTGTGTGTGTGTGTGTGTGTGTGTGTGTGTGTGAGCAGACAGTGATGTAATGCAGATCTATAGTAGTTTGAGTGTTTGCCTTGTTAATTGATAGACTAACTGGGGTTAACGCTGCTGCGGCCCGTCGCCAGCGACCGGTTCATCACAAGAGCGCCGGTTGATACCTGATGGTCTGTCCATCCCGAACAACTAATGGGAAATCTCCGATTTGAAAGGTGTTTTTGAGAGTGAAACGGTCTCTTCTTGTTGCAGACCTGCCGATGGAGTACAACCCCTCAGACCACCCCCGGGCCAGCACCATCTTCCTCAGCAAGTCCCAGACTGACGGTCAGTTAACCTCTATGTCGCTCCTCCCATTTCTCCATGACTTACTTTTAAAATGCATCCACATGTAGCTGTATGATAACATGCACCCTTTTATAAAATACTGTTACAATAATGCGTCTGGTTTGGCTGCCGTTTCCAGCTTTCGTCAGGACTTCCACATCATAAACTGAAGTGCTCCATTACTTTTCTCCACATTACTTCACAGATAAAAAGAAGCTTTATAATATTTGTACACATGGGACAGCAGCTGGTTCAGCTGATGCATTTGTAGCCTGAAGGCTTGTATATTGATCGGGAAATAGATATTGAAACACTGGTCTCTTTTAATAGCCTCTATTAATCTGTTTGCGTAGTACATATGCACAACACAAGAGACAAACACTAGCTTTTGTAAGTGGAAAGATGAGCTAATCCACATGTAATATGACTCACTTTAAAGTTTATAAAGAATGAACATGACACAGTGATGCCTGTTGAAATTATCTGTGTCACAGACAAACAGAGACAACTTTTGTTTTTCAGTGGTGGAGCCCAACAAGAGAGGTAAGCATGCAGACGTGTCTGGTCTCAGACGGCTGGTGAAGCTGTGCTCACTTGGTGCTTGGGCTGGACTCTCTGTGTGGTTTCGAGCTCCATCGCTTCCTGTAAACGACCAGCGCGTCTCCCGCTGGCGGATTATGTGCATTTGCTGTTGATCTGCTTATATCTCTCTGTCGGGGCTGGTTTCTTTGCACTTGTTGGCCCAGGGGAGGCTGTGCAGCCTTGGACGTAAAATAAAACAACGCAGTAAATGATTTTATTATAGTAATGACACTCACCCTGGACACGCTCTGTTTGCACCGTTTCCCTCAGGTAGACGGTACAGAGCAATAAAAACAAGAACAAACCGTTTTAGACAGTTTTTATCCTACAGCTGTAACAAAACTCTACTCAATCTACTCAAAAACAAACTAATATGAAGCATTGTGTGCATCTGTAGGCTGTTTTTATTTATTTATTGGTTCTTAATCAGTTATTTGTTTTTTTTTTATGTTGTGTGTAAATGTTTTATATACTCTAGTAGTTATCTATTTATTTTAATTTTGTTGTTATATAACGACAATAAAGATCTAATCTAAAAAGTATTACAACAAGTCCATGTGAGAATACCTGACCACATCAGGACTAGGCCTGTGTTGAAAAAAATCGATTTTCTGATTCTAAATCGATTCTCATATTAATTCCAAAAAATCGATTTGTATGTCTAAAGATTTTTTTAATTTATTTTTTGATTAAAACATTATTATTCTTTTTTTTTTCATCATTACATTTTTGCCTGGTGAACTTTAATCCCAGTAGTCCCAGTAGTTTTGAAAACTCCTGAACTAAATTAACTTTTCTTTAGAGAAAATGCTGGACATTTCAGCTTAAATTTCTAAATGTTATATTAGTTCAATGAAGTTCATATTATCTATATTTACTATAGCTTGTTTGGTTTCTCTGTTATCGGACACGGTTTGTCATGAAATACCTGAAAAATGCCGGGTGCTTCATGGCAAGCTGTGTGTCTGGTGACAGAATAAATCAGACAAGCTAAAGTGATTTGTTTACTGCTTGAGCTGTTGCAATTTCTTTCTTTTTTTGCACTTTAAATGGATATTGAAATCCCTTTTTGAGTTATTTATTTCTTAGTTATTTCACAATAATTATTGTGAAATTATTATTTCAATAGTTAGTCATTGATAGTCATATAATCCAGGCAACACTGACCCAAATCAATATCGGATCGAATCAAATGGTTATAATCGATTCTGAATCTTAAGAATCGGAACCGAATCGATTCTTGACATTTGAATCGATCCCCAGCTCTAATCAGGACAACATATCACAGAAATATTAAGTCAACAAAGTGCAGGCCTAGTTTTTGCATCCTCTCAACACAGCAGAGCTACATCCCCCTATATGGTCAAGAGAGGTATTAGTCCATAAAAATGGATGTAAACTGATTTGACTGAAGTGTTACATCATTATTTTAGACATATTGTTTTGGTTTTTTCATAAAAGCAGACCATATGCATCACCTTCCAGATTATATCTCAATTTCCAATATCATGATTTAGTCAAACTATGCGGTTTCATCTATGACCCAGAAGAGTGCTGGCTCTTTTTTCCCTGCTGGACATCATTATACAGTCATGATGACACATTAAATATTTTGTGGAAAAACATGTGCGTGTTGGAGAAGTAAGACGCAGTAAGTCCTGGGACGAGAAACTCAGAGAGGTACACTACTTCATTGTCTGGGTGTTTCTGCATCCTCCATCTGCTCCAGTTTGCTCCAGTTTGCTTTGCTCGCAGTCATTTGTGTGTGTGTGTGTGTGTGTGACTTCTGCTAATTCACGGTAAATATATGTACACATTTATTTTGATGATGTTTTTTACTTTATATGTTTTAGCCGTTATAAATGAATGACATTCAAGCACATATTTACATCTTTAATCTGTTAAAGTTGTTCATATAGATAATTCTAGTAATCTAAACTAATCTCTGACACTCCTGGGTGTGTTTTCTGTGTATTAGGTCACGTTTATAATTATAATAACAGCCTACAACACAGCACTCCATGCAGTGAACTTTGTAAAACCAACAAATCATCATGTCCATCGACGGGAATTGGCGTAGCCAAAGGCCAGATTTCTATGTCGAGGATTAAATGAAAAAGAAAGAAGCCCGTGTGACGAGCTGTCCTTGAATAAACCACAGCTTAATCTCATTTGGACTCGTGCACGCCAAAATGATGAGTAATGAGCCCAAACTCACATTAATAACCGTTTTCCATTTTAATAAGGAGAGAAGGAAACATTTGCAAGCTCCTTTTTTTGGTCCTAAAACTATATTGCTTTGTCTAATGTTGTGTAAAATCATGGGCGCAATTTCCACTGGGGACAGGGGGGACATGTCCCCCCCACTTTTCAAAATCAGGTTTTTGTCCCCCCCACTTTTTACAGTTTAAAAACTAACGGTAGGCTCAGCCTGTAATTGCGAATCATCAAGACACTCTGTGCGAAGGTACTGACGGCCCGGCAGCCCCGCTCTCCCTCCCTCCTCCCCTCTCCCCTCAGTGCTGCTCAAGGCTGATTTATGGTTCAGCGTTAAATCGACGCAGGGCATACGGCGTAAGGTACGCGGCGACGCGCAACGTACAGTGCGCTAGAATGCGTCGATTTAACGCGTAACCATAAATCAGCCTTCACAGACAGCCAGGACGCGGCGCAGAAATGAAGAGTAGCCGGCAGCTCAGTTTAAAATACATTTTTGCAGCGGGACAAAAACGCAGCAGCACTGCTGTGTTGCAGGTAGGCTGTGCAGAGATGAGTAGCCAAATATTACTCAACATTACTTTATACACTATTGTTACTAGCTAGCTAAGATGTAGACTGTGAGTGAGTGAGAGAGAGAGAACCAACACTATAAACCCCCCCCCCCCCCCCCCCCCCCCCACAGTCTCACACACACACACACACACACACACACACACACACACACACACACACACACACACACACACACACACACACACACACACACACACACACACAGTACTTTGCATTAAAACTACTCTTAAAAGAACAATTTATACAAAACCTTGATTTGATTTGATGTATTTTATTTTTGTACATGTAAAAAAGAAACAACACTTCATGAGAAGTTTAAGAAAACAAAACAAAACAAGGAATTTCATCCTTCAAAACTTGATAAATTGATTTACATGTGACAAAAAAGGAGTAGGAAGAAGTGTAAACTTAAATAGGAAGAAGTGTAAACTTAAACCGTACTCAAGCAAATGTAACTGAGTACTACCCACCTCTGGTTATGTGTGTTGTATAGAGTATGGAAAGCACATTTTCTCTCTGCTGTTACTTCACTAACTGTAATGTTGGACTTACACCACAGACTCAAACTCAGAGAGAGGCAGGGGGAAGCAGCAGCACTGTAGTGCAGGTAGGTTAATATGTTGTAAATGGTTAGGTGATTTTGGTTTGTTTATAAGGAAAGGAAGGAATGAACATGATCTATTTTCATATTTCATAGGAGAAATATGTGGAGAGAGGCGCAAGAGAAGAAGTGCAGGCAGGAACCCAACCATGTTAGCCCAAAAGTGATTGTAGAACAGCATCTCAGCAACAAAACCTTAAGATCAAGAGAAGTGGTACTGGGAATTTCCTTGGCTCCATTATAAACAAGGAGTCAATGAAATCCTATGTTTTTTCTGTGCCCAAGCTTTTGAAAAATGAAAAATCAAACCTGGCCAAGAATGCAGATCCAGCATTTTCCCAAAACGGGCAAAAAAAAAAGTTAAAAAGTGTCTAAAAAAGTAAATGCATATTAAAATTGTTTGATCGTTCGCATTCACACACACATAGTCTTACAAAGCCACACTGCACATCCACTCTACAGCTACACGCACAAATTTACCCATCCTACTTGTGTCCCCCCCACCTCTGAAACTAAAGTTTCGCCCTTGTGTAAAATAATACAACGAAAAAGTTAATTCATTCCTCAACGTCCTGGGGGAGATCTGAGCCCTGGGAGATGCTGCCCCCTGTCTGTCAGGGCGAGGTACTGCACCGACCTCAAGGTTAACCTGCTCTCTCTTTCTCCTCTTCTTTTCAGTTCGGGAAAAACGGAAGAGCCTTTACATCAACCATGTAAGTAGGATCATAAAACTGCTCTTTTTAAATGATTTTAACTGAGAAGAGGTTTATTTGATTTTGTTTGATTGATGTCCAAATAGTTATTTCCATGTTTTGTATTTTTTGCAAGTTTACTCACATTTCGGAGGACAAGGTAAAACCATCCTTTCAAAGTAAACTACGCCTCTTGTATTTCCCCCTCCCATTATTCATAGATTTCATATAACCTTAGTTTTGTATGTTTTAAACTCACATAAACTGTTTTTTGGTAAGTGCTTGAACTTATAGTAAAAATAAATTAATTAGTTAATAAGAACAAAAAAGAAGTTGTTGTGGTGCAGCTCATCAGTGTTCATCTTTCCTCTGAGATGGAAAAAGGAGAAAAATTATGATTGCAATTACCCAAATTCAGCCAGTCAAAATGTATGTTTTTGAAAAAGGAAAATTATTGTGTAATTGTAAACAAAAACAGGACGAGGAGCCTTTGAGAACAACATCTTTGTTGCTTGATAATTCTCTAAAGATGTGCTTCACCATAAATGTCATCCTGCATGCCACCATGTGGAGCACGGACAGAGAGCACGACCTGCAGGACTCCTGTTTCCCAGAGCTGGTACTGACATGTATGCTTGTTTTCTTGTGTGTGTTTGCTCACTCACACACACCACAGCATCACCCAGGCCCAGTGAGACGGAAGTACAGCTCCTGTTCCACCATATTCCTGGACGACAGCACCGTCAGTCAGCCCAACCTCAAATACACCATCAAATGGTAACCTGTCTGATTGTTTACGGAACGACCTTCCACAACGTCTGATATCAAAACAAATAATTGAAATATTGTCCTGGTGTGTTGTTTCTATTTTGAAATGGTTGATTATATCCTTTTTTTTCTTGTCTTTGCAGTGTAGCCCTTGCAATATACTACCACATAAAGAACAGGTGTGTGAAATATGACATTTCTTCTTAATATAGACTTTAATGGAACAGTTCTACATCTGATGTCTAAATCAGCCCATGGTGACAACTTTGTCCCGGAAGGCTTTTTGTTTATTCTCACCCTTGATTATGTGTGCATCCGTCTTCAAATAGGCCTGTGATCAGAGATGGGAGATTGTTTCCTTCAACTGCAGCTTGATATTTTCCTCTCTTTCTCCTTCCAGAGACATAGACGGACGAATGTTGCTGGACATCTTTGATGAAAAGCTGCATCCTCTCTCGGTAATGCCCCAGCTGCAGAAGCATTTCCATCATGTACAAATTGTAAAGCTGTCAGAGTTCATCAGCGAGACGAAGCACACGAGCCCAGGAACAGCTAATAAACCTGTAGTGGATGAACAAGTGGTGACATCTGTTTTATAATCTCAGAAGCATCTGGGTAGTTTAATGTATTCATATATTTACGTGGTTGGCTCGGTCTCTTCGCCACGCGCTGCTCATTTAAACATTGTCTTACCATCATATTAGACGGTTGATGTTTGTACCTGGCGTTTTGTTTTAGAAATCCGAGATCCCTGCTGACTATGACAAGCACGATCCTGAGCAGAAGCAGATCTACCGCTTCGTCAGGACGCTGTTCAGCGCCGCGCAGCTCACTGCCGAGTGTGCCATCGTCACTTTGGTAAGAAAATAAGTCAGTGTTTTGTGTGTGTGTGTGCAGGAGGGAGGGAGGGAGTGTTGCTTTCTTTGTTCTTTGTTTCAGGACCTGAAGGATTCCTCCTGAAATAGTGTCAAGGATGCAGCTTAAAGCGAAGTTCCTATAAAAACACTCCCTTTTTCAGAGCATAAAATCTGAATTTAACAGGAATATTGTAGCAACACCAGTTTAATTACCTTTCTGAATTACTCAGGTGTGGAATATATAATTAGTGAAGTGGCACATGATAATTGTCTCTGCGTGCTCCTGCAGTGACCTGTTCTCCGCAGAGTCTGTTCAAAATTAGGACTGAGCTCAGATTCTGCAGTAACCACGTTTTAATCACCACTTCCTCCTGAATGTGTGTTCTCCTTTAGCACACGTGCTTAAACTTTATTGGGGGGATTGTACATTCACATGAGGTTTTATTTAGCGGTCTCCTTACCTTGAGTCATGTGCGGTTGGAAACCGGCCCCCTCCTCCCCTTCCCCCCTCATCTGCCCAGAAACGTCTCCCTGCACTTTCTCCCCCCGACGACACGTGAGTCCCTGGGGACGAGGAGAGTGCATGTCTGACACAAGTGTCTGCGTGTTAAGATGCTTCTCGGCTTCCCGACACTTGCACAAATGTTTGAACTGCGAGCGTGTGTTTGGATTGAAATGTGCAGCAGTCCAGGTGGTAACTGGAAGATGACGTACTTTATCTCAAGTGTCTGTGTGTCTACCCATGTGGTCATTCATAAAAACGACACGGAGCGTAGCCTGGCATATGGTGGGCCTCTCCAGACCCCCCAGAGTAAACCTGGCACACCGTCAGTAATTGAATAGAGCTGTTTGCAGGAGACTACAGGCTTAGTTTAGCACTGCGGCTAACTTTAGACGGGGGAATTGAGATGAAAGACGTGTCTTCTCCTTCAGAGGTGTCAGAATCTGGAAACATTTTAAATGTTAACTTAAAGACAACAATGCAAGGAACCGCCCACTTCGTGGCATGCTGGATAAACATAGGAGCCTTTCAGACTCATTCTCCCAGGATGCAACGCAGAGCGGCCTGTGGCCATCAGACTTTACGACCCCTCCCTCGCAACGGCCGTCACTCGGACTTAACTGTCTTAACTTAACTCTTATCACTTATTTATGTATTGCAATGATTCATTGTGAAATACTACAAAAAAGCACTTTATGCAGCGCCTATCCGTCGATACATAACATAACCGTTTGTATGAACTGTGCTGTACAAACTGCTATACAAACTGTATCCCACAGAGATCAATAGTATTTCTGATTCTGAAGAAGTTTGCAGAAACCCGAGAGCGAGGGCTGAGGCCACGTTTACACATAGCTGATTTACAAAAACGGATATTTGCCTCTCTATATTTTGAAAAATACCATCATTTACAACAGATCGTTTTCAAAATCTCCATTTACACGAACCTGCATAAATACGCTGTTAAGGTGCTATGAGCAGCCAAACCTACAGGGGGCAGTGTAACGAGAAGATAAAGTCATGCTAGCCAATCAGAATCCTGGAAAAAAACATCAACAAATGACACGAGTAACTTCCAGTTACTTCCAAGATGAACGAGAGTCTTTCATTTGGAGTGACAGAGAAGTGGAGTTACTTTTAAGTGTGACTTTAGAATATAAAACAGGTAAAATACAAGAAAATATTGACGGTGGCCAAACAAAAATGTAAACACAGGTCGCACTCATGACGCTGGTGACGTTTCTGTCGCATAATGTGACGTTCTGAAGCCTAAATGTCCGTTTCTCTCTGTTTACAAGCAAACGTGAAGACTGAGTTTTTGCAAATCTCCACTTTGGCCGGTGGTATCAGAAATGATGGTTTTTGGTGACTTTGAGCTTCGTTTTCATGTAAACGAACGGCCAAAACGCAAGAAAACACCACCGTTTTTGCTACATGTAAACGGTGCCTGAGCCACAGCTGAGGTCGGCCTCCATTGCCTGAAGGCCCAGAGTGCTTCTCGGCATCATTTGTCTGGTTACCTGAGCCTTTTTTGGACAACAAGCCCAACCCTAGCTGCATAGTAGGACGATAGAGTATTTGAATCACCTGTCCACGACCCCGTTTTCATCCCCTAACCTCATTTATTGTCCGAACCAAGAATACTATGTGCAGCGGTACCTGGGCGGTAAAGCCCCCAAAGCAGATGTAAATCCATGTCCAGCAGTGTCCTGTTCAGGCCCGCCAGGCACTTACTACCGACCATGAGCGTGATTTATTCTGGGTTTACAAACGGGGGTAGGCAGTCCTGGCCCTCGAGTGCTGCATGTTTTAGATGCTCCCCCGCATCAACACACCTGGTTCAAACCAATGGATCGTCGCCAGCTTGTCATCAAGGTCTGGACGAGTCTGTTAATGTCACAGTTAACTTGTATCAGGATGTGTTGAAGCAGAAATAAAAACAGGACCAGGGTCGCCCACCACGGCAAATATAGTAGTATAGAAGTACAGAAGTATTCATATTGATGTACGATACGACCCTGGGAGTTATTTCAGGCAGGCAATCTCTGCAGTGCACCTGCTTATTATTGTTCTTTGACCTATTTAAGGAGGAAGAAGTAAGCATTCTTAGATGCCCTCGGATGTTTCAACCTACTGTAGCTTGCTGTCAATCTGGATTCCACCTGTGGGCTCCGATTCAAAGGGGGGGTTAGTCTTACACCCCTGTATTTACAGGACTGTCTCAAAAAATTAGAATATTGTGATTTTCTGTAATGCAATTAAAAAAAACAAAAATGTCATACATTCTGGATTCATTACAAATCAGCTGAAATATTGCAAGCCTTTTATTATTTTAATATTGCTGATCATGGCTTACAGCTTAAGAAAACTCAAATATCCTATCTCAAAAAATTAGAATATTCTGGGAATCTTGATCTTAAACTGTAAACCATAATCAGCAATATTAAAATAATAAAAGACTTGCAATATTTCAGTTGATTTGTAATGAATCCAGAATGTATGACATTTTTGTTTTTTTAATTGCATTACAGAAAATAAAAAACTTTATCACAATATTCTAATTTTCTGAGACAGTCCTGTTTGTGTAAGCCTGATAAACTTTGCTTGAATGGAACCTAAATGCCAAATATGTGTTATAATAAAGTGTTTCAAACTTACTGCGAGAGTTGTCTGACTGAAATAATACTTTAATAATATTGCTATAAGTAGAATAATAGTAAGTACGAGGCGCAATCTTTGCCAGTTTTTCTTTAAGGTCTCTGCAAACTCACATCATCTCGTATTTGAAAGTTTTAAGCCATTAAAGCAACTCATGCCGAATCTCTCAGGTTTGCAGTTTTTAGTTTTATTCACACAAAAAAAGAAAATAAAAATGCAGTCCCTCTTAAGCCGGCTGTAAAATCCATAAACCCTGTTTGTATCACCCTTTTTAAATCTCTGCCCTCATTGTTAGCAGTGATAATACGTGAGAAACAGCCGGATGCTTGCGCTCTGCTCACAGAGCCCGTTTGATCCTGCATGAGGCACGGAAAGTCTACTTTTTTTTGCGCTCCCTTGTAATCGGAGATCAATGAGATTTCCTGAGAAGACCTTTCCCTCATGCACCTTAACGCTTCCAGCTACAAACCTGAGTGTGATGCAGCCTCCAACAAACGGATGCATGATCCCCAGAATTAGTCTCTGTGCAAATACTCAGGCTTGCAGTCTCTGGGAGCCTGCGGGCTCCGGGAGCTCCGGGAGCTCCGTGCTATGTTGGCTGCAAGAAATCTGGAAACGAAAGAAAAGAAATAGTGACAGGGTTCCAGGGATTTAGATGGCATGGATATTTTATGAGGGAGTTCCCTTTGAGGAAGTGTACGGCAAAAGACTGCAAAACTGTAGAGTTGACGAGCTAATTCTACAAATTGGAGCAGAGTATTTTACATGTTTTAATCAAAACAATGTCTTCTTTGTGTCAGGTTTACTTGGAGCGGCTCCTGACGTACGCGGAGATCGATATTTCCCCTGCCAATTGGAAGCGCATCGTGCTGGGGGCCATCCTCCTGGCCTCCAAGGTCTGGGACGACCAGGCGGTCTGGAACGTCGACTACTGCCAAATCCTCAAAGACATCACTGTGGAGGACATGTGAGTGGCCGCCAACGCCCCCGGAGCGGTGAACGCTCCGCTCCCATGCCGTAATGCACTTTGCTAATGAAAGAACGCTGTATCCAGATGCCGCAGCTGCCCCGGTGCACGAGCACCTCCCCGCCACATGCCTCACGAGGGATTTCAGAGCTTACTGTTGATTTATAAAGTGCTTAATGAGTTGTGTATTGAATCTGTCTGGTCTTTTTCAGCCATGCAAGACTTCCACGGCCCTCAGACCTACTTAAAAATACAGCTGTAGCCAAAACGATCCCACATCAGGGCCCGCTTCCGTCATCGTTATTATTCTAATGCTTTGTCTACGTTGTTCAGTTCTTGTGTTTAAGTGAAAACTGACGTTATTAATTACCAGTTAAGCTCCGCTCTCTGATGAGGTTACTTAAATTCTGTCTTGGCAGCCTGAAAGTGATGAAAGACGAAGTAGCAGCTCTCTCTTTCCCTCGGAGGGCGCGCTCTTCGCCGGGCTGCGGTCGTGATCTTATTACTGACACGACTCCACTAGATGCTCCACATCGGCTCCTCTCGGGAGGAAGCCAGCGTCTTTGTGTGGGAGGTTGGAAAATCTCATTACCGAATGCACCAGATGACGGTTGAAACGAGATCAGCTCGGCAGATTTTTCAGGATAAAACACTGTAGGCGTCTGGGGCGGAGAATGTCAACAGGAGATGCTAAAACACGACTTTTACTGCGACAAAGTTTTCACTGATTCCAGTTTTGCATCCAATCCTAAAAGGCTTTTTTTATTCCTCACAAAGGACTTCAGCTGCTTTGACGGCAGGAAAAGATGTATTTTTAAGTAAATTCTGCAGAATGAATCAGGATCATTTGGTTTGTTGTGACTAGCAGTTTATAAACTTACAAAAAAGGAAATATGTGCCATGACCTTACTTTTAATACAGTTTCAACCATTCTTTGTGGCAATTTACCGGACGGTGACTCTGTTTCCCCCAAAACGTTTCCTCAAGTCTCTTCTGCTGCTCTGGATCGCGGCCAGCTGAACCCCGGACTGGCATTAAAACAACTGGAGGGAAGAGCACCGAGGAGCAGAAAAACACAACAATGAAAAGATGCAAATAGTGGAAGGAGCACTTGAGCGAGATAAAGAAGAAGCGGCAGTCGTGTGCAGTCTAAATTTAGCCCCTGCAGCCTGCCTGTAAAGTGCGTGGGTGTGCAGCAGAAGCTGGGAAGTGGATCGGCCACAACTTGAGTCAGATAAAAGTCGTCTTCGCAGCGCAGAGAGGAATGCAGAGATGCTGAGGAGAGCAAGGCTGTGCGTGACAGAAGCATTGTTAGGATTAATGTGTCTTATCCATAATGCCTGGAGCTCTTTCTTTAGATTCTTCCTCACCACGAGGACAGGCTTATGTTTCTGTATGTACTGTAGCTGCTCTGTGGCTCCTCCTATATCCACCTGTGCAGGATTCCTTAGTGGAACTCTGAGTTAACCAAAGTGGACTCTTGGTTCAAATGTAACGAACTGTCATTAAATGTCAGCAAAACAAATTTAATTTTATTCAAATCAAACAAAAAGTTGGTCCACACTGGTTACTGCCTATTTAAAATAAATGGGCAGGAAATAAAAAGAGTATATGCTACTAAATTCCTGGGGTTCCATATTGATGATTCTCTCAATTTTAAATGTCATATTGACCATCTTGTAAACAAACTGTCCAAGTATGTTGGTTTGTTCTACAAGATCAGACACTTCCTCTGTCTGCCCTTCTTACGTTGTACAAAACTCTCTTTGAACCTCATCTCAACTACTGCAATGTGATATGGTGCAACACCTTCACATGCCATCTTAAAAAATTAGTATCTTTGCAAAAGAAAGTCATACAGGCCCTGTCTTATATAAAATTCCCCCACCCACCCTCCATTTCACCGCTTTGAGTTGCTAAGACTGGCTGAGCTAAACGATTATCATAATGCTTGTCTTATGTTTCAAATGGTCAACAGGCTCAACCCTAGACTTAGTAGTCTTGTGCCAATCTCCAGTCCTCAGCACACGTACCAAACAAGAATCAAACCACTCATATTAGGGAAATGTCGCCTCCATGTGCGCGCCAGTATGAGTGTTGTTTGCAGGGGGCCGCAGATTTGGAATAGGATTAATGATTGGCCTCAAGGTGTTGCCTTCTATCTCCAAGTTTAAAAGACAACTAAAAAATCATCTTTTACTAACCTATATATAATAAATGCTTCTTCATGGACTGCTGGGATGTATGTGTGACTGTATGTGTATGTGATGATAAGTATGTATGTATGTTTTGGTGTACTTTGTATGCATTTATCCATCACCATCTCTTTACAGATGGTAACTGCTTATACCATTGACTGTACCACTACCCTTATATGAACTATGGGCCCCCACCTATAAGCTTTCCTAGCTTCCTTGGGGGACCCATTCACTCTACCCACTTAATTCGATTGTATTATTATAACTATTATTATGGTATTGTGAATAAATTCAAACTTCAATGATCTGTCCATGTTGCATCCAAACCTCACCCAGGTCTTAGTTCTCTCTCTCTCCCTCTGCTGAAGGAACGAGCTGGAGCGTCAGTTCCTGGAGCTGCTGCAGTTCAACATCAACGTGCCATCCAGCGTGTACGCCAAGTATTACTTCGACCTGCGCTCCCTGGCCGAGGCCAACAACCTGAGCTTCCCCCTGGAGCCGCTGAGCCGGGAGAAGGCCCAGAAGCTGGAGGTGAGAGGCTCCATCACAGTCGGAATGGATGAATGAAACTACACCGGTGTGGGTGCAGTCAAGTTTATTTTTTGTTTATTGTTGGCTTTGTCTCGAACAACAAAAAAACCCATCAAATTAAGTATCAAAATATTTAAAAAAAAAGCAAAACAATTTAAGTCTCATCCAAAAATAAAGAACAACAGCAAAATAATGTGTTGGAGAGGGAACAGGAGGAAGCAGAACACTTATTTAGTCCTGTCCCTTCCTCACAATATCATATAATATGCCATAGATTTAAAAATAAAAAAATAAGAAAAGACAACATAATAATAAAATAAATAAATACAACACAAACAATTAATAAACAAAGATCAAGGCATAATTAAACTGGCCTCCTACAATATCCTGAACTCAAAAATGAGTTCATTTCCCAGTCACTTCTCTGATGAGTTACATTTGTATCGTATATGATTTATCACATAAGGAAAAGAATAATAATCAAAGAAATACATACAGAAGGTAAATTGAGTTCTTTAGAGGTCCTTATTTTTCTTATTTTATATTTGTCAAGAATAGAAGTGACCAAGATCTCAGTAAACGCAGGAAGCATTTCCACCTCAGTCTCACTCTCTATCCTCTTTCTTTCAGGCCATCTCCCGTTTATGTGACGACAAGTACAAGGACTTGAAGAAACTAGCCAAGAAGCGATCTGTGAGCGCCGACAACCTGGCGGTGGTGCGGTGGTGTCCGGCCATCATTTCCTAACACCGGCCACCTGCGGGGGTACATGGACCTGAACCCTGTTTGTTTTGTTGTCGTTTTTGGCCTGGTGAGCAGGCAGCAGGTGGACAGCTGCTCTGCTGATCAGCGGCTCTGCCTGGAACACACACACACACACACACACACACACACACACACACACACACACACACACACACACACACACACACACACACACACACACACCTGCTCTTTCTCACACAGTCTGGCACTTTTACGAGCGAGCTCGCGCTCTCTCTGCTTGTTGTACATAAGAGAAGTCCCATATGCTGCCTCCACTGATCCAGACGGGGCTGAGCCGAGCAGAACTGATGTCCACGAGTCAAAGCCCTCGAGATGAAGACCTGGACTGCAGGAGGAGAAGCAGCCAGAGATGGAGCTGTTGAAAAACTGCGTGAAGTTGGGAAAACCGAGACATAAGAGTGGCAATATCTTCCCACAGCCCCCTCTGACGTGCAGTGGAACGACGGAGACTGTGACCTGTACATTCCTTTGATTCCCATCCTCTGGTTCAGTCGGTTCCTCAACCGAAGTACCAGATCGTATTGTTTTTAAACCTCTTCCAGACACGTCAGAGTTTCCCAGTTTGTGCTTAAACCCCCCAAAACCTTCACGTTCCACTGTGTAGTCGTGACTGCGAGGCCGCCCGTCATCAAAACACCACCGAGTATTGGTTTAAAGTGTTGCCACTGAAGTCCTGCAGAGATCTGACGATGGAAAAGCCCTTAACAGGAAAACGGTGGCGTCCTCACAGCCCCGCCGTCCAGCCACCGTCTGCAGAGCAGTTGTAATGTGTCACTCGGCTTGAAATAACGCATGCGCCGTTGGGAGAAGATCGTCCTCGGACGTCAATGAGACACCGTAGAGCTTTCTGTCGTGTGAAACGTCGTTCACTGCCATCGTCCCGACCTGCGGTGCCTGCAATAAGCTCCTCCTCCACCCGGATGTCAGGGGAGTCCAACAAATCATTCAGACGTTTGTTTTTTCCTTCAACATTTTGTACAGTTCTTCCAGTTTAAAAGGGAGGAGCACAAATTGAACTATTCAGAAGCCACTGAACGGATGCATCTTCAGGATTATGAAAAAAAAAAAGCACTGAGCAAATGACGGAAACGCGGGAGAGCTGTGCACTTGTTTCCAGGTGGACGCTGTACAGTGTAAATACAGTAGACTCAATTCATATTGCTAAAAACAGAGAGGGAAAAAGAAAGAAGACCCAGAATCGTGGGAGAATACTTATATTAGATCAGTTTTTATGGCAGGCCGGACGGAGAGTTTGTGTTTCTGTTACTAAAGGAGTGGAAAGAAAAAGATGAAGTATTGAGATTTAAACGGGAGACGCCACTGAGGGTTTTTTTTTTTAATGTCTTTTGATATGTTACATTCTGTTTGTGGTGTACAGATAATAAAATACGATTCCTGTTCATTTCACTGTTTTTTGTTCTAACCGAGCCGCCAGGTTCGTTTCTGTTGATGCTCGTCTCTTACCAGGCCCTGAAACAGACAAAATGTTGTAAAAGTTGTCAAAAAACAGGATCATACACACTAGATTCATTTAAAGGTTAGTAGTTGAAGAGCTTGTGATACTTTTACAGTTTTACTGTTGCCTGTCTGTTTGTTTTTAAAGCCGTGATCATTTATCTTTCTTTCTCCTGTTAACGTCTGAATCTGAATGCAGCTCGTTGTCCTTTTATGTGTTTATTTTTCCAACTGAAAGATGGTGAGGAACGAAAATAATTGAACCAAGAATGTTATTGACGCACGTGTGGATTATATCTTTGACTGTTTTACATAATTTCATCCGTTTCAGAGCTTTTCAGTGTCTCCTTTGCATCTGGATACAAGCAAAGACAAAATAAAGAATATTTTTTCATCATCTTCTCCCAAAGCGAAGGGGGGAA
Source organism: Cololabis saira (assembly GCF_033807715.1). Lineage (NCBI taxonomy): Eukaryota > Metazoa > Chordata > Actinopteri > Beloniformes > Belonidae > Cololabis > Cololabis saira. The sequence goes on from NC_084608.1 coordinate 7,942,322, forward strand.
AAAAAAGGAAAAAGAAAAGATGGAAACATTCAAAATGCAGTTGAGGGTTGAACGTGAAGTTACAAGTATTTTAAGACATTCTAGTTTTATGAGGAAATTTCCAGATTATAATACGAGTAAAGCTTTTAGTACCTGAACTGTGTAGTCGTGGTTGTTTTGCCTTATGATCCACCGGACTCTCAATCCTCCACTTTCTCACTAAATACACATTTTTATACACGTCGGAAGATATCACGACATAATTGTAAAACGCCTGTGAAACAATTTTTAAATACACTTTTCTAAATTGAATAAAAAAAACTCAAAAATGATCCAATTTCGAACATTTTTGTACTGGCCTCCGGCTCGTTTCGGTGAATCTCAGCGACTTCAGCGGCCGAGACGTAAATGTGCTGGTTTGATTTGATTTCTTGAGGTCCATGGACAGGTGTCTGGTGTCTGGGAAGAGTGGTGTTGTTGGTAGGCGGGAAATAGAAGCGTGCACAGGTCATTAAAGCAAAGTAATGTTACTGGACTGATTGTATTTGCTATTTATTGTGCGCGTGGGTGTGTGTGTGCACGGCCCGGCTCGGTGTCACCAGCACCCTGGAATGAGCACTGATGCCCTGCGGTCAGCGATCCTGAGGCGGGGTGTGTCTGTCCGGCGGTTACTCGGTGTGTTACGGCCTTGTGCACTGAACTCTACCTCTGCATCGTGTTATGTTTTTCTAGAGTTTTCTTTCTCTTCACAACGGTTTTTACGTTTTGACAAATTCAGCTTTGATCGTGAGGGTTTTACACGCCAACATCAGTCAACTGCTGTAGCTGTGACCTGTTTAAAAAAAAAAATATTTTGTGTATAGTAAACTTTGTTTATTTCTATCTGTCTATCCTTTTGTCTTTTATTCTTGTTCTCAGTTTGCCAAACTGTTTCTCTTGTGTTTTCTACTTTGATTTCCATTCCCGTTTTACTTCTGAAGCATTGTTTAGAGAGAAATCTGTGCAAGAATTAAAGTATGAAACCTTGAAAACCTAAAAGTGTCTTAGTCTCTTGAATGTTCTCGAGTGGAAGAACAGACTCCGGGTCTTCTGGTGCTGAAATCTTTACACGAGCAAATAAATGACATTTTTCTGGCTGGTTTTACTTGGTAATAACTAATAAAGGGTGAGTTGCATTACACAACGGTGGAGTAGAAGAGCCTTGCAAAAATATGAACTCTCTTTGGGTCATTGCAGCTTTGACAGGAAATGATCAGTACTTTGCACTCATTTTACAGCACTTACAACTTCATGTCTACTTCAATTTTCTACTATGGATTCAGTAAAGTTGTATGTTCTCCATAACCGGATGGGCAATGTGCGTCAGACTCTTGGTCGTTAAACAGATCTGCGTCAGTTTGAGGTTTGCCCTTTTGAATAGCACTTTAGGAGAAACCAAGGGGTTTAACTGGCACATCTGTCCCTAACAAAGGTTTCTTTATCTGAACTTGAATCCATTCCTTTACATTCCCAAGTTTTTCATCCCATCATTTGGTAGGGAGGCCGTGATGGAGAACACCGAAGAGCATCACCAGTTCCTCATCAGGTCTCCCTGCCATACGCTGGTTTGTATTCAATTTCAATTCAATTTATTTGTATAGCATCAAATCATAACAAAGGTCATCTTATGACGCTTCACAACACAAAAAACAGAAATAAAAGTGATCAGATATAACGCATCATCATCAGAGCTGGGTAGAGTAGCCAAAAATTGTACTCAAGTAAAAGTACTGTTAAAAGTACTCTGTTACTGTTACTTCAGAATAATATGACTCAAGTAGAAGTAAAAAGTAGTCATCCAAATAATTACTTGAGTAAAAGTAAAAAAGTACTTGGTGAAAAAACTACTCAAGTACTGAGTAACTGTTGAGTAACGTCTGATTTATTTTTTTAACACAACCATTCAAACAGACAAAAGTACAAAATAATCATCTTCAGGCAAATTAAATCAATACAATAATAAAATAAATTAAAATTAATAAAAAATAAAAAATTGCTTAAATTAAAATAATCTTAAAGTAAATTCAAGTACTTTAATAAATAATAAAATAACAGAATAAAAAAATTAATTAACCACAAGTAGCACAAAATTTCAAGCCTTTGTACTTTTCTTTTTTAACCAGGCAGAACTAGAACAAGCCCATGAACTCATAGAAACTCTGTGTGTGTTTGAGTCTGTGTAAATGTGACAAAACATGCAAAAACAAACATTTTTCCCAAAGAATCACCCAGTGATGTCATGAGATTGACGCGTACGCGGATAAAAGAAAAGTAACAGCTCAACGTAGCCTAATGTAGCAGAGTAAGAGTAACAGTTTCTTCTTCACAAATCTACTCAAGTAAAAGTAAAAAGTATAGTGATTTAAAACTACTCCTAAAAGTACAAAATTTCCCAAAACTTACTCAAGTAAATGTAACGGAGTAAATGTAACTCGTTACTACCCACCTCTGCGCATCATAAAATACTTTGTATGTGCCCCGAAGCCTCCTTATATCCCTGTCATCACGGGGCTGATGGGAAATCTTTCAGATAGTTCAGAATAAAATGTGTCCACGGATTTCTTGGAGCTTGCTTTTCTGCACTGAAGGAGAGTAAATGCAGCTCCTCCAGCGGCCGGTGCTCCAGGTGATACAAGCTTGTCCTCTTATCCACAGTCTCCCTGTTTCAGCTACTTGTACGTCAGGACAGCAGCACCTGCTTCACAGACAAAGGTCACGTCTTTCAATAACTCGCACAGGAGCTGGTTTTCCTCACCAGTTTGAAATGTTCTGCCCCGGTGGGCCTTGACCTCCAGCCCGCTGTCTGAGCCTCGTGTGCCACCGCAGGACTGGGCTCTTGATTTAACCTGCGTTCTGATTCAGCTTGAACGTGCGTGCCACTGTGCTCCCAAACGTAATCCAGCTAAGTGTGAAAGAGCAGGGAGGCCCGTTCCTCTCCTGGACGGACGGCCAGCAGCACCAAAATATCCCAGCAATGCCAGGACAGCGGCGTGCCGTGGGAGGTGTTAAGAATAGACCTACAATAGGACACGCTCCTGTCTTCTGTTGTCTGAGGACGGGCAGTTGTCTGCAGGGGACGGGGAGAGACTTGGTTTCCTTCACTCGGTCCTGGCTAAGGGGTGCGGGCTGGATTTTGCCCACGAGGACCAGCGACATGCTTCACCTGGGAGAGAGCCTGATCCCTCCCAAGGGAGTTACTGGAAGCTGCTGTGACCCCTGACAGGAGGGTGGAGGTGGAAAACAGAGAAGAGGTTGTAGCCCGTGGCCAGCAAACACGATGGGATCAAGTCCTTCAGAGGTCCTCTTCATCTCCGTCAACCACAGCATCACCTTGATGGGTAAGAACTTTTTTAAAGAAAGACATATACAGTGGTGCAAAAAAGTGTTTATCAGCCACCAATTGTGCAGGTTCTCCCACTTAAAAAGATGAGAGAGGCCTGTCATTTTCATCATAGGTACCGGTAACTTCAACTATGAGAGACAGAATGGAGGGAAAGAATCCAGGAAATCACATAGAAGGATCTTTACTGAATTAATTGGTAAATTCCTGGGTAAAATAAGTATTTAGTCACCTACAAACAAACAAGATCTCTGTCTTTCACATACCTGTAACTTCTTCTTTAAGAGGCTCCTCTGTCCTCCACTCGTTACCTGTATTAATGGCACCTGTTTTAACTGGTTATCAGTATAAAGACACCTGTCCACAACCTCAAACAGTCACATTCCAAACTCCACTATGGCCAAGACCAAAGAGCTGTCAAATAGTTAAGCAGCTTGGTGTGAAGAAATAAACTTTCGGAGCAATTATTAGAAAATGGAAGACATACAAGACACTGATAATCTCCCTGGATCTGGGGCTCCAAGATCTCACCCCCCGTGGGCTAAAATGATCACCAGAACGGTGAGTAAAGATCCCAGAACCACACAGGGACCTAGTGAATGACCTGCAGAGAGCTGGGACCAAAGTAACAAAGGAACCATCAGTAACTCACTACGATCAGGGATCAGATCCTGCAGGGCCAGACGTTCCCCCTGCTGCAGCCAGGACATGTCCAGGCCCGTCTGAAGTTTGCTAGAGAGCATTTGGATGATGCAGAAGAGGATTAGGAGAATGTTATATGGTCAAATAAAACCAAAATAGAACTAGCCGTAAAACATCACTGCTCTAGAGGAGATCATGGAGGAACGGACCAAAATACCAGCAACAGTGAGAAAACCTTGTGAATACCGAATACTTATTTTCCACTATAATTTGCAAATAAATTCTTTAAAAATCACACAATGTGATTTCTGGATTCTTTTTTTCATTCTGTCTCTCATTGTTGAGATATACCTATGATGAAAATTATAGACCTCTCTTACATTAAAGGTATTGTGACATGAAAAACACATTTTTCTTGATTTTTTGTGTTTTGTTGGGTGTCTTGACATCAATTACACCCAAAAAACAACAAACTTTTAACATTCAGTGTATTGTGTGCTTTCTGGGATCTTCCGCATAACTATGCAAAAACGGCGCATGTGGTTTGGTGGCGGGTCGTTGCGTATAAACCCGCTAAATCACCGCCCCCTCCACCCAGCTCCCTGCCTCCTCTCCTCTCCAGCGCACCATAAAGGCTGATTTATGGTTCCGCGTTACACCGACGCAGAGCCTACGGCGTAGGGTTACGCGGCAACGCGCACCGTACGCTGAACCCTACGGCGTAGGCTCTGCGTCGATTTAACGCGGAACCATAAATCAGGCTTAACACGGAGCTGTTTAGAGCCTCTTTTTTTCTCCTCACCGGAGGAAAACTGCTAAGAAGACCTGCGGCCACTGACTGGACTTAAGATAAGGGGACACTGCTGCTTGCATGCCTTTATTTTTGTGATTGTTTGCGCTGGACTACTTCGCCCTGCTGCTTTTCCGTGCATGCTTCGCCTGTCGCTCCCGGCTTAACTCTCCGACGCCGCTGTTAGAAGTCCGGGACCAGAGGACTCGACTTCCAGTCGAGTCCTCTGGTCACGGACTTCATCCCCGGGCTGTAGTCGCCCTGTCTGGGCTGTGTGTGTGGGTGTTTGCGGTTCGGTGTGCGTGCGTGTGTGTGGAGACGCCGGCAGAAGTTTGTAGCAGTTGGTTTGGAGGAGGTTGGGAGGAGGAGTGGGGCAATGATTGACAGGAAAGGGGGAAGAGGAAGCGTTTTTCACGGCGCAAAAAAACACCGTCATAAAAAGCCAGGAATGGAGTACTGGAGTGAAGTTTTTCTTGTTACACCCTTTTAGACACATTTGAGGGATGTTGGCCAAGACTTTTAATAGTGTTAAAAGCATGTTAAAAATGATGTCACAATACCTTTAAGTGGGAGAATTTGCACAACTGCTGATTAAATACTTTTTTGCCCAACTGTATATTTCAATTGAATGAATTAAAACTTTATTCCTGACTTAATCTCAATGTGTGTGTCTTCTTTGACAGGAAAGGTGTGGTTCATCGTGATGGTGTTCCTCCGTATCCTGGTCCTGGTGTTTGCCGGCTACCCTCTGTACCAGGACGAGCAGGAGAGGTTCGTCTGCAACACCATCCAGCCCGGCTGCGCCAACGTGTGCTACGACCTGTTCTCCCCCGTCTCCCTGTTCCGCTTCTGGCTGGTGCAGCTCATCACCCTGTGTCTCCCCTACATCATCTTCGTCATCTACGTGCTCCATAAGGTCTCACGCTCTCTGTCCTCGGCCCTGGACTCCCCTGGACGCAGCCAGCCGTCTCCTCAGTTCAAGCTCCAGCGGGAGTCATGGCCCCTGGGAACCTTCACCGGGGCCTACGTGGTGCAGCTGCTCTTCAGGACGCTGCTGGAGGCCGGCTTCGGCGCGGCTCACCACTACCTCTTCGGCTTCTACATCCCCAGGAGGTTCCTGTGCCAGCACGCCCCCTGCACCACCCAGGTGGACTGCTACATCTCCAGGCCCACCGAGAAGACGGTCATGCTCAGTTTCATGCTGGGCATGTCCGCCCTGTGCCTCTTCCTCAACATCCTGGACTTCATTTGCGCCGCCAAGCGCTCGGTGAAGCAGAAGAGCCGGAGGAAGATGATGGTGGAGAGGATGTTCTCGGAGGAGCAGTGTTTTCTCTCGGCCGGGGCCTGCAGGGCGGCCGACCCCGACTCCTCTCTCCCTCCGCCGGATCCGGAGGTGCAAGCTGGGAAAACGGGGAGTTTCAGGAAGAGGTGCAGCTCCGCCGGACACCCGGACTGCAACGCCGCCAGAGCCGACGGCTGCTCCCTCTCCCCTGAGGAGCCTCTGGAGAGGAACGGCAGCGAGGTGGCGCTGTGCCCGCGGGAGGCCACGCCGACGCCCCGGTCCATCCGGGTTAACAAGCGCTGCAGGCTCAAGCCCCCCCCTCCGCCCAGGCGGGACCAGGCCCCGCCCTCGGGGCGGCCCGCAGACTTGGCCGGGGATGATGCAACGGCCGTCTGTATAAAGAGGGTGGGTCACTACACGCTGGTGGAGCTGAACAAGGATGAAGACGGGCCAGAGAAGAGATCCGAGTGGGTGTGACCTATGACTCTTTTCCACTAGCACCTACTCGGCTCTACTCATCTCAACTCGGCCTGGTTTCTTTTCCATTACAATTCAGCATCTGGAGCAGAAGTAGGAGGGTTGGAGCGATTGTGTGATCTAAAGGAAGAAGACAACAACACTAAAGATGTATAACCAGGAGGAGATGATAGATGTGCTGCTGGGTCTGTGGCCTGTGTTCCATATCAAGTTAAAAAATGAGAGTGAGAGAAACTTCAAGTGGCGACGCTTTTTTTTTTTCATCTTCTTTCTTTCTGTTTGTCTCGGGGCTGCTGAAAAGTCAGCTGGAGCCGTGAGCAGCTATGACAGAATTCCTTGTGGATCTGGTCGTTCCTTATCTCCCGTCTAGATCCTTTTTAATTCTCTCCTCAGCACCAGGTTTATGAACATCTGCACCTCAGAGTTGGATCACCAAACAGACTTCTGCTGCCATTGCTGGTCGAATGAAATGAACAAGAATCCGTCAGAGTCTCTTTCTCTGATTTCCTCCTCCTGACTCAGACGTCTGACTCCAACCCCCCGACCAATCGGTGGCCTGTAGTGTGATGATGTCAGATACAGCCGACTCAGCAGCTTAGAACCTCGGCAGAATAGATACAGAAAAGTATCTACTCGGCACGTTAGACCCCTAGTGGAAAAGAACCAAACAGAGTGGAGGCGAGGCGAGGCGAGCTGAGTAGGTACTAGTGGAAAAGCGCCATTAGAGCCCCCACCGTTTTATCTGGCAGGTAAAAATGAGGGAATAACGGGAGAGCGGAGCAGCAGCAGCTGCTGGGACAACTTTGCTTTTACACACTTTATTTTTACAGCGCTGCGAGGCCTTGGGCGTTCTTCTGTGGACATCATCCTTGACAAACTTCTAAAACCAGCGCAGCCCACCTGTTTCTTCCCATGTCAGTGTTTACCCCCAGCTCATTCATCGCCGTATCCATGAACAAAGGAAGGCCTTGGACCCCCCCACCCCCCCCAGGGCCGGCCAACCCGGTTGCCTTCACCTTTCCTGGTGTGGTGAATTTTTTTAGCACCTTTTTTTTTTTTTTTTTTTTTTTTTTGTGAGTGAAACAATTTTTTAACTGTTTGACTCAAACCTGAATTGAATTAGATGCATATTTTTGAATGCCATGAAAACATGGAAAACAAATTATTATCCAGCAATTCACTTTAATACAAAATAACATGAACTGAATAAAATAAGTATCTTTCTTAAACAGAAACCTGCCCTGCTTAACTTAAAATTGTATAAATGAATATAAAACAATGGAAAGAAAGCAGAACATCCATTCTGTAATAGTGCACATTTTTAGTGCAATAACAAAAATGCAAACAGAAAGTCTGCAGAAAACGTGTAAACATATTTGTGCCTCAAAGGCCATGACTGTAGCTACAGTTGTAGTAAAACAGAAAACAATAACTTATGAACTCAACAGCTCAATGCCATTTTCCATTGGCATTTTATGACTATTTTCTGACTCAGTAATACAGGACAAAGTGCGTCCCTTTTCAGCTCAATACGGGGCGCGTACTTTAGTTTATAAATACGGGACGATTCCGTTTTTCAAGGGACGGTTGGCAACCCTAACCACTTCAGGTTCCACCAGCCTGGACACCAGCACCGTCTCTTTGTGTGGGGGTCGTGGGGTCAGGCTGGACACGAGCAGCCCCAGGCCCGGTGTCAGGAGGTCGGCCTCAGAAATGAGAGGCAGTAATCCGGCTAAGGTGCTATCCAGCCCCTAGAAGGGAATGCGACTCCTCCTGTGAAGTGAAGAGCGCCCCTAAAGCCGGTGTAGGATCACAGGGTAATTATGCTCCCACACGGGGGGCTCTGTATTTATGGAGACAGCTTGTCACTCTATTTCAGGGCTCCGTGGAGCTATGAGCAGTATAAACCTTAACCCTCTACTAAACCAGAAATAGAGCCCAGCAGAGAGGAGTGCAGCCTGTTGCCCTGCAGGATAACGGGGCCCTGCTCCGCCGTGGCTTGGGTTTCTCCTCCATCAAAGCTCAGATTAACGCAGGCCTGACAAACGCCCCCGCATGTCCGTCTGGGACGGCAGAGCGTTGCTCCGTGCAATCTGTGGGCCTGTCCTTTCTCCAAATGTGCTAAGTAATTGATTCAGAGCTGTTTGTGACAGTGTCTGGGCGGCGTGTATCTCGTGTATCTGATGTAGCTGAAGGGCTGGTGTCTCCGTGTAAAGGGATAGCCCTTGATCTTCATCCTCTGGTGGCCTTTTTGAAGATGACGACCATCGCTCCCAGGCTCGTATCTGGCCTCGGCTGCTCCCTCACTGTCACACGGGCCAGCACAGTCTTTTCATCCACACCAGAACGGGGAGGATCCACTTCTTTTGTTTTTCCATTAAAAAAGGTTGTGACGGGCTAACTTTTGATGATGACATTTTTATAAGTAACGTCCAGTGCTGTTTATGTTGCTTTTGTAGTTGAAATAATAAAGTTTCACTATTGTTTATTCACATAACATTCATTTTTATTTTGAAAGAAATATGCATTTAAGTCAGTTAAATCAGCCCAGTTTTTATCCATCAATTTATATTCCATTAAAATTCAAAGTTATCAGTTATCAATGGACCATTATTATCAATTATCAATTATCCCTCTGGAACTCCCTCTGGAAAATGAGTTTAGTTCCATCCGCTATAGAAATTCCTTTTTGAGATTACTTTTTTATGTAATAAAAATACGTTATTTGGTGTGAAACAGAGCCCTGTGTTATCCAAATATGTTATTTTTAAGGTGTTATTTTTAACACATTTGGATAATATGCAGTCAAACAGCCTGGCCTTTTTATTTTGGATAATTTTATTCTATATTTTTATTTTGCTGTGCAAAACTGTGTTTAATAAACTATATTATTAGATTTTGGATATTTATTTGATACATTATGGTTTTTATTAATCGAATTGTTAGACTAATCATTAGATTAGATTAGTCGACTAATCAATAAAATAATCGCCTGATTTATAGTTTTTAAAACCGTAACCCCGGCCCTATTGGATGCCTGCACGTGCTTTTATGTGTCGTCCATTTGCATCCTTTTTGCTTTGTGTTTTGGTAAAGTGTCTTTGGGTATCTAGAAAATCGCTATATAAAACCTAAGTATTATTATTATTATCATTCAGTTTAACATAAAATGTATTAATTTACACTCTTTTTTCATTACTTTTTATTTCTTCTCTAATATTAGCCAGTTGAAACTTTTAATGGCATTTATTGTAGTTATTCTTGTTCTTTCCAGTTAATTGTTGCTGGACTTTAACATGAGGCAACATACGGGGATTTCCTTGGGCCCTGAGCGAATAGCAGGTAATGGTTGTATTCAGGTAAATCTTATTTCGGTCCCACGTGGATCAACTGCATAAGCAAATCAGTTTTTTGTCCATTTACATCACAGTTGAGCCAAACATTCAAATATTGAAAGGGCTGCAGAGGCCACGCCAACATTGGAGGGTGTGACAGTGCTGCCCTCTGGTGGTGGAGATGGGGAAGTGCTTCTGCGTTCAACTCCAGCCATGACGTCACTGCTCTTTAAAACTGTCTGACTGATGATGTTGATCTGTGTTTTCTCCTGTTTTTTTTTCTAATTTATCTATCAAAAGCAGAGATTATTTCCTCAGTTGATGCCACACTGCCATAACTGCGACTTTATTAATCCGATGGCCAATAAACATTAATTCATATGATAAACAATGTTTTATTTGTTTACATGGGTGTTAAAGCTTTTTACTTGTTTTGTTCATTAAATATATTTTGTGCCTTTTTTACATGTATTCCAATGTGTGTTTACAGTTACAAAGGATTAATGTTATACATGCAGTGTGATAGATATTATTGTTGAACATTTGCTTTACTAACAAGGTCATGTGAATTGTTAAAATCTCCCCTACATGTAGTGAAAAGGTAGTTTTTCTTGAGTTTTTGAGCAGAAAGGAATAACTGGTTTGTATCCTGCTGTAACTTTGTGACTGCCAAAACCCTGCTAGGGATTCAAATACATAAATAAACACAAATCAGCCTCAGCGAGAACAAAAAACAGGAGTGCTTGTGTTATTTTGTTATGTGTAACGCAAGCCTAATGTGTATTTACATGAATACGTCTGCAAAACTCGGTGCTGAGACTGGATTAAAATGCCCTTTGTCCTCCTGAGGATCCTTGTTTTTGTTTTCACCGAGCACGTCACTTGTCAGAGTCCTCCATCACCCCAATCCTTCAACCTGAACCTGGACAACCCTGTGAGAGACGTTGGCTGCTGAGCTGCTGATCAGACAAACATCATAGTTCCTGGGAGATGTCCAGTTTGACATCTGACGACACAGGAAATTTTGACCCCCCCATTGCTGTGAAGAACAAGCGCTTACAATTTGCAATCATTTGGTGCTTTCTATAGTTCATCCTACGTATTTAGCTGATTAACAACATCCGTCGTCCTCTAAATGGACCCAGACCAGCTGTACTTGTCATCTGGATCCAGGTGATGGAGGCATCTTTGATGACGAGGCTGCTGATTTTTCTGCATGAGCAAGACAGTTTTTTTTTGCCGGCGTCCTCGGATGAAGTTAAAAGTTTACACCCTATGCAGAGTTTATCTCTGCAGGGCGGTGAGGTGCGTCGTGCCAGAGAGCCCTCAGTCAGAGCTGCACACCACTGCACATGATGGAAATGGATCTGGCAGATGACAAGCACCAGCTGGAGAGTCTCCGCGCTTCGCTTTGATGACTTTGAGGAATTTGGATCTGGGAAAGCTGTCCCTGGAGCGGAGGATTCTGGGAGAAATACAGTACACAGAGGATTGGTAAACACTGAGGAAGAGCGGCAGCGTATGTGACTGACTTGTGAGTCACAGTAGAGAAACATGAGCAGGTGGGTTTAAAAAAAACATATAATTCTACATATTGACCACAGTTATGACTCTGAATTCACAAGCCTCGTTTCAGATTGCTGCTTCAATCACCTTCTGCTGGATGATTTCATCAGGAGAGGAAGTTTGGGGCTGAGATAAGAAATATATATGCAGGAATATCCTGGAGATCATCATATTTGTCTTTTAAATGAGCTGTGAGCTGTGGTTTTTACCAAGACGGCTTAATAAAACTCAACAGAATTATCTACAGCATTTAAAGGGAATTCAGGGTGAGCTGTGTCTGTGTTTTAATGATTTTATACTTGTTACCTTCGAATTCAACACAACAGTAACGGCCCTTGTGTTGAGAGTCCTCCATCAAGACTTGTCAACTGAAACACACACTTATAATCTCTCTGCTGTCTGGTAAAGCGTAAACTCACTCCGGGCTGCGTTCATTGAGCCGTATAGTTAATCAACCACACAGCAAACTGCATGGAGTTTCTATTCCCTACACGGGGTTTCGGTGTCACTGCTGATGTCTCCTCCGTTATTTCCATATGACACATTCACTGTATCATCAAAAACCCCAACAAGGAGCTTAATGAGGACAATGGAAATTTCCCATCGAGACAAGCCTATAAAGCTGGTGAAAAACAAGTGGGAGCTTTACAGTCTGCAGATTTCCTCAGCAGGTCGGAGAGCCCTGAGCTCCACCGCGGCCTGTTTCACTGGAGGAACTGATGGAAACGATGCAGCAGGTCCTAGGAGGTGTCTCGCACACCGTCTGGCTTTCAAAGAGCTCCTTGTGGTCACAAAGACCGGTGTAAAGAAAGGTTTGTTTGGGTGAAGGATACAAGGGATGCTGAGCATGGGATTAAGATGCAATTTACCAATACTCAAAAAACAGACCCGTGACTTTGGTGGCGTCGATTTCTCATCAATAACTTCTCCTTTTATTATTTTCTAAGAAATAATAAAAGGTGAAAAATCACTGTTTGAACTGCTGCCATCTGGGAAACGATACAGACTCATGAAAACAAGGACAAACAGACTCAAACACAGCTTTTATCCAACAGCAATAACCACTCTTAAAAAAAACTGGAGCTAATGTGCAATAACAAAAAATGATGATTGTACGTTGATGAAAGTTCTTGTAATGTCTGTGTGTTGATGTATGTGTGGAGGGGTGAATGTGTCTAGATATACAGGACTGTCTCAGAAAATTAGAATATTGTGATAAAGTTCTTTATTTTCTGTAATGCAAATAAAAAAACAAAAATGTCATACATTCTGGATTCATTACAAATCAACTGAAATATTTCAAGCCTTTTATTATTTTAATATTGCTGATTATGGCTTACAGTTTAAGATTAGGATTCCCAGAATATTCTATTTTTTTTAGATAGGATATTTGAGTTTTCTTAAGCTGTAAGCCATGATCAGCAATATTAAAATAATAAAAGGCTTGCAATATTTCAGTTGATTTGTAATGAATCCAGAATGTATGACATTTTTGCATTACAGAAAATAAAGGACTTTATCACAATATTCTAATTTTCTGAGACAGTCCTGTATATTTATTTTATTTTATTTGTTTTTATTTCATTTTATTGATTGATTTATTTTATTTTTGATATGATGTGCTGACTGGAGAGCACTTTTAATTTCGTTGTGCCTGGTGATAATGACAATAAAGATCTATCTATCTATGAATGTTTACAGCTTTCTTTATGACTCAAAGCTTAAAATGAGCACATGTCATGTTATATATCTGACATGATCACGCCATGTCTGGAACCTACTCTGATTTGCAGGGGATGATAATCGTAACAGTGGCTCCTTCTCTTCAACGCTAAATCACCTGACCTTAAACACCATTTTCAGTGATGGAAGGGATCTCCGCTGATTTTCCACACAAGTCAGATTCAAGTCACCTGGGAGAACCGCAGCGTGGCCGGCTGCATGTGAAGGCTGCAAAGTTAGAAAATGGAGCAAAAACAACCCCTGTATGTTTTAAAGAAAAGCCCCACGAACTATTCATCAGGCCGGATTTTGTTGTGCCTCAATATTCAGCAATTGTCGGACCTGTGGCACGGCATCCATCACTGGTGTGGAGAGCGGTGCTGGAGGCTCGCACAGCACGCCCATACCAGGGGAGAATCTGGGAAAACAGTCGGCGCCTCAGATGAAAGAAGTTTCCCCTTTGTGTCCGTGTCAGTCAGCCGGTGAATGACTGAGGGAACGCTCTGTTCCACTCCTGCTGTGTGTGTGTGTGGAGGTGGGGAGGATGGAGGGAGGGTGGAGGTGGAGGACGGGGCGGAGGAGGGGGTTTGGGGGTCCAAGGGTTGGAAGAGGCAGGAGGGGTGCACTGTAAGGACTACTAAACCACAGGGGCATTGTTGCGCTGGCACTGCAGAGCCGGCTATTGATGCAGATTTCTTTTGTCAAAGCGGCTCCGGCCTCAGAGCGACGCTGCTGCCGGCTACAGGCGGCATAACCAGCCCGTACGTGTCTCCGGACCCGGAGACACGAATAGCAGCCCTTTCAGAAGAAGTCAGACGGCCCTGGGACTGATGAAAGAGACTGACCTGAACCATCTTTGTGGGGTTCGGTTTTGAAATGTGAAAAGCAAACTGCAAACCCCTCCGACGACTCGGCCGTCCCCGAGCAACCGTAAGCCTGCAGCCCTGACAGAGCTCAGCATGCTCGGCCCCTTTCTTTCCCAACATCTGCTGTCTGAAATGGCCAGGTGGGAGTAATCTGCCTGCTCTGAAGGTCAGGAACTTCGCTGTTAATCTAAATGGATCACAGAGGTCACGGTCATGCTTTTCCACTGAGGAACGCTCCTTTGGAAACTCTAAGGTGCCTCTATTTTTGTTAGTCTCATGAATGTAATGAGGGAAACATCAGAAATAACTATGGAAGAACTCATAGATGCTTTACAGCAGGGTTGAATGGAAACATAATCATGCATGTGGGCTGGTTTGTGTGGAAAACAACTGGTGTGGATCACAGGAGGCCGTATCCCCCCCCCCACCGCGCGCTCACGGATAAAACAAAAGCCAAACTTTCCCCAGGTGTAATCTGCGGGGGTCGATATTAAAGAGCCTGACCTACCCATCACCCCTCCGCGCCGCTGTGTCTGCCTCTCATCAAACGGCGGCATTAATATTTGATAGGCGGCATGTCGAAGTGTTCCTCCTGGCTGAGGGGTGATCAGGAAACGAGACAATTCAATCACGGGGAGGCGCTCTGTAATTGGATTTCTGCACCGTTGCTCACCAGATATAAATTGATTACGCTGCTCTGCAACCGCTTTAACGCAGTCTTAAGAAGCATACGCAGGCCAAACCCTGACAAAAGCAGGTAGTCGGCCCCTCGGCGGAAACCACGACCACGTGAAAACGGGGCCTGAACTCGGACCTGACCTGCAGCGTCACCCGCTCTCGTCCTTTTACGAAGCATCTCTCATTCTCTTTGCTTGGTTAAATGCAGTCAAACATGTGTCAGCTGATCATTACAGGGTGGATTTGTGGGCATGTGTGTCGGCTCGGGTTTGAGAAGAGGGGGAATTGTCTGCAGAAACACGTTTATGCTTATTGGCAATCTTTCTAAATCACAACCTCAGTGTCGGCTCGTAGACGTCGTAACATCTGGATTGAATCTCCCCGTCCGGACGGCTCCTGCATGCCGTCCTGACTCAGTGCGACCGGCTTCGGACACCCCTGGGGCAGCACTTACACCCGACCCTTTGATACGGAGGTCAACGGCTGCAGAGGTGCAGGTGAGCGGAGCTGTGCCGGACCGTTCTCGCCACTAGATGGAGGGAGAGACAGGCAGACAGGCGCTCCCTTCCCGGGTGAGGGATTTTGAGAGTAAACACAAAAACACAAATCAAGCCATGAGGCTGAAAGCTACAGCAAATACTTCTGAGCTGGGATAGTGAGGATGCCAGGATCTTTAGTTATTTTTCTAATCAACAATACACTTGAAAGTAAACAGACTTGAAGGTAAACAGATGTGGGAGGGATGATGCTGAAGAAGCTCACGTTCCCCTCGTCTGATAGGTTCACGTGTTTGATTTACAATGAAAAGAGCTGCTTGCTTTTTCTTCTTTTTTTTTACTGTTATAGTGTAAAGAAATGAAGCAGAAACAAAGCACTCTGCAGCCCACTGTCACCACTCAGCAGCAAATCAAAGGCACCTTCACGCCGGGTCACTCTGTATCATCTTAGGCCAGCGCATCGGGTTAATTGGGACCAAAGCAGAAACATTTGTAGCAAAAAAAAAAGAAGAAGAAGAAGACGCGTTGATTAAGAGCCCCTAAGATGTGAGATCATGTGAACGGACCACCTGTGGGGCTTTCATTGCCGTTTCAACATCATTCACGTCAAGGCCCCTGCACTCGCTGACACAGCTTGAGCCGAGGGGAGATGTTTCAATTCAGACACTGTAAGGAGAGAGAAAAACAAAAAACAAACACAAGACGCGGGGGGCTCTGGCAGGTTTCTGCTCCGACGCCCCCACTACCTTCCAAGAAGAAGGAGAAAGAAAAAAAGAAAAGCGAGGGGCTTCCAAAAAACACTCTCTCAATTGTAGGACGTCCATCAAAGCGCCCAAATGGGGACATTTAGGGGGAACCTTGGCACATCAGACAGACACTCCTAATACACACCACCTTTATTCTGGGGCTGTGAACAAAAAAGAAAAAAGAAAGATCAAAGTTTCGGCACATGAAAAGGGTCCGTTCCCTGCATTTATGCCCCCCCGTTCGCCCTCTCCTTCTTTTTACTAAATTAAGAAAGCAGGCTTGGGCAAGCATGTGAAGAGGACTTTAACAATTATGGAGATGCTCCAACTCAACCCCTGCCTCTAATTACTGGTCTGTGATGGTTAAAAGGGCTTCCTTTAGACAGGACTCTCAAAGGCCGCGCTGCGACCGCAGGGACCCACCGAGTACGCCTGGGACGGGCTGGGGCTGGGGCCCCGAGCAGAACCCACCCACCCACCCAATGCA
Source organism: Cololabis saira (assembly GCF_033807715.1). Classification (NCBI taxonomy): domain Eukaryota; kingdom Metazoa; phylum Chordata; class Actinopteri; order Beloniformes; family Belonidae; genus Cololabis; species Cololabis saira. The sequence goes on from NC_084608.1 coordinate 7,958,768, forward strand.
TGGGAAAACCACTGCAAACTTACTCACATCCTCAGATTCATCAAATGTTTTTATTGTCAAAATAAAGGTCATATTTGCTTTTTCTCACAAAAAAAGAGAAACATCTACACTTTGTACAAATTTACAATAGCTTATAAAGATTTCTTCTTATACACAAATGTACAAGTTTTTTTTTTACATAAGGTTTATATAAATACATTTGAAATTACAAAAAGAAAAAAAAAAAAGAAATAACCCGTAAAATACTTGGGTGCTATTAAGGCTTAATTTAAACCACTTTTGACAATGTTATCGGTCAAAAAGTATTACAAAAAAACTGTAGTAAAATCCCAAATACTTTTTTTTTTTGACAGGCTGGAGAGCAAACTGTCTTGTTTTCAGCCAGTTAATGCCCAAGTTTGTTCACGCTGAAAACTCTAAAGGGCTGATTTATGGTTCCGCGTTACACCGACGCAGAGCATACGGCGTAGCGTACGTACCCTACGCCGTAGGCTACGCGCGTCGATTTAACGCAGAACCATAATCCAGGCTTAAAAAGTGATTGACTTGTATGAGTGCCAGGCGCATTGTTCTGACAGAGGGCTGCACCTCCGCATCAGCAGCAGCATCACAATGTGTGATGGGGTTATCTCCTGAACAATTAGCAGTCCTCCTATTAATAAGCTGCTTTTTTTTTTGCGTCCTTCACCATGGTCCACTCAAACCTGGGACAGAGGCATCTGCTTGGGGCAGGACACGGAGCTGGCCGTGCCAGACCTCCACGTCAGCCCCGTGCTGGCGTCGCTGTACATGGACCCCCCGGTGCCCTTGCTGCCCCAGCAGCACCGGGTGCAGAAAGTCCTCCACGAGTCCAGGGTCTTCCCGGACCAGATCCACACCCCGGACGTGATGCCCACCAGAAGGCACATGAAGTACTTGAGCATGAACACGGCGTAGTCGGGGCTGCTGCGCTCCCGCTCCAGCAGGCACTTGGAGCAGTTGTGCGTAATCTCCCAACTCTGCCGGTTGTGCTGCTCGTAAAAGTAGCAGGCCACTATAATCGTAGCCGGAACCGTGTAGAGCACAGTGAAAATCCCTATTCTAATCATCAGCTTCTCCAATTTGTCCGTTTTGGTGCCCCCTTGCTTTATGACGCTGCGTATCCGGAACAAGGAGACGAACCCGGCCAGGAGGAACATGGTGCCGATGAATAAATAAATCACCAAGGGAGCGAGCACAAAGCCCCGCAGGTTGTCCAGGTTTTGATTCCCCACGTAGCAGATGCCGGCCACGGAGTCCCCGTCCACGGAGCTGAGCGCCAGCACGGCGATGGACTTCATGCTGGGGATGAGCCAAGCTGCCAAATGGAAATATTGGGAATACCCGGCGATCGCCTCGTTGCCCCACTTCATGCCCGCGGCCAGGAACCACGTCAGGGACAGGATCACCCACCAGATGGAGCTGGCCATGCCGAAGAAGTACACGAGCAGGAAGACCACGGTGCACAGCGCCGGCCCCGTGGTCTCGTAGTGGATGTGCTCCACGTCCAGCTCGCGGCTGCACGCCACCTTCTCGTGGCCCGCGATCAGGCGCACGATGTACCCCACCGACACGAACATGTAACAGGCGGAGAGGAAGATGATGGGTCTCTCCGGGTACTTGAACCTCTCCATGTCGATGAGGAACGTGGCCACGGTGGCGAAGGTGGACACGAAGCACAGCACGGACCACAGTCCGATCCAGAACGCGGTGAAGGCGCGCTCGTCGTGCGTAAAGTAAGGGTTGTGGCACGGCACGGCGCAGTTCAGGACCTGGCCGGTCTTCACGCGGTTGTAGAGCGGGTGTCTCTCCGTGCTCACGGACACCATGGGCTCCAGACACTTGCAGCCGGGCTCGCAGGGCGCCGCGGCCGGCTTGGGTCTGCCGGGCTTATTGCTCTTGGCGGGGTTGATGTGGCCCCCCCGGCCCGGGTGGTTCGTGGGCTTGGAGAGCAAAGGGGACACCGTGGTGGAGTCAGTCCGGTTGTAGTCCATGCACAGGGTGTCCGGGTTGCCCTGCACCGGCAGCAGGTCGCACCTCATCCTGTCCGGCCAGGGGAAGCCGTACTGCCTCATGAGGGGCGCGCAGCCGGCCCGGGCGCGCTCGCACACGCTCCGGCACGGCGGAAGCGGCTTCTTGTAGTCCTCCAGGCAGATCGGGGTGTACATGCTGCAGAGGAAGAACTTCAGGTCCGGGGAGCACTGGATCTCCACCAGGGGCCAGAACTGGTGCACCTCCAGTCCCGCCTCGTCCTGCGTGTCGTGGTTGAACTGGTTGGGCATGTAGGTGTAGTTGTAGCCGATGCCTTTGCACAGGGGCACGGCGATCTCCTGGCAGGTGATCTCCTTGGCCGTGGTGCAGCTGGATCGGGGAAGGAGGGCGAGCGAGAGGAGCAGGTAAATCCCACACAGGTCCATGTTTCCCCCCCCCCCACCAGCCTTCAGATTCTCCTCAGTCCTATCCAGACCAGTCCAGCTCAGATGCTGCGCGCCGAGCCCATCCTCGCCTCCGTCGGGATCCTGCACGGAGCTGCACGCAGCTGTGCACGCCGTGTTTACTCTGAGCCGAGGGGGAGCAGGGAGCAGAATGAGCAGCAGCAGGAGGAGGAGGAGGAGGTGGAGGAGGAGGAGAGGAAACAGCCTTCAGGGCGGCGGAGAGGCAGGCAGGCAGGCAGGCAAGATGGCTGAGAGGAGAATTCAGCCTCTTGTGGAAGCGGCTCCCCGAAGCCTCCCCTCAATCAGTCTGTTGGGGTAAAAAAAAAAAGCAAACAAAAACACATCTCCGCTGTCCCATCGATGCAAATAGAAAAATAGGGGGGCTCCTTTTCTTCCTATCAAAACACAGCGACTACATTCAGTCTGCACGTCCCACACTGGTCCTGGTTCCCATACAAATCACCCCCTCTCCGCTGACTGGTGCGTATATATGGAGGAGTCTGGTTGGAGACTCCCCCGGAGCCGCTCCTCCAATCACAGCGCAGCAGAGGGGGGGCTCCTTTCACTCAATCACTATTTTCTTTATATTCCACATGATTCTACAGTTTGTGTCAGTTTTCTTGGATTTGGGGTCCAGGATGGTGCAGAAAATAAAGCAGAAAGCAAAAATCGAAGCAAAATGCGCTGCATTTATTTCTGATTATTTTTATTTGTGTTCATACATGTACTGATTGCATAGGAAAAAATAACCATTTGGAAACACAATGCAATGATTTTTGTTGTTGTTGTTTTTGTTTTTGTTGTAGTGTGCAGCTTCCTACACCACCCATCACAAACACTCACCAGGAGAGCCAGTAAGAGTCGAGCTGACTGTTTCTGTAAAAAAAGAGGGCCCAGTTTGGTAAATTGGCTAATTTGCGCATGATAAGACTACCCGGGGAGCTGTCTGTCCTCGTGAAACACTGTTTTATATTTCAAATGAGGTGCTAATGTTTCGTTTAACGCCTGCAAGCAGCTCGGCGGGAGGCGTAATTGCGCAGGCAAGGAGCGAGCGGCGGAGCGCACCGAGAGAGCAGCAGTCCTCCTATCACTGTTTACATGCCAGCGGAGTCTGGCTGGGATTTCTGCACTGGTGTGACAGCTATCCCGCTGTGGTAAACGTCCTAACAGTTTTGTTCATCTAAACTTCCTGTAAACTCTTCTTGTTGTGTCTGCATGTGTTAAACTTACTCCACTTTTAAACTGTGCAGGCGCTTATGTGCGGGGTCTGTCTATGAGCTGTGGCTGAACACATTCACTCATGCACAAATAAGATGTTTACATGTCAGAAAACATCTCACTGGACACAAAAAACACAATTATTTGAGTAAAAATGTAAATTAAACTGCTTACCTTGACAAATATGTACATTTGCACACTTGAAAGTACAGGAAGGAAGACTAATAAAATGAACAGAAGTTTAGGGGCTAAACTGCTGCATGTATTGCTAAATTTTGTTGTTGGATCATTTCCTAACAATACTTCCCCTTTGATGTCATCCTTTGTCTCCCAACACAAACAGTTTCTCCAGAATTTGCTTTAGGGGCTCAAATGTCAAAAAAGATTGCAGGCAATATAAAAAAATAACAATTTATTTATTATTTATAACCTTGCAGAATTTGGAACAAAAATGTTACTGAGGCAAGTTTCCAACATGCTGGACAGGATAATTTTTTTCCCCTTCCAGACAATTATTTTAATGCTCAAATAAACTCAGCAGATGTGTAATTGATATTTGATTGCTGTGTCATTATTATTATTATAGTAACGGAGAAGGGAAGATCGTGCAACCTCTGGTGAAACGAGCACGGTGAAGCCAGGCATGTGATCAGCACATCTGTTCGAAATCTGATCTACAGCAACAACAGGAATGTGTTTTTCAATAGATATTTTGTCCTTTATGGTGTGTGCATGCCTACGTACTCTTAAGGCACGCAACTCCCTGGGAGTTTGGCACGACAGGCCTCGATCTGCGGTCCCACAATCAGGCAGGCGCTGGGAAAGGAAAAGAAAAAGCACACATATCTTCTTCCATTTTTCACCACTCGGAACAGCAACAGCATTGTGTTGCTGAGGTCATCTGTGGTGGTGTTGGACTGGTATTGCTTCTGGCGCGGGGCTAAGGGTGCTTTTTTTTTTCCTTTCACAGCACAACACAGATTGATAAAGTGACTAGCTGGCGTGAGATAACAAGGAAGGCGCTCTGGTAATGGCTGTTTGCTTTTGATTAGGAAATGGACTCACCAGCGCCACGGAGGTATGTGAGTGTATGTTTGTACACACCAGGAATGGCGGGATTTCGTCCCAAAAATAAACCAAAGCATCTGAGATGTGTGAAAAAGGACAGATAGCAGGAAGGGGAGTGAGAGCACGGTGCTGATGACAGTGTGGGAGAGCGATGGGGGTGAAAGAGAGAGGCTCTTTTCTGTTCAGAGATAATCATTTACTCGGAGGAAAAGCACTCATCCCCTGCTTGTAAGGCATCGCTGCTCGCTGTGGGAAATAGTCTCCCCGAGATTGAGGCCTTAAAGAAAACGCTCCGGGACCAATGAATAAAATGCACAATCATGTCAGGATCCAAAGTTAATGTGTCCAGTTTAAAGCCCCCTCGCTGTCTGTCAGGCTCAAGTGTCGCGGCGGAAGAAAGGAAGCCCACAAGTGCGAGTGCCTGCCAGATCCTGGACTTACCTCAAAGATGGTGGGACAGAGATATGCTAATTCAACTTTATCTTGTAAAGGAAAGCTTGGAGGAGATTTAGCCAATCTGCTGGACACAATTCTAAGAGCCTCAGTGGCATTTAGCGGGCTCACGCTAACCCGGGGGCTGCTTGTTAAGACTTCATTAACTGTGTTTGCTTAGGCCTCTTCTCTCCACAGAGGTGGAGGAGGGCTCCCCAGCCTGCAGCCCGGCTCCACTATAGGCGCCCCATATGGGGCTTGTTTGCTCATGGCTGGCCTTGGTAATCACTCTCAGGTGGAGCTGGAGGAGACGGAGCAAGGCGGAGGGGATTTTGGTGAGAGATGGACAACCCCGAGCAGCCCCGAGTCCCAGCCCAGCCCCCGCCGTCGGCGGCGGCTCCCCCTCTCCACGGGGCTGCTACTCCTGAGGTGACAGAGCGTACAGCAAGTTCCCCGTGAATTAACTCACCCAGGGCCCATTACCTTAACAAACACAGCCGGCCCTTCCAATCAGCCCACTGCTGGGAGGACGGGCGGCCTCGGCAAATCCTCCTTCACTGCCACAATGCCTCTCTGTGTGTGTGCAGAGAGAGCGAGGGAGAGAGAGAAAGAAAAAGACCATAAACTCATTTAGAGAATCAAGTATTCTCTTAACAAGTCATTTCCAGGAGAACAGAGCTTTCACGGTGCACTTGAGGTTAACAGAATGATGAACGTTCACACCTTAAAGGGACCAGACACAGCTCAGTTTTGGAGAGCTTCAACGCTTCAGAAAATAAATTGGACTCTCTCCTGGCAGTATTATGAACTCAAATTGCATGTTTAGCTCAGTTTTAATTGAGTCTACATATAATTCATTCAAAACTGGCAATAAATCCTCTGACATTAACGACCGAAGTGCGACTGAGATGCCAAGGAGTGATGTAAATCTGTGTAACATGAAGTTTTCTAACATCTACAGAAGACTGCAAAGTTCTAAGAAAAGTTAATAAAGCAAAAGTGGCTCCCTGAAGAGGTCCTGCACCATTCTCCTGCTGACAAAGACCCAACTGTTGGCTGCTGTCCCCGAGCCAAGCGCATGAGGCAGGCTGTGTGTGTGTTATTGTGATTGTTTGGAGTTTTCAGCCATCCGATGCGACAAGAATCTGGCCAGGTCTGCTCCTGGCGGCTATGACGCCTGATATTTGACACGGCAGTCAGATTTATCTCCCTTCTTGTAAAACAGCATACGGCTTGTTCCCTCTATCCAGCGAGGTAAGTGTGCCTTTAGAGAGTTCTGCTCTGCACACACACACACACACACACACACACACACACACTTGCCCATATAATAGCGGGAGCCCAGTCTTTTTCAGGCCCGTGCGTGTAACCAGAGACGAGGCCGGCGTGCTTGAAGAAACACATGAACAGCTTCATGGCAGGTAGAACTTGCCATCTGGTTTCAAACACTATATTTTTGGATCCCAAAGGTGGTAATTTCATTTTTTTTGTTTTGTTTTTTAAACTTGATCTCTGTGGTCCATCACCATTGTTGGAGTTGAATCTGAACAAACCGCAGAACAGTCGATGGGGTCACGAGGTGTCCATCTTGATTTCTACAGGGAGAGAGGAGAAAGCGAGGCCTGTCAGTTAGTTCATCTCATGACTGGTCGTGCAGCCTTTGAGTCTATCCTGTCCACCTTTACCTGTGCCTCTTCACCCCTCTCCTCAAGGTATCTGTTGGTTCATTTCCATTAAGGGGGGTTCTGGGTCATTTTTCCAATGCTGGATTGTTGAGTCATGTCTCCATTACCAGGAATGGCCTTTCAAAAGTGGAGGCTTTTGAGGGGGCGGAAAATGTTCCTGTAGTAGGAGAGGTTCTACCTGGAGGGGTGGGGGTGGGGTCTCTGCTGATCATGCAAACAAGGTTCAAGCCTTGGTGGTGTATCAGGCCAATGAAAAGGTCCAGTGGGAGGTTTTCTTCAAATCTCAATTTTTTACCACGGCGGTTTTTACCACGCAAGAAACATCTCTGTCCCTTCCGTGTTTACTTGTTTCTTCTTCTCCTGCTGTATTCCTCTTTTTTATGTTGTTGGCTCCTCGTGAAAAGCAAAATTAGCATAACCAGCATCACATGGTAGGCAATGTTATTTGTTCAGCCTGTTGGTCTTGCGTGGCGCTATAGTGTAATGGAGACACGCCGGCTGATGGGGTTAGCGGTTCATTCCCACCCGGGACTCTTTGAATGTTTGTTAAGCTCCATCCCTTAATAATACCGCCTTTTCAGAGATGGGAACATGAGTATGTTAGTGCTGCACGCTATATTTTTATATTTGGACACCTGGACACCATGTCCTCTGTTTACGGCCCGCTCGGCCTTGTGATTAACATCCACAAAACAGAGATCATGACACAAGAGCGATCTCCACCCCCCGTATTTAACATCTGCGGCACACCCCTCAAGACTGTCCAGCAGTTCTGCTACCTCGGAAGCATGCTGACCCCTTCCTGCCAAATAGATGATGACATCTAAACACGCATCAACCAAGCCTCCAACTCCTTTGGCAGACTGCGCTCTCGCGTGTTTGAAAACAACCATCTACGAACACAGACGAAAGTTGCTGTCTACAGGGCAGTGTGCGTGTCTACACTGCTATATGGGTCAGAAGCTTGGACTGTTTACCGACGCCACGTCAGGCGCCTTGATGCATTCAACATCAGATGCCTACAGCGCATCCTTGGCATCACTTGGCAGGACGGCGTCCCGCACACTGACATCCTCCACCGCACTGAGTCCATCAGTATAGAGGCAGCACTAGCCCTGAGGCAACTCCGATGGGTTGGTCATGTCATCCGGATGCCTGGATGCTGCTTGTCTCGTCAGGTGCTTTATGGACAGATTTTGTCAGCAAACAGGAAGCCCGGTGGACCAAAGCTGCGGTACAAAGACCAGCTGAAACAGACCCTGAAGAGATGCAACATCAAACCCAGTGATCTGGAGTCAGCTGCAGCTGATCGGCCATTCTGGCGTTATTTATGCCACGAAGGGGTCTCACAGCTTGAGGAGAGACGCACTCAGCAGCGGACGGTGCGGCGCCAGCAACGACACCAACGTACTGTCCCAGTACCACTTCAGCCTCCTGACCCAGGCCTCACATGTCCTGACTGTGGCAGGATCTGTGGCTCCAGAATTGGGCTTCATAGTCATCTAAAGTGGCATCGTCGCCAGCACCGATAGCCACTGCCCAACACACCACAGCAGAAGGAAGCTACGTCATCTTCGACTACAATGGACCGCCGAGAGAGAGAGAGAGAGATTTTTTAATCTCAGATTTGCAACAAGGATTGAAGACTGACCCTGCGGTTATGGATGACCCCTCTGACCCCCTGCAGAGCCATTTTGCATGAGTCTGGTTTAAGTTGTAGTGTAACAGTGAGTGAGTTTTGTGTGATTCAAACGTTGGGTTATGAGGCGGGGTAAGTGTGGTGTTTGGGTTGCTGCAAGTGTCCCTCATCTGCATGTACAGAGCAAAGGAACTTCTTGTTCTGCTTATCTGGGTCAGGTCGTGGGGGCAGTAGCCTAGGCAGGGAACCTCAAACTTCCCTCTCCCATAGCCACTCTGTCTAGCTCATCTGGGGGGGTACAAAGATGTTCCCAGGCCAGTCCTGGGTCTCCCCCGGGTTCTTTTCCCAGTGGGACATGGCTGGAAGCCCCCACCAGGGAGGAGGCATCCTAACTAGATGCCACCTTATCTAGCTCCTCTCAATGCAGAGTAACCCGGATTCTCATCCCATCTCTAAGGGAGAGCCCCAACATCCCGTGGGGGAAGCTTATTTACGACACTTGCTCGTGACAGATCCGTGCAGAGTCTGCATCACCAATCCGCCTACTGATCTCACCATTCTTCCCCGAGATACCTACACCCGTCCACTTGGGGCAGGATCTGATCCCCGCCCCGGAGAGGGCTCTCCCTCTCAACACCCTACACCTTTTTCCGACTGAGGACCATGGTCTGGGATTTAGAGATGCTGATTCTCATCCCAGCTGCTTCACATCCGCCTGCGAACGGCTCCAGCGAGGGTTGAAGGGTTTGGCCTGATGAAGCCAACAGAACCAGTTTAATGAAACGACACCTGAGATATATATTTCAGTGTTTCTACAGTAATGCACAGACTATAAACACCTTTTTTTGGTTAATTTCCATTGATTTCCTTGGCGTTTCATCACTTTAAAATGATTACTCTAAACTTGAAAAACCTGTTGAAAAATGAACAAAATATCCAAAAGGCTTTGGCACACGTATAACATGAAAGTCTCTTAATTTCCTTCACTCATCGTAGCTTCAAACATGAAAAAGTAGACATTTCTGCAACATATATCGCCTCTGAGAAAATTAGAAAATCAATATAAAAGTTTAATGAAGTCATTATCAAATCAAGACTATGATAGTTTTTGGGAATTGCTATCTTGGAAATGGTCAGAGTAACTTGTATGTATGTTTGATGGCTTCACGCCACAGACACCCCAAGCATGTTGCAAAGTTTGAAGTTAATGTTCTCTAGAATTAGTTTTAGACTTAACCTTTTTTTTTTCTGCTGTGCTTGATGGCTTTACCTCTGAAAAAAGGTTACAAGTAAAAGAGAAATAAAAAAGAGAAAAGAAAAAACACAATACCAGATGAAGTCATTAAAAAGTTACATCTCACATTTATACTTTGACTATAACTATAAGAGTCTACCTTTTCACTGTTGTGATGTGAGAGCAGCTTTTAACTCCTTGTTGTGTTGTGTTCCCAGAGCAGTTCCTGTCCAGTAGATTGTAAGTCAACGTCTCAGAAATTACCACATGAATACAAGAACCCAAGGTTATAGAGGCGTATTGCAATGTAAGACATTAGTCACTTTAAAATGTAAAGGGGTTTTAATGTGTTGCTGGATGGTGTAACTAAACCACAGTGTGTAAAAAATATTACAGCTATTGTCACTAATCTAAAAAAAACATACAATTTACACATAGATACAAGACTTTTCTGCCGGAATGAGCTGTCATTCCTGCCAGGAGTCAAATGATGAGATTGACACTTATTTCATATCTAACATGTAACAATAACATGTTTCTTTGTCCAAATAATCTTGACACGTAAGTGGAAAGTCAGTAAATAGAATCAAGACTGAGCTTTTTTGCTACAGCAGATCTTTACAGTCTTCAAGAAGACTCAGAAGATGATATGCACGGGGTCTAAAAATGTCTTCAGAAGCATGTAGAGTGCACACTCCATACTTCCCTCCGACGCCCGTCCTCTCCGGAGCACCGGCTCACGTTTCCCGACTCCAACCTCCCTCCGTCTCTGTGTTTGGCGTGCTGCGAAACAGATGGCCGGGGCAAGGATGACCGCCAGACAGAAGGAAGCAGCGAGCGAGGGGCAGACAACGACAAGGTGGGGAGGTGGGAAACCGTATCCAGAAGGTGAGAGACGGAGGCGCGGAGACGCAGCAGATGTGTAGAACACAAACGACCTTGTGGCAACTCGTTCTTGGCGAGCTGCGATCAAACCCCCGATCTCTCTCAGCGTGCACATCAGAGGCTGAGTGATGCCCCAAGTGAGCTCCGGCGAGCGCTCCATACTGCTCATTAGCAGTTGGATTAAGACATGTTTATTTATGTAAACACAGCCTGTATTTACAGTATTCATTTAGCCTTCACGCTGGGTTCACTGAGGATACGGTCAGACAAAGTTGATTAGGGGAACAGTCCCTGGCCCAAAGGAGATATTCAAACCTCCCTGGCAAACATCTGCTAAGAGCTGGGGACACGACTCCAGTCCTGGGTGTGCGGCGTTTGTGTAAATGTGTGTCATTGAAAAAAAAAATTTAAAATATGTCTCCATAAAGCCGGAAAGAGAGAAACTGTTGACCTTATTTCCTGCGAGCATCCCACCCGTCAACGTCTCTGTGGAGTGGATAATTTTAACAAGACCCAATCTCTCCCTTTAAAAAACACTCAAGCATATAATCTCTATGTGAATAATTAATCTGAATTGGTAATTGACAACACGGAAACCCCGGATCAGAAAAAAAAGGATGTGGAGGCATGGAATATGCTTATTGTAAAACGCAATCAAGGAGTTTATCAATTATTTTTCAATAATCCATTGTTAGTTGCTTTTTTTCATTTTAAAAAGAAAAAAACAGTCATTTCTATGTTTTTTTTCTTTATAGGAGTCAGTGCTCCAGTTTTCAGGCCTTCATAACTGACACATATCTAAATGTTATACATTACACAGTAAAGTATTACACATGACTTACACGGATACTCAACCTATTAAAGTCTATAAACTCACTTTTTCTACTTTCTTTCTAGATCATGTGAACTCACAAGTATAACTTCACTTAACCTTTATAACTGATTTGTTTGCAGATCATCAGTCCACCAAGATGTCCACTTTAATCCCACTAAACCAATACTTTCTTAACTCTAAAAGACTAACAAACTGCTAAGGACTAACTCCAGAGATCAGTGTTTGCAGCTTAAGCAAACTGATCTGTAAGATCAGTGAAAAAGTGGGTTTTTGCAGCAGCTGGTCCTAAACTCTGCCCCTTAATTTATTTATTTTACACTTTTATTTCTTTTTCATTGGATTTTTACTGGACTGTTTTTATCGTTCTATTCTCTATGTGTCCTATGATTATTTTTTTAGTTTATGTTTTTATTTGATTTTAACTCTAAAGCACTTTGGTCAACAGTGGTTGTTTTAAAAAGTGCTATACAAATAAAGATTGATAGTTGATTGAGTTAGGGTAAGCTAATAATTAGCCGCGTAGCTAAGTAGACGTTCTGGCTCCCACTTCTCAGTTTATGTGTCTTATGGTTATCACAGTGAGCTAAACAGCACCCCAGTTCCTCAATTTTAAATGTAGCCTATTACTATATGTCTTAGACTAATTTCACCTGTACTCTCACTTGTAAGTTGCTTTGGATAAAAGCATCGGCCTCATGTGTGACTGTAACTGTAATTGGTTTTGCACTAAAAACTTAGCAACAAGTTCCTTATCTACAGTACGAATATATTTTTGACAAGAGATTGCTAAAATATATTAACAAACATTAGTTCTTTCAGTGTATTAGCTGTTATTCTGTAATATTATGGAAAGCTGAAGTGTCACAGGTAAAATGTTTGATGATGAAACACTTGAACTTCAAGCAAATGGTATTGGATCGATTGAAATCGTGGTGTAGCTGCAGGGTACACGCCCCTCTTAAGAGCACATGTTTTATTTTCACTGATTGCATCAGACAGGTACGGTACACTGATATAATGGTTTGACTTTCCAGCCAGTGATGCTATCTCCCCCGATGTTGACGATTTTATCAGCCTGTGACACCATTAAGATTGGCATCTCCAGACAATGTAAGTGTTCTCACTGGGCCTTCAGGCTAATTGTTCAATCAGGGAGGATAAACATGATTATTTTAGCCAGCATTCCTATTGAGCTTTTACACTGTGCTGTGACTTTAAATCTTGGGATGTGAAAGAAAACGTACACCCTTCCAGTTTTATAGTTTTACATATCAGGACATAACAAACAGATCCTCACAAGATCTTTTAACTACATCTTCAGAGGAACACATGACATATTACACATTGTTGTTATTGATCATACAAAAAAAACAATGCAATGTAAATGAATCATTTTATTGTTATAAACACATTTATGTTAGAAATCTCTTGAATAATTATCTTCGATGTTGCTCCAGTTAATTAAGGTTTTCTGGATTTTTTTTCTCTTACTTTTCTTTTTTGTTTTATTGTGCACAACTCCCCACAGCATTATAACATGTTGACATGACAGCACCGGCTGTATTTGTCATGGTTTTGGGTTTGGGTTTTATTTTGAAAGTCTGTCTTTACTTTGCTTTGACGGCTTTACTTCCCTTACCTCTGCTATCTTGCACCTGTGTGTTTGTCTGTGTATATTGTTGTCTCTGTTTCTCGCTCCTGTCCTGCTTTGTGTTCTTTTGGCTTAGTTTCTTGTTGGTTTGGTTCTGATCTTTTTTTTCTCTTAGCTTTCTTTTGGGATTTTCTGCTCGCTGCAGGGTTTCTGGTTTGTTCACTTGCAAACCACTGCCTCCAGTCTCCTGCACATAGGTCCTGTGTTTCCTGACTTTTGACGTTCTTGTTGTTCTCTGCATTCTGTTGTTTATTTGCTGGAGCTTGGGGTTGTTGTCCTGTTGCGTGACCAAATTTGCGTCCACCTTTAGCTGTTCAAGGTAGATCAGCTACCTCGAAGTCTCCAGCCCTTGCTGCTGCAAAACAAATACAAATCACTCCTCTATCTCTGAGCTTGACACTTGATATGAGATTACATACTGCATTTGTTTGGTTTTTACTAAATATGGCATTGATCAGGCCTGCATTGTTATTGTCTTGAGGTTTAATCAGACGCTACTTTCCAGTCCTGAAGTGTGCCGTCATGCACCCATTGGAGAAAGAGGCTTTTTCCTGCCAACCCTTCCAATCAAGCCATAATTGTGCAGTCTATTTTTTTTATTGTGCTGTCATGGACCTCCGTAGTTGACATACTGAGATCTATTAAGTATATGATTTAACTCTTGAGCTTTTTCAGTTTCTCTGAGGGTGGTACAGTACTTTGAACTTCCTGGGATGTTCACTCCCTGGGGAGATTGGAAACTGTCTTGAATATTTTCTACTTATGAATAATATTCGTCTCTTTGTAGATGTGTAAAAATGTTTTGGAAATTAATTTATAAGCTGCCTCAGATTGACATGGAGCGCTATTTGCTTCTCTAAGATAATAGCTGATGTCTTTCCTCCTTGGCATTGTTTTAATATACACCTGAATGATTTAGAAAAGCAAACTGCACAAACTTCAGCTTTTACAGAGATCCACATATAGTTGACCCAAAGCCGCTGGCTGCTGCTTATGCTCTTGAAACATTTCTGATGTCGGTGCACCACGACCAGAATCAAAACAATACAAAATGAACGGTTCATGCAATTGAAAAATTCTAATAACTTAACCAGTGTATTCATAGAGATATTAATTAGAGATTAATTAAAGACCAAATTGATCTTTTTAATGTCACAAAAAAACATTTCTTACAATTATTTCATGTATCGGACATGAAATAAAGGGGTTAGGTTTGGTTCATCTGAGCTCTTATTTACATTATTTTAAAACTTTTTTAGTTTAAAAGTGTTCTCATGATATATAAACCTCAGAATTTACCGATGGCATAATTTCTGTTTTACATGACTGAACACAATTTTTAGGTATTATTTATTTACGGTGTGTCTTGCTGTATCTGAGTGTGTGTTTTTTGACACTGTATATGTGTGATGATCCTCCACAAAATCACATGTCACAATCACTATATCTGATTGGATGTTAAGACTATGCTTTGCTGCTATTTGCTTGCTAAATGATTTGCTAAATTTGCTGATTTGCTAATGGCTGGTACTTTTATAGACTGTACGTTGTCTATGTAAATCTTTTTGTGATGTTTGTTAAATTTGCTGATTTGTTAAATGTTGTTACTTTTATAGACTGTATGTTGTCATTGTAAATCTTTTTGTGATGTTTGTTAGTGTATTTCTGAACTGTATTTTTATTTTTATCAATTTATTTTTATTGTTTCATTGATCGGACCCCAGGAAGAGTAGTTGATGTAAACTACATCAGCTAATGCGGATCCAAATAAAATCAAATCAAATGTGGAAGTTTGTTTTATTACTCAGTATTAAATGTGTAACTCCAAAAACAAAAGCTATGATAACAAAGGAACTTAGTACTTTCCCGTACTCTTTTTCCGGCTATCTGCCCACTGGAAAAGTAAGACGCGGTGAAAAGTAACCCGGGTAAACCTGAGCACATTTTAATGCACCATGAAAGACACAGAGGTGAATCCGGCAGCAGAGGTTGGGAAGAGTGGGCAGTGAGACTGGAGGCTGAGCTTCCCCTGAGCCATAATGGACGGGGTTTGATTGACAGCCTACACACAAAACTCACCTGAGCTGCTGACCTTCCTGTATTATATGTCACTGTGGTTCTTCTCCCGCCATCTTCCCTCTTTTCTTCCCCTATTTTTCTGAGAGTCGGGAAACCTGAGGAGGGTGGAATAGCTTAGGGCTGATACCTGCTCAAAGGGGGAAGGGCTGAGGGGTCACGGGGAAAACAAAGGCCATTCAGGTAAACTGCTCTGAGGTAGCCTGAGACGGCTGGGTTCCCACTGCAGATAACAGACACTAATGTAGGAGTTTGCTCAGGCGATGGCACCAGACTCAGCCGTAGTGATGGGAGCGGGGGAGGTGGGGTCGTCTATGAGAGTTGCTTTGTCAGGGAAAGAAAAGGAAAAAATAGTCTTACAGGGAAGTAAATGCAACACTCCGAAAGGGACAGTGAACATTTCTGAAAATAAAAACGCTCAACGATCTAATCTAATCTCTTCTTGAAGGCTAATCTTGCACAAATTTAGATCTTATAAACAGTATAAAGATACTTGAAATGTTTTTCCTCCACAGTTGGTTATTGCAAACAGCTTTTGTGAATCATGCAAGACTTTCCAGGGAATTTTGTTTGACTAGTGATTGCACTGCAAAAACTCAAAATCTTACCAGGAATATTTGTCTTATTTCTAGTTAAAATGTCTCATTTTTAGTCAAAAAATCTCATTACACTTAAAACAAGACTCATCACTGGAAAAAACAACAATTTTCACCTGTTTCAAGTAGACTTTCACTTAAAATTAGTAGAAAAATCTGCCAGTGGAACAAGATTTTTTTGCTTGTAATGAGAAGATAAATCTTGTCCCACTGGCAGATTTTTCTACTTATTTCAATTTACTTGAAACAGGGGAAAATTGTCAAATAACAAGTTATTTTTCTGGTAATGACTCTTATTTTAAGTGTAATGAGATTTTTTTGACTAAAAATGAGACATTTTAACTAGAAATAAGACAAATATTCTTGTTAAGATTTGGAGTTTTTGCAGTGTGTTTAGGTAAGTGCTGCAGGCAGACGAGTGGATGAGTGAGACGTCCAGACTAATTGCAGCAGGGACGTTTTGACCTTATCTTCCTAACTCGTCTTCACTTGCTAAAAGACTGCAAGTATACCTCAGGTACAGCTGATAGACTCAAACCCTCTCTTTAAACCAAAATTAGCAAAGGCTACACTTAGTGCACCGAGGGCAGAGCAAATATTCATAGATCTTTCTTGAATAACTGCTGTTTCATCTCAGTGGACGGCTCTATAAGCCAATACAACAGGAAGGGAGGGCATGGTGTTCTTTAAGCTGTTAGGCTACAGTGCTGAATTTATCACTTTTAACTGCTTCGTGGAAGTAATATCTTCATGGTGAGACTAACAGTGAGCTACCAGCGCTCTTACAGACTGATAAAATCAATCCCTTGGATCTGGTTTTATCCGTATGTCTGTGGTAGTAAATGGAAATGGTGAGTTGGGTTGACTGTAGAAGCAGATAACCTTTATAAAGTGTAACCAAAAACTTGTCATTTATTCTTTTGTTTGAATCTTTACAGGCACAAGTACATAGGAAACAGTTCCCAGTCTTCATTGGCAGGCTTTATTGTATTTATAAGATTTGTAAGGCAAGTTTATTTGTACAACAAAGTTCAACAACAAGGTGATTCAAAGTGCTGTACAGAGACATTAAAACATCACATAAATGAAAAGAATGATTTAAAATGTAAGCTGAAGAAAGAAAGAACAACAGATACAATCAGTAGTTAAAGTGTAATCAAGTTTTGAAACTCAAGCTTAAAAGTATCAGTGCAGATTTAAAGCTTTATTCAAATGCAGCTGAGAACAGGTGAGTCTTTAACCTGGACTTAAATAAACTGAGGGTTTCAGCTGATCTGAGGCTTTGGGAGTTTGTTCCAGACATGTGGAACATAGAAGCTGAACGCAGCTTCTCCATGTCTGGTTCTGACTCTGGGAACGGATTAAAAAAACAGATCCAGATGACCTGAGGGGTCTGGAAGGTTCTTACTGGGTCAAAGGTCACTGATGTATTTTGGTCCTGGACCATTCAGAGCTTTATAGACCAGCATCAACTTTTTGGTCTTAGTGAGGACTCGAGCAGCAGAGCTTTGAATGAGCTTTTTTAAGTAGAACTGTAAAACTGCTGTTACAATAATTAAGCTACTAAAGATGAATGCACAGACTAGTTTTTCCAGGTCCTGCTGAGACATCAGATCTTTTAACCTTGATATATATTTAAGGTAGGCTCACTTTGTTTTTTGCCTTAATCTCTTTTTTCCAAAATTTAGGTCTGAGTCCATCTCTACACCCAGATTTCTGGCCTGGTTGGTGGTTATAAGGTATATATTGAAGCTCTGTGGTGACCTGTAGTCTTTTCTCTTTGGCTCCGAAAACAATTACCTCAGTTTTGCTTTTGCGTAGCTGGAGAAAGTTGTGGCACATCCAAGCATTAATCTCCTCAATGCATTTACCAACAGCCTGGAGACTCTGGAGAGGCAGAATTTCATGCCAGAAACATGTGAGAAAACGCAAAGTAAAACATGAAAGTTTGTAAAATATCTGCGAGTAACAAAGTTTTAGTAGATTCCATAATCAGATCAGTGGAAATCCTTTTATGAAATCCGGACCCAATCATGTGAGGATTGGCTATGAAAAGAACGTCCACCAACTGCTTATTTCCAAGTAATGATAGCTTGCTGCTAACATTTTGCCAAACTGTCTGATGAGTTCGGAAAATACCCAATATTTCCCCCGTTTAATGACAAGAGGACCCTCGCTGGACCACCAGGGCTATTCGCCCTGCGTTTCCGAGCTCCCTCAGGAGTGGTACCGAACAGAGTTCTAATCCCTGGCACCTTAAGAGTCATAACTTCTCCTGCCCCCAACGCCCTGCCAATGATTGAACAGTTGGGGAATAAAAAGTTATATACACTCAAACTCCAAAAAAGAAAGGAACTTCAGACCAATATGAATTACAGTATATCCACTTGGAGGATGGAGGGATTTCAGTGGATGAAGGCCTAAGCCAGAAATGATTGCTGAATGCACATGACCTTTTAAGCCCTCAAGCAACAATAAATTACATATGATGCCGCCATCATGATCAGTACAGCCATATGGAATCAGGAATACCTTGGAAACCTTTGTCACACAGCAGTCCACCACTGCATCCAGAAATATGACACTATTTCACATTTAGGCCATACATCACTTCTCCACAGAAACACAGCCAAGTTCTCCGGTCACAAGCTTGACTCAGATGGACACTGTTCTCAAGCAAGCACATCTTTTACATCTTTTCATCGGCGTCCAATTATATTTAGATCAGAGTCCACTGAGGGCCATTTCAGAATGGTGCACTAGTCAGTATTTTGTCGGACTACAAACGAGGCTCAGCCCCTTGACTCTGGGCAGTATATTTTGCTCCAAGATGCTTTGGTAGTCTTAAAACTGCATTGTGTCCTATACAGATTGAAGACACCCCAGACCAGATACAGCAAAGCAACATAATTGAGACCTCATCCATGTTTCACAGCTGGAATGGTGCTCTTTCTTTGCCAACTTAATTATTTTTTCCATCTCTGACCATAGCGCTGATATGACTTCCCAAGAAGAGGACGTTTACAGAGATGCATTTCAGCTAATTTGATTCTGTACAGATGCTTGATGCATATTGGTAATTAATTTTAAAATGGCAAATGCACTTTTGTAGCCTACTTGACCTTCCAGAGTATCTTTACACTACAGGAACATTGTCCCATTCTCACAGTAAGGTGCCGCTCGCGCTCACTCTCATCCCGTTTTAATTACTGTAGAGCCAAAATATACTTCCACATGTTGACTGTGGATCCAACCACCAACTGACTACTTTGCCTGTAGGGCTTTTCAGCCACCGGCTGAAGAGCAGCGGAGAACCAGGACCCTATGTGATCTATTACGTCACAAAAGCAGAAGCAGGAAACTGTAAAAATATGTAAAATAGGAATGAAATCCCAAATTACATTTACAGAGTACGATCAGATGCTGATTAAAAAGAAATGACTGTAAACTATAACTTTGCAAGAAACTGGCACTGACCTGCTGTGTGCTACACAGCATTTGTAAAGAACATGCAGATCATTTCATCAGGAGCAGTTTGGTAGATATGTAAGCAACCTGTTCATGTACCACCTGGACATGGAAACCCAGAAGGAGCTAAAATCAAAGCAGCATTGATAAGTTATTTTAACAGAGGCAATGAGTGATGTTTCCCCTGTACCTTTCAGAAAACCTGATGTCTAATGCCTTTCAAATGAAACATACAGTAACATACCTTTGCAACACATCTACAGTAACAGTGACATGTTTTTGTGCAATTTTTGTCAAAAAGAACAAAAAAATATACATAGAAAATAATGTACTTATTTCGCTGGCTTTCTTGGTTGGTCTGAAAATATGTGCCCTGGGAGTCCCAGCAAAGCTGAAATGTCTGCTGCCATCGTCTGCAAGTACTCCTGGTTCTTGAGGAATCCTTTGTCTGACCTCTCCGAATATTCAAGCAGGTCCTCTGTAAAACCCTTTCATTGTCCTGTGTACCAGAGCGACCAGAGTTGTTGTTATTAATCTTGTCAACACCAATTTGTATTGCCCCTTACTAACATATCCATATTTGGGCCTTCAATTTAAACTTCCTAAGGGTAATCTTGTATGTGTGTACTTACCTCTTGTGATCTGGGGCGCATCGGGAGCTGGATGGTGTGGGTGAGCTGCACTGTAGCAGGTCAGCAATGTTGGCATCTGTGTCGGTGATGTTGTCCTCAGCAGTGGAAGACGACTCTGGAGACAACGACCAAAGCAAACAATTGATTAATATTCAGTGGAAAAGTTTTATTCATTAAAGTCTCTATCATGCACGTAGGTGAAGTGCACAAACTCCCCGTTCAACCAGATTTCTCTTTAAAAGGCATAAAAACACACAAATAGCATTGCAAACTTCCTAATCACGTTATAGAATGAGAAACTGGCAAACGTAAGGAGAACTAATACTCTGCCAAGGGCTATTTCAGCGATCAGGAGCTAACAAGGGCTAGCACTTAGCTAACCACTGCATTATTTTCTGTCCAGCACTTGCATGAAAATGGGCCAACTATAGAATTAGACAATAGATATTTGCATTATGCATTAAGAAATTAACAACTCACCAGGCTCTGAATGGCTCGCCACAACCACTACATTATTGTGACCCGGCATGCTGGGCAGTCCCCCAACACATTATCTAAAAATGTGGAGTCTTACGTACGTCGACTGCCACCACCCCGCCCGAGGTCTTTCTTTTGGTCCTTGTATTCTTTTTTCAGCTTTTTAACATGTTTGCTATTTGGTCGATGCTAAGATTAAACCCCACCATGTCCATTCCTCGCTGCAGCTGCTCCAGGATTGGTTTGGTACGGGTTGCGCCATCAGGTTTTGTCTTTCACCTCAGATGATGGCCACACCGCAAGGAGACAGGAGACTTCATTTTCACTCCATTGCTGCTTCATTCAGGAATCCATCTATGAACTAGCTTGGCTAGTAACCCGCCTAACTAAAGTCACAGTAGTTGTTAAATATGGCAGTTGCATTGTCCTCGTTGGTTAGCTTGCTTACCATTAACCCACCCCCAGCTCCAGGGTTTTTGGGACAACACCAGTTTTCCTGGCTCAAAGTTGGTGCTTTGGGAGTGGCAGAGGGTCGAAAAGTGAAAAACTGGTGCTTGGAGTCTGGCGCTAGGACCGAACCAGCACTGGGAACGCTTTGGTCAAAAATCCCTACGAATGAGCCACAAAGCAGCTCCACAAAGTGGTTATTCTCGTAGTGTTTTTGTCTTTTCCACAGAAGAGCAAAATTGAAGATCAACAACTGCATCAATGGGGCACGGTGGCGCAGCTGGTAGTGCAGCGGTCTCACAGCAAGAAGGTCCTGGGTTCGATTCCCGCCGGGGGATGCTGTGGGTGCTGAAGTACGTGTTAGTTCCCCCATGACTTCAGTGCCCACACCATGGGTGGGGTTGGCGAAAGGATCTTTCTGTGTGGAGTTTGTATGTTCTCCCCGTGTTCCCCAGGGTAGCAATGTGAGCTACCCTCACAAAAACATGCACACAGTCCTGGGCTATACATGCCCCCTCTGGCCAACCGGGGCGCCAGATGGGGTGGGGAGGATCCGGCCGGAATAACGTGATCCTTCCACGCGCTACGTTCGGCCGGAGAAACCCCACCCTGTCTGGTGAAAAGATGCGGCCTGCTCACTCCTCAGGTTAAGGAGGAGACCTGAGCTCAGGGCATTGCCATCCTCTACCAACCCGGGGTTGGTAGAGGATGGCAATGCCCAGGACTGTCAGTAGGTAGGAGCACGGGGTGGTAAAAATGGGAAAAAAAACCGGGATAAAAATATTTAAAAAAAAAACAAAAAACAACAGCATCAATGTAAGCAATAGTACAACTCAGACTGTTCTGCATCCTATGAGACTTTCCCCATGACATGATTCAAGTTGTAGACTGTGAATGAGGAGGGGAACCAGGACCATGTCAGAAGCTTAACTTTGGACCCCAGAGCCCACTGTCACAGGTTGCTGTGTCTCTGTGGATTGCCTTCCCCAAAGTCACAACAATGCAATTTTATCTGTAGCTAAAGTTTTAATTTTAATCCGAGTTTTTTAATCTCTCTCCCCTCTCTCTCCCCTCGTCCATATTTCCATCTTCCTGCTCCTCATTTTCCTGAGCAAGTTTCCCTCCAGAGCATGTCATTCTTCTGCCTTTTGTATGAGCGAGGCTTTCTGCTATTGAATGCTGCTTCCAACCCCACGCCCCTCTCTCCTCTCTTTCTCCTATCTCCTCTCCTGGTCGCCCTCAACTCACTCATTCACTCCAGGGCTTAATTATGACATAGCTTTGAATAAATACATGTATTTCTTCTGCTGGGAGAAGGGTTGGGGGAGGTGGGGGTTCTCGTGCTCCAGATTTTCTTGACAGGGGGCTCAAGGGGGTTTTATCCGGAGAGGTGTACCTACTGATCGAAGTGGTTACTGGGTTGGGAGATTTTCTGGGTGCAATAATTGTGTCTCATTAATTCGCACTGTAATGCCGGGTAGCTAAACAGGCTATGCAATTAGGAGGCTGAGCCCTGAATAGGCTGGCTAATCAGCGGACAAAAGCTACGGCTCAGAGGCCATTAGGCCTGGAGGAAGTACTTCTTTTGTAAGGAGTGGTCTGTGATGCCTTCATCTCCATCCAAATGCAATGGGGGGAAAAAAACCTTTGGGTGGTTCTTCTGCCCAAAAACCTTTTACTGCTTACATAAAAACAATGTGCATATACAGCTTTTAGATGCACCCCTGATTTTAGTATGTACAAAATCATGGGAGGATTTGCAGCCTGTAATGCAAAGCTTTTTATCTTTCTCTATAACTTGTTGAGCTCACTATTGTTTTCAAGAAAGTTCTGCAGAAATTGTTAATAGCTTGGTAAAGGAAATGTCCCAACTGGGTTCTCTAATAGACGTCAAGTGCATCCAGAGCCACCTCCCCCCCCATCCCTTGATGTCCCTCCTCCACTTCCATCACTTTCTCCTCCTGCACGTCGGTTTATGCCCTGGCATCCCACACGCACTGCCAAACTGTCGACTCAGGCTTCTGCGAGACCTTTCTGCCATCTGGGAAAGGTGGAGGAGGGAGGAGAATAGAAGATCCTTACATTATCTATCCCCTTGTCTTTCTCCTTCTCCGCTCCCGTTATCTTTCATCTCCATTAATCTCCACGTCAGGCAGTCTAAATGAAGAATAAATGAAGTCTCCTGGTCATTAAAATTTAGCACTGAATTATTGACATGAAATTAGCCTTTTTTTGTGGAGAGACTGATAACTTCTTCCCCAGAGTGAGAGGAAGAGAATAGAGAAATAATAATGTCACCGCAGTCACCACAACTCCAAGAAAAGATAAAACATGCCACAAAATGTTCTCAAAAATCCTATTTATCACACAATATGAGCACCAAGCCTGGTTGTATTTGATTTAGCTGAGTTTTATTCCCTTAAGGAGCAGTGCCCCCCCCTTACTATCTGCTTCGTTATGCAGAAGCCACCCGTGCTGGATTATACTGTGGATTATGTTAATGATACAGAGACGGACAGACACAATAACATTTAGGTGATCTCCGCCAGCTGTACCTCCTATATACTAAACCTGTATGTTTTCTTTTAGCATTATGCAAATTCTATTATTCAGCTAAGTGAACAGACTGATCCTGAACTCCTTTTTTTTGTAATCCCTCATCATTCAAAACAACAAACAAGCTGAAGGGAAAAAATAAATAATGCAAACAATATTTTCTGGGAGACGCGCCTACATGCTCTCCTTCCACACTCAACTCCAATTACTGTGACAATTGCTTTGGTAGTTTCATGAATAGAAAGAACCCCTTAGCATGCTTGCTCGTCAAATAGTCATTCTGCAGCCTTTTCATAGCTGCAGAGCAGGAGTTTGACAAACTGTTTACGCTAAGTCTGGGTAAATGAAATCCAGCGTTTGCCTTCCTTCCCCAATAATCCCATTTTGTTTACCGCTAACGCTAAGTACATTAGCACTGCAGAGCCTGTCTGTATTTACTTTACTTGCCCCTACTGTACTGGCTCCGAGCCAAACCGGGACTCATGTAAGGAACTGAGGGAAACCAGCTGCTTACTCACCAACAACCCGCTCCTAAATCTGACACCGAGGCAGGCGTCTGGAATAGGAAGGGATGCAGGTGTCGCAGGGGCTCTCGTGGGATTGGAGATATCAAATGATTTTAAGCTACAGTATTTTATTTTTCTACCTTTTAGGTGTTTATATGGGAAAGTGGAGCTTGACAGGAGGGGAAATACCAAACCTCCTCTCAGGAAACCAAAAGATACACAGTAGGATGTAATGGTTTAGGTTATATCATTCCAGAGCAGTTTAGCTACTTAAGCTTTGCATAGGAAGTAAGGATAATTAGGACTTTTAAGAAAGGAAGGGGTGACATCACAGCCTAAAAATGTCCAGCTTCCATGTCCCTGTAGGGTGTTTTCTCCTGGCCATTTGGCGTGAAAGCAGCGAATATCCGATCTCACCTGCATCCTCCCGTCTGTCCAGAGTCCCAGGGTCTGGCCACAGCCCCGGTTCCTCTAATCTGTGGTCGCCACGCTTTATTAGGCGGCCACACATGAACGCAGGCTCGGACGGCGAACAGACGCTGCCTTTACATGGACCTAGTGAAATGCAAAATGATATGTCTTGAGATCCCACGATCAGCGTTCCAAACCCAAACATGCCAAACACTGAAAAATATTTGCACAGGAAACAAATAATTGGCAGTTTAAAAACAGACTTGAGGACACAGCTGCGGGCCGTATAAGGAACGCTCCTACTAGATTGTTAGGAAAGGTAGTGTAAACAAAGTTGTTCTGGAAAGGAATCTTGAGGTTAGTTCTTTCTGTACCACATGTGGACAAGTGGCTCTAAACAACAAGTTTACAGGAAGACCGGGCTAAAAAGATTCATGCGTTTTTATCAGGAATCAGCCAAATTCTTGGTGATTACTCATGTTTTGTTTTGCCAATACCTGAGGCCTCTGAAATATGTTAATCTCCTTAGGCCTCCATGTTGCACTAACATGTTACTAGAGTAGCCGAAAGGGAAAACCGATGTAGAGCTAGGTTTCTAGCCTTCTATGACTTTCATGACGACTGTAGTTCGGTGATCAGTGACGGTTATTCAGATGGTCTGAGTTGGAGGGTTATATGTGCAATTACACTAAATGGGACTGAAAAAGTAGACCTATCTGGTGTTTAAGGAGTGAAATAAAGCTCAATGAGCGGTTGGCTAAGTTAGCTAAGAATAAGGATTGGAATGAAGAAAGATAAAGCAAAATAAAAATCCATACAACAAATCATCTAACGCCTTAAAATAATGTAAACTTGCATAGGTGCATGGTTTTAACTCTGAGGTAAAATGGCGTGTGACTTGTTTAGCGTGCAGACCAGTGTTTCTGAGACAGAAAGAATCACCTTATCGCCGCTTTTTTCGACTGCTTTGTGAAGAAAGTGTTTTATTTTGCTTTGGTAATGTTGCTGCTCTCTTTTTTTAACATTTAAAGTAACACATTTGAACCCGTTATTTAAACCCCCTGGTGCTGTGTTTTAGATGCTCTGTGGAAATGCATTTATAACCACTGATAAATACATCCTTATGACAGCTACTAATGACAGCATGAAGAACTGGCATTAAACTTTATTTTTACAATTTGTATTGAACTACAATATGTGTTAAGTGCCACTTTTTGACATATTTAGGCTAGTTTATTATTTTCGACTGGACTCCGGATGCTAGTCTGGGCAGCGGGACTGAGAATAAGATGGGGAGTGTCTGGTAGAAAGGTAATTAAATAAATCATGTCTGTCATGTGAGACATTACATTCAATAATCATAGAAAAAGTGAATTGTCTCATTCTTGAAACCCCAAGTGGAGCAATCTAATTGAAAATTAACATGTGCAAGCAGGTGTTTTGTTGACTTTAGTCACTAGAATAAATTAAAAAAAACAAACAAAAAAGATTACCACACAGTTATTAAACACAGCAAATGCTGATTAAACGTTTTTTTATTCAAGTCACTGAACACCAGATGGTATAGTATTTTTCTTTCTTGGATGAAAAAAGCTTTAACGAACACAGAGGGGACAGATAATACAGTATTATGCAACTGTTGCCTATACATTTGGTAGAAATCTGCGCCGGTGTATCTAATTACTACATACATGCATCTGTGCCATTTAAGCAATTTAATTACAATTAAAATGTTTGTTTTCTTTTGTTATGAGTTATTATTCTCCAAAAATACCTTGACATTTATAAAAGCATCGCAGTTCTAAGAATTTCCAGCATGGTGCTTTTATATGTGGTTTAACATCACCTTTTCCTGTAGTTAAATAGCAGGAGTGTTGTCTTATGCATACACGAGCTCATAAAGCTCACAAGTGATGAAAGCTTGTAGAATTGCAGTACGTCATGCCTGGACCTTTTTTTTCTCCTATTTTACAGGGATCAAACGCAGTTTGACTGTAACTGCCTCGCCAGGCTCTTCCAGCCTGCTGCAGCTCTGAAAAGGTTTAGTGATGGGAGAATTTTAGCCCCGTGGCAATGCAATCTCGATATCCCAATGTAATTATCAGGATAAGACATTTTCTTTCTGTGATGAAGGCCAGAGTTTCCTTCCGTGGTGTGTGGAGATTTGATTTGACTGAAAAGCCTGTGCTTGCATGGCACATCCTTGAGGACTCCGGCGCTCCTGCAGCTCACGCATTAAGCCCCTGTGTCCTTGTACAATAGTTATTAAACACATTGCAATTTTCCTCTTGCTCCGAATCATCATTTTGAGAGGAGTTGGAGAGAGACTTTCACACAGCTGAAATGACCCAAAAAAGTCCATACATACATTCTCCAGACCCACCATATCATAATCTTCTAGGGGACCCAGAGTCTGCAGGGTAAACGGTGGACAGGTCTTAGATTTAAACCACAGAGATAGACAAGACAGACAACCAACCTCCAGGAACCTCATTATATCTGCCTGAGGTGTTTTGTGTCATCATTTTGAGTTGATCAAATATCTGCCGGTACTTTGGAGGCTACAAAAAGTCATAGATCTATAACTTCAGAGAACATCAAGTCATGTTGGTTTTCCTGAGACCTACCCCCACTTTAACCATAATTAATGTTTGCTCAACCCTGATCTTTGCCCTAACCTTTATCTAAACCTTACCTTACCCCAACCACAAACTTAAAGTCAGGGTAAAGCAGAAACCTCTTTTATGTTTTCTATTGGTTGATTGGTGCAGCATACTCATTTAAACATATAATTTGACTTATTTGTTGAATCCCCTGCATATATGTACCGTATCTCATGAACCAAAAGTATTTACAGAGGAAACAACACTGCTCAGCTGGTTAAAATTTAATATGAAAATCAATGCATGAGATACTTTTTAACCATGCACTCTGCTAAATATTCAACAAATGTTACATTCCTTTACTTTTATTTGTATGTTGTTGATTCTTGCACCTCCCTTTTATCTGTCTTTCTTGTTAACTTTGATACCTGGGTTTAATTGGTATTGCCGTTGAGCTAGTATGAAACAACAGAGCATCACACGTCAAACACAGCATTTATTCATTATTTTGCATGCAGTTGTCTGACAGCAGGAAATCCTATTAGGCAAGCTCATTTATAGGAGGACTAGCAATCCAATTAGGTCTAATTGGAGGCTGATAGAAAAGCCTTTAGTGGTAACCTGCGCTGACTCCGGCCACCACCGCATCCTCCCAGGTCTGGGCTCCTTCCTCCTCTCAGCGTGAATGTGGCAGCCGCCTTGCTGAGATTTGTTTAATGAGTTAAACTTCCATAGGAAGGTAATGATGAGATTGTTGCTGGATGTTGTGCAACAATGACAATGTGTTCATGGTGTTTTGACAGCGCACAGGGGGCTGTGAGAAGCTAACTCAGGGAACCTTTGTACAAAACTGAGGACAATAACCTGGAAAATAGAGGTTTTGTCCATAGGGTAATAAGATAAAGTCTTTATATACTAATCATCTTTAAGAACTATTGGTATTTACTGGACTTTTCTTTAGAGATAGGATTCAGTCATCTGGGAGGGGCTTGGAGTAGAACCAATGCTTTTCCACACAAGGACAACCCAACATGGGTAGATTGAGCATATGGTTAGGATGGAAGTAGCTGCCTTAACAACATCCCTAAAGGCTGAATTATGGTTCTGCATTAAACCAACGCAGAGCATACGCCGTTGCTGTGACGCTGTCGTGAATCCTTCGGACTTCTCCGTCACTCCATTTCGCCGTGGTGCAATACCCCCCCAGAGCGCTAGTTGATACTTTGTTTAGCTTCCGTTTTTTTCCGGTCACAGTGAATCAAAGAGATAAGGACAACTATTGTGCAAAAAAAACAAAACAACCCCCCAAAAAAATCACACACACACGAAGAAAAGAGCGCTGAAAGTTCACAACTGCTTCACGAACCGAAACCGGAAATGCGTTGCTACCAAGCAAACCAATCACAGCCCTCTCGGTCTGCGTTGGGTCCGTGTCGCCTCGATGCCTAGTTACAATTTTTGGGAGGTGCAGGTCAGGCTACGGCGTAGGCTCTGCGTCGATTTAACACAGAATTCAGGCTTAAGTGTGCTTCCATCTTATGAATTTGCACACCAAAGTATTTCACATGGCTGAAACTACACCTATGTATCCAATGGACCGTCATCCTTAGAAGACATCAAAACTCTCATAGATTGCATTAAATTTTTGGTTTTAACCATTTGTTGTTTGCCCTCTGCATTTGTTTTTAATGCGGCAAGTCTGTTCTGACAGAACACGCCCTTTGCATGTCAATCAACGTTAGCTTGGCTCCCAACTCATTCAGCCGAACCCCGGCGAAATATCTGCAGTTACCGTCAGACATTTACAGCAGAGTATACCGTTTAATATGTTGACTCAATGGCGTAATCAAAAATTACTTTCACATTTATATAAACACAGCTAGAGCCTAGTCAATGATGTCATACACAGAGTGTGAAATTCACCTCTCTAGCTGTGCTTCTGACAAACATAATGCACCCAAAAGTAAGGAGTGGCATATCGCCTGCGGAAAGCACTGATAATCCCACGCCATGACGACACACCCTCCATAATACATTGCCGCAGTGATACTGTGTGAGTCCAGCATCATTCAGATCCCTTTTGGAAAGTGGTACTTATCACCGTAGTCTTAATAAACTATCACATTCACCCCAGCAGAGCTGCAAGACTGGTGTCAACAGTTGACAAGTCCCCACTTTGATAATCCAGCAAGAGGCATCAGTGAGCGCTCACACGCTGGGCTCTTCCAAAAACCAGTGTGTACAGCTGGGACAAATGCATATGAATTTACCCCCCCGGTCTGCACAAAAACCAGCCTCTGTTACCCAGGGAAATGCTCCCGAGCAGCACACTGGAGCCTGCTAAAATCTCCTCATTGAGGAAATCTAGTGTGTATACAGTAAACATGTGAGATCAAGAGGTAGATGAGCGGGGGTATTCCCCTACCTCATTGGCCACTGGTGTATTTTGGAACATGATGCAAGTACTCACAGGTTCCCTTTGAAATACCTAACACATCATTTGCAATTCCAAACATCTTGGATTGAGTTTACTCACCCCAACCTGCAAACACGTGTGCGTGAGTGGGTGTATGTGTGTGTGTGTGAGAGAGAGGATTTTCTGTTCAGTCAAGTCAGTTTCAACTAACGTATTTAAAAGAATTACTCATGCAGAGGAAAATGTTAATATATAGAAGATGACAGACAGACACAGGATCTTTGCTGGTTTAAGAACTGACGTCGTAATTCATCAAGAGATCTGTATTGATGGAAAGCTGTAAAGCATTTTTTAAAGTCTCAGAGCAGAAGCATTAATCAAGATAGCTGTTGTGAGATCTTGCAGAAACACCGAGGGAGGACACATGTCATTCTTACAGCCGTAACATATTTTACCTGTGGCAATCCCCCCCACAGAATGAGGTCTGAGATAGGGAGATATAGGAATGTGAGAGGTTTTTTTTTCCCCTTACTCAATCCCTGTTTTTGAATAAAGTTGCTATTTACTGGGTTAAAACTCGTCATCACGTTTGATTGGGATGAAGCGGTGACCAGGGACATCAGCTCGTCGGGATTAGTGGAACAGGAATGGAGATTTGAGTTATTCAGATTCATTCTGGGACTGCGAGTACGAATGCAAACAATCCTCCTTCCCGGGCTCATTGGAATTCCTGCTGTATAGACACGAGCCGCTCCGTCTCACTTTGGCAAAGGCACATAGCAGACAGACAAGCTGTCAGAATCGTTATCGTCGGGACTTTATCTCGTTAATTTGGTAGACGAGGGTGCAGGGCATTTGCCCTGTGGAAAACTTAACACACCCACAGGGTTTCTCTCAACACCCACCCCCTCCTTCCCCCCCAAACACACTCCCCCATCCCACCCCTACAGAGCAACTAGCAAGTCAGCCTGGGTCCATACATAGCCTGCGGTCATATCACACCCAACAGCCTGGCTCAAGTCAATATGACCGCGGGCATAAAAATGGTGCTTGGAATTGCCCCCCCCCTTCGCCCCATCTAAGGTTTGGCACGGGTGCTCATTCAATATGAGTGCCCCTCCCGTCAGTGCACAACACACACAGATACCAAAACTAAGCATTCACTTTCCTACACCAACTCCTAGGCTCGTACTATACCTCTCACTTTTGTTGCAAGTTGTACTTTTTAAAAAACAAACCACAACTGTCTCATAAAGGCAAATGGTGAAGTGTTTATGCTTGAGGGGAAACAGATTAATTTGTTTCCCCTCTCTCTGCTGCTGACCCTGCATACTGGGATGTGGAAAGGGTTCACAAAGAGGTGAAGTCCACCAGCTGTTTTTTGCTTTACTGCCCCTCAACTGCAAAAATGTACCTGTCACTTTACTTTGCTTATAAGCTAATTTGTAGCAATTTGGATCTGAATTATAAGAAAAGGTGCTGAGGGGTCAGGAAGGGAGCACCTTCCATCTTTGCAAAAAACCCAACTCGTCATTATTCACACACAAACATACTGTATGTAAACACACCCGCCATTGCTCAGTGTCATAAGCTTGCAGCAGGTGAGTCATAGGTGAACTAATTTGAAACTATAGTAAATGACAGGAAATCAAAAGACAAAAAGTTAGGAATTTAATCGCCTACACTCAATTATTATGATGCACCAGTCCTTATTTTGAAAGGGTCATGGACAGAGTCGCATGGAATTCCACTGTTTTGTTTCTCTTCCCCAATCATTGAATTTGTTAACTGAATATTTATGCCTAAAACACACATGCCAACCAAAACTGTTCAAAAAAGGCTTCTCCCATGGCCCCGCTCAGACATCTCAAAGACGATATGCAAACACAAACTGCTTTATTGTGTGAAGAGTCTGACATTCCCAGAGGCACAACCTCCTGACAGAAGATACGTCTTTCTTACCGGCTGAGCAAAGCCTTTTAAACATCAGTCTTTTGGAGTAGCTGCTTTAAAGGTGGGATTGATGCTGTTTTAACCTCAGAAGACAAATTGTTGTTAAAGACTGTAGAACACCGATCTTCTGTTTAACAAAGACCCCAGATCTCACAGTAGTTTCGGTAAATGTTAGTATATCCTTATAGTGCTTTGTAAAATCATGACGCAGTAAGTCTCTTGATTCCTTTGAGTTTTAGTTATTGGCAAACCAAGTAAAGCCTCACCGGTTTCAGGTCACCAATCCACCATAGGACAACAGAGACAAAACAGACAACCAAGGGGCGATAGCAAATCTATTCTTTCTAGGAAATTCTATTTAATGTATTTTATATGATAAATATATATACCAGTATTATATTTTTTCATGCATTTATTGTCAAAGTAAGACCACATTTACCCCTGGTAAGCTTTTGGATCTAGCCATACACACTCAATGGACATTTAGTAAAGTGGTGAGCCTATGTACATGCATACACTCACCCCTTTACTAGAATACCAGGAATACCAGGTAAACCTGATGAATTACAGTAAATGAACAAATTATTAACATGTAAAAGTGGATGTATAGTAACACATTTAATGAAATTGATGGGGCTAAAAGAAAAAATACAGTGGTGTTCCTGCTGTCTGCAGTCATTATGCCAAAGTGAATGCAAGAGTTGCAAAGGTAATTCTTTTTTAATTAGTCTTATTATAATGTGTTAATACTGCTGATGAGGCTAGATGCAGAAA
Source organism: Cololabis saira (assembly GCF_033807715.1). Classification (NCBI taxonomy): domain Eukaryota; kingdom Metazoa; phylum Chordata; class Actinopteri; order Beloniformes; family Belonidae; genus Cololabis; species Cololabis saira. The sequence continues at coordinate 7,990,783 of NC_084608.1, forward strand.
TATGGTTTGCTTGACTTAACTGTAGCATGAAAAGATATAGGAAGGGAAACCTTCCCTGACACTTAAAAATTTAGGTTTTTGTATACAGTGTCATCAAAGAAAGCTAGAACGTCACCGTTTTAGTTGATCATTGATTGGATAAGGTTCTGGCTGCCCTACCTGACCCAGCCCCCACAGCTCCACCTATTCTGCATCTGACTTTTTATAGTGACCAACTGATGTTAGCACAGGCATTAGTTATGTGTGCATTTCGTGTACATTCAGTGTCGTGTACATTGAGGAGTCTGACAAATACATGAATGGAGATGGAAATAATATTTACATAAAAAAGACTCTACTTATGGCTTACGGGAATATCATTGGCTCATTTGATGCATTTACTAACATGAAGTATTTACCCAGCAGAGCACCCAAATATAGATTTCACTGTCGTCTCTAAGTGTGCAAAAGATCTGTCCGTCTCTGTAGATGGGCGGCTCATGGCTGCGTTCCTCGTTTTCGCAGTGTAATATCCAAACTGACGTTGCACTCTTCCGTCCTTTTGTTATCGTGCCACACTGAGCCTTTCACCGGCCAAGAAAACAAAAAAGGTCTGTTATACAGCGACAATTGATGCGACAAGCATTTAGTAAGGCAATTTCTATGGCAACACTCCTTAGGAACATTTTCATTTCTAACATCAAATGGGCGAAAAAACGTAGCCTTGATAATTAGTACTGTTTGCTTCGCGCTAATGTGGATGTGGAACCTGCTTTAAAGGAGTTCAAAAAAGCCTGAAGGGGGAAAAAAAACAACACATTTTAATGGTTTATGACATCTCACCACTCTCTCTGCTGTCACTCAGCATTAAGGGCTGTTTTTGCCTGTTGTATTTTTCTTTTGTAATCTAAAGCCCCTTTCCTCCTAAAATGACTCTGCTAATTACTTTATTTAATCAGGCGCCAGCCGAGGAATTATTTTTGTAGCCTGAAGTTAATTTTGAACCTGTAAGAATATCAGTTTAAGATAACAAAAAAAAAAAAAGAAAGAAGGCTGCTGCTATAATCTACACAGTGTGAGTTGCACTTTCATGTGGACTATGATATGGCTCTATTGCACCTGAGGGGAATCTGGAGGAGGAAAAACTGCAATCTTTGTGACTGAGCAGAGGAGAAGGATGAGTATATTTCACAATTCAGCGTAAGACAGTGTTCCTGAGAGCCAGTACTCGAGTTGTAAAAAAAAAATCAGGGGGAATGGTGGATTTTATCATATGGGGACAGATAATTTGTGCTGATTACAAATAATATAATATATTACAAATAATAGCACTGACCAAAACACCTGCAGAAATACTGCAGGAATGACATAGCAGCAGTTAAATGCAGCCTTCTGTAAGCTTTAAATATCCACTGGGCTTACATCAAATACATCAAAACACAACAATAAAAAACACTTTTCTGAACTTATCAATATGACTCTGTCCTTCACAGGATAAGTAAAATGGATCACTGCAAAAACTCAAAATCTTAACAAGAATATTTGTCTTATTAAAATGTCTCATTTTAGTAAAAAAAATCTCATTACACTTAAAACAAGACTCATCACTGGAAAAAACAATTTTCACCTGTTTCAAGTAGATTTTCACTTAAAATAAGTAGAAAAATCTGCCAGTGGAACAATATTTTTTTGCTTGTAATGAGAAGATAAATCCCACTGGCAGATCTTTCTACTTATTTCAAGTGAAAATGTACTTGAAACAGGTGAAAATTGTCAAATAAGTTATTTTTCTGGTGATGACTCTAAATGTTGAAATAGCAGTAAAACCACATTCATTGATGAAATGACATAAGGGATGGAAAGGGGGGATGGCAGTTTTACAGGGGGGATGATTTTGACTGTTTTTATTTCAGGGGGGATGCCATCCCCCCTCGTCCTCCCTCAACTCCAGTACTGCTGAGAGCACACCGTCTTCTCCTTTCCCGACCACACCTGTTCCTTCTCCTGACAGCCCCCGACTTACCCCCCCATTTTGGATTGGAGACCAAAAGCACAGGGCAGAAAAATGCTGTTTGAAAGACTCCGAAAAGACTGGCTTGGGGATTTGGTAATGGTAGGGGGGGGGGAGTGGCGGGGCGGGGGTACGGAGGGGTTGGGGGGGGGGGGGGGTTGTTTAAAAAAAAAAGGAAAAAAATCAAAGCGAAATCGGCAGAATGCAAACTTTCAGAAGCTGCGGCACAGTTGAACCGAGCAGGCCCAAGTCCTGTGAAAAGAAATGGAGACAGCCTGAATGCAAATTAAATCCCCCTCATTCCTGCAAATATTGTCTTAGCCATTAGTGCGGGCTTGACTAGAAAGGAGTGGTCCCACTCATTGTCGCTCGGCCAGGGAGAAGTCAGGGGAAGAATTCTATTCAGCAGCCGTCTTGGGGGCTCGGTGCACTTGGGGTGCTTGTTTGGTACCATTCAAACGCCACAGACCGTAGCAACAAAGAGAGCTTTCAGCGTACCTCACTGTAAAAGCATGTGAAAAAGAAGAAAGGAGGTGGATAGGACGAGGGGAAAAAAAAAAAAAAAAAAAAAGAAAGGAGGCTGGGGTGTGGGGAGGAGGGTGAGTGCAGTACTGGAAAAGTTTAGGTGTAGGTCATGAGTGGAACTGGGCCTGTGTGTTGTTTTTTTAATGGTCTGGTTTATTTTGCTAGGTGGGACGTTGGAACTCTTCGTGCTGCTTGCACAGTTTGCTCCACCGGTCGACGAGCTGAGGACACGCGGACCGTACATGGACAGTCTTCTGGGTGTCCTGCTTGGCCCGTGAGGAAACAAAAAGAACCGCTCCAGCCCCCGAAATCAAACCTGTCAAGTGTCCACCTTAGGGGTTTTTATGCGTCGTAATATACAGTTTTCTTTTTTTAACTTTGACCTATTTGCAGCTTCTCTAAATGCTTGTTTTGCTCGAAACCTTGATCATCAGGAAGGTTTGAGATGCGGTACTGACCCAAAGTACCTTTCATACTCACAGAAGGTATGTTAATATCAGAACGATGTTCCTATATGTCTATATATCTAAACAGAAGCCCCCCCTTCCTGCTCAAATTCCAGAGCCTTCTGTTAAATCCATCGTCCCTTAAACCCAACGTGACCATTCATGTGCAGATTATTTATTTGAATCCACACAAGAAGGTTCAGTCTTCAGTGTACAAGTGGATGAAAACTCTCTGAACCAGCCAGGCTATACTTTTGCCACAGGCCTCACACACTACTGAACACCAAGAAAGACTATTACAGGGAGATTACTCACAAAGAGCATGCACAGGAGGACAGAAATCGCCAAAGAAATGCCGCACAGGTTTCTCTGTGTGTGTGTTTGTGTGTGTGTAGGTGGAGTCAAGGTGTGCAAAAGCAGAATAGCCCTTGGCATCCCAGATTTGTTTTGACTGGTGTGTTTACAGCTGCTGCAAAGCACGGGCGAGGAAGGGCCCGGCCGCAGTAAAACAACCAAACTCTAACTTTTCATGCTCTTCCATTCTTTTCACTCTTCCTCTTCTCCTGTCTTTCGGAGAGATGGCTCCGGGCCAGCCAGCTGTATAATCAAGCCCTTCATTTATACTTTATTGACAGATGCTACTTCCAGCCTTGGTTGGTGGAGCACGGTTTGTTTTTTGAACCTCTGGGAAAGATTGAATTACATGGCAGGGTGATATATGCTTCAGAGAGCTTTGTTAATGTTGGATTCCAGCTGCACGGAAGAAGAGCTGGAATGCTTTCTTCCATTTTCTCATGAAAGAAATAACTTAAGACCTGTGCTACGTTGTGAGAAAAAATGAAGGTTATACACAAGGTTCATTAGTTTTCCAGTTGCAAGAGTGTTTAAGCGGATAATCAAACAGGGATAATTCTCATATCTTTAGTAAGTATTAAATATTCCCAGTGCTGGTGGAAATATTAAGTGATATTAAGTGATATGAAGTCTCTGCAGAGACTTCAAGCAGGTGCCTGCAGTAGCTCTGGATTTGACCTGCACAACATTCAGATTTAATTATTCTTTTTTTTTAGCATTTCTCTTTGCTGAACTGTCTCGGAGCAGACGTGTCTGAGGGCTGACTGCTGTCAAACACCTCTGTTGAGGTCATTTGGTCTGGCCTCCTGACTCAGCCACTGCAAAAAAAGGGGTATTTTCTTCTTTCTTTTGCAGCTCTGTGGTGAGTTTATGATGTTTAGGGTTATTGTCCCACTGCATCATCCACCAGCAACCCTGACATTATCCCGTGCCATATTTCGGTAAACTTGGGAATCAATTTCACCTCGTGAAAGCTTGTGCCCAAAATTAAGAAACGATAGTTCCCACTGGCTTTGAGGATAGAAAGAGGTCTAGTCTCTGAAGCAATGGAGCAAGCCCAGATTGTGACGATCTCTCCTCCGTACTTCACCATGGGGATGATGCTTTGATCCGTATTGCATCACACACAGAGTATAAGTCTTCTTCTTCACCTCACTGAGGTGTGATGCTTTTACAGTCATGTTTACACTTCTAGAAAGTATATAGCCACAATACAAAAATGGATTTTGTTATCAGACGGTTTATTTAACTGCGGTCAGATGCCTAAGCACTTACAGATTACTTTGCATCCCTTTCTGGCCTTCTGCAGATCAACTGCTCTTGACTGTATGTCTTCAGAGAAATCCTGCTGATGCTTCTTAGGAACAGGAAACATTTTCTTTTGAGTGTCTTTTATTGATCAAAGTAGCTCTGAACCACATCTCTAAGTTTATTTCATTGACCCGACACCATATCTGCCAACTTCTGACTCCAATTAGCTTTTATTTAAGGAATAAGTCTATGGATTCACTTTTTTTTCCTCCAGCACTGTGAATGTTTGATCGGTGTGTTCAGTAAAGACATGAGAAATTATAATTTTGTGATCAGCTTTAGGACATTGTCTTTGTCTGTTATTTTGATGAAGATCAGAAGTTTTATTGTAAATCAATGCATGCATTTTTGTGACAATTTTCATGGTCCTGCTCCAAAAAAGGACACAGGATCAGTATTTATTGTGATAAGCCCCAAGCACACTCGGTGGAGTTTGAAAACTGCTGTTTGAGGTGAACCAAACGCTTATCTTTACTTGCTCAATTCTGCTAAAATGTAGAACTGATGGCGAAATTCAGCAGGGCCTCTCCAGTTTATTCTCTTCTCCGTGACGTCACCGTCTTTTAAAAAGAGGACCTCACATCTTCACATGCCTCTTCATACAAAAACAAAACACCAAACTCAGAATTATTGCATGCAGCCTTTAGATTATTTGAAAGGGTTTCAGCCCCGAAATCCTCACCTTCACAAACAGGGGAAGGCAGAGGATGCCGAGATAATCTGAGACGGATGAGATGGCAGGTTGGTGTCGGCGGCAGATGGAATGGAGAGGCTCACTTCTTTATTTTAAGGACAGTATCTTCTATCTCTTCCTGCCAGCCTGTCGGTTCCCTCTTTTATCGGTGGCTCCGTGTTGTTCAGAGACGGGACAATCCTGCCTATCTTGCCGCCGCTAACAAGAGCGACACACGTTAACGGAACAAAAAAACAGAAAACAAAATAAAGATTACTGAATATAAAGAAAAAAAAATATTGAGCCCATTTTTTAGATGGACAAATACGGTCGCAGGTTTTGATTTGAAGCCTAATGAAGCAATTCTGGCTCTCTTTACGTGATAGCTTTTTTATTATCTGACAGTCAGAAAAAAAAGACAATTTCCCAGCAGTTTTATGGTATCAAACATGAAGGAACTGTGGAAATAGTGGTGGAAAATTGCAGTATAATAGGCATCCTGACTGAGAATGATGGTGCCAGTGCAGATACTACTGGTAAACCAATGCTTAAAAAAGCTGTAGCTGCTGTTTAGCTCATACTTACACTGGCTGTAATCTAATGCTGGAAGATGTGGATGTTACGTGTAAACCGAGGCCTGAGCAGGCTAATGTTAGCTGTCAACAAGCAATTCTGGGCTCTAATGGTACAGCTGGAGGTGATCCCTGATCCCTGTAAACATGCTGTAGGAGCATTTTCCCCGAGCAGTGACAAATGACGTGACATATCCAGTGACCTTTTACTGATGACTTAACCTCAGGTGTGAGGCCGATATTGGTGTTGATATCTTCCACTTGGTTGGAAATTGTTGTTGTTGTCATTTTCAGGAACCGGCACGTTGCACACTTACGAGTAATTACGTTTGAGTGTAGCGCTTTCCTCCAACCATGAATGGGAAAATGAAGCTAGATGTAAGATTCCAGGAAAGGCTTGTTGACATCTGTGGTTTTCCACTTAGAGCAGAACTCTGCCAAAAGACAGGAACACCTCAAACCCACATCCACTTCGCGCAGCTACTTCGCCCATGTGTTAGAAGAAAAAAAAAAAAGAGAGAGAAGTTGTAATTTTGCCAAGCTGGCGAGATGCCACAGGGTTTGGAGAAGATAATTTTACGTGTTCGTGCGATGGCTTTGACTTAGGTGTGTGGTTTTAGGCGACTACGCTTGAACATATGACCTTGTCTATTTATCGGGGTGCTCTCTCGACTCCTTCCCCTTCAGGAGTGACATGATGATGATGATGGTCTGACACGTTTAAGGAAGTGGCTTTGGCAGGCATGGAGATGGCAGGTAATGAGAGGTGCAGGTGCATGCACATTCCTGGTGCCAGCCTTGACTCATTAACCTTCTCCAACAGACAACGTGTCTGTCAAGCTGAAATTATTCTGTTTAAAGAGAACATGGAGCTTTAGCATTAGCTCACTCATCGTTACAGACGTGAGGAAGGATGCCCGGGACGGGCTGATGCTATTTGGTAAACCGAGAGTCGCTGCTTAATCAGAGCAAGGATTGTAAAAGTGGAAGTGTTGGGACAGCTGGGCTATTTATTTACCCTGCTGCTGCGCCTGCTGGGGACGAGTGCGGTTTTATATTGAGTGGGGCTTCGTTTGTTTCCTCCAGAGCTCCGTTTCTCTGCCAAGAACACGACAAATGACACTTTGGGAGGAAAAACTAGAGTAAATACACTCTGGGTCTCTGGCTTTTGCAGGGTCCAATCAGACTGGCTCCAGCTAGTGTTTCACTACCACTAAGCCAAATTCCTGAAAAATGACTTAATTATGGGGTAGATTTCCAAATGGTGATTTGAGGCAAAAAAGAAGCCGGGTTTGCGTGGGAGCCTCGCATGGCTCTGCTTGTTTTTCTCAACAGGTGAAATCCTGAGGACACAGGTTGTTAAGAGAGGCAAAGCTAAAGAAACACACTTAAAAAGAGGCTTAACAGGAAGCGGGGGGATACCTGCACAGGTTTTCACAGCATGGACTCAGACGGTAATTGCAGACAAATGTGACCAAAATAAGGCGAGTTGTCTGGATCCAACATCCTGTTCTTTCAGCCGGGTTTTCATCCCAGAGACACAGAACAAATGGCAGGAACTGGAGTGCCAGGATGTGCTGAAGGGCTTCTTATATCTGCTTTTAAGTTGACATGCCCAAACTTGTAGGCCGTTCGTTACCCCCTAGGTTAGTTCTTTCCCCTGCTCGATGCAGACAAGACAAACTCTTTCACTCTGTAGCCACAAACGGTCTGTTTATCAAGTTTTATATACAGTAGGAAGGCCATAAATCAGTCATTTAAAAAAGTGGAGATGGAGAGAGGAGGAAGGTGTTCAAAAGCTCAGAGAGTCTTTGAAAGTTTTTGCTTTGTCACTAACAGGTGTTCTGATTTACTGTGCTTCTGTTTAAATGGCGGCATTATTTTGATTTACTGAACTGAAGTGGAGCTGGTGCAGGGGTCATGTATAGATCATTTCATGCAAAGAGAAGTTGTTCATTGACTCATTTATTAATTAATTTTGCAAGGTCCTGTTGTAAACGTTACCTTTCTTCACAGCTCATTTATTTATTTATTTATTTATTAAGGATCCCCATTAGCTGGTGCCATAGCAGCCAGCTAGTTTTCCTGAGATCAGCAACACATACAATACAATCACAATTAAAAAGCACACAAAACAAAAATCAAAACATAGAAGCCAAAACAATACATACAATAGATAATAGACAAACCCGTCATCTAAAACAAATCATATCCACAACACACCAAAACAGATGAAACTACTGTCTTAAATAGAATTTAAGTTTCCTCTTAAAAATTGATTTACTTGTAAATACAGTGGAGATACTAAGGTAGATAATTCCAGAGAGACATTGACCTAGATAAAAGAACGTTGTAAAGCATTTGTTTTTGAACGAGGCAATACAAGCAGGACCATTACTGGATCTGTATGGAGCCAAATCAAGGCCAAAAGTTTTGCTAATTTGAAAATAAAATTTGAACCTGAAAATTCTTTTTTACGGTTTCAATTTTTTTTTTCAGTATCAGATCTTTTTTTCAGTTTCAGATATTTTTTTTTCAGTTTCACAGCTTTTTTTTCAGTTTCAGATCTTTTTTTTCCAGTTTCAAATTTTTTTTTCAGTTTCAGACTTTTGGTCCCGATCTGGCGTGGGGGGCGTAGCATCAACAGCCACACTTTAAAGTTTGACATTTCCCACTTCCACATACTACCAAGTACGGTCTAAAACAGCTTTTTAAACAGAAATGTGTCACTAATATCAGTTTTTTTCCACTGCCAATCACGTGAATATAGTGTATAAGTGTTGAATCATACTTCTACTGATAACTTCTGCAACCTACGTTTCCTGAAGGCAACATGACTGAGTAACGTCCCCTGCCTTCTCTGTTCTGCTGTCACTCATGATGCCACGCCCCTCTCAGTTGATGCCACGCCCCCTACGCCAGATCGGGGCCAAAAGTCTGAAACTGAAAAAAAAATTTGAAACTGAAATAAAAAGATTTGAAACTGAAAAAAAAGATCTGAAACTGAAAAAAAGATTTGAAACTGAAATAAAAAGTTCTGAAACTGAAAAAAAGATCTGATACTGAAAAAATAAAAATTGAAACTGTAAAAAATAATTTTCAGGTTCAAATTTTATTTTCAAATTATCAAACCTTTTGGCCTTGTTTTGGCTCCATAGACCCTCTAGTGTTATGATCATGAATAGTATTAGTAAAAACAAATTGTTCAAACAAAAAAACTGGAGTTTTACTACTAGTGACCAATTTAAACATTTTCTGGTGTTCTGAGCAAATCTCTATCTATGACCACCACAAAAATGAAACCATTGACAGATGATTAAATAGACTGTCGTGTTTGAGAACCATTTGGGACCCCCAGGTAATGAAGCCCCCTGCATTCAGCACAATTGTGTGACATGTCTTTTTGAGTCGACTTCTGTCCTGCTTTTCTGATGAATCTCTCTTTTCATTTCGTGATAGAAGACACCTGAGATGGGCAATTGTATTTCCTGGACAGGTTAATGTGCTCTATGACTCTGGCCTCTCCAGGGATCTCCACTGGCTGCCTGATAACCGTGATAGGCCTGAGCTCCAGTACAGGAGATGGACACATGAATGAATAGATGTAGCATTCTTAGGGTCAGGGATGTGTACAGGTTTTGTAAGGGGCTGTTGGTCTAACCTGAAAAGTGTTTCCAGCCTTGTCCATGACTCGTTGAAATCCCTTTAAACTTCTGTCTAAACTTATCTTTATATATGTGTTTCTTTATCTTTTCCACTCTCTCACTGGACATTCTTATTCGCTGTTGTGTTGCTGTCTTGTGTATATAAAAGTTGTGTTTTTAGTGGACGTTGTTTCCGATCTCCACCCTCTGACAGCTAAGCTTCATTCATCTATCAGCCCTGTAACAGATCACATGATAGTCAAGGGCAGCTAAACTTATCTAGATTTTCTGCACTGACTTTTTTTTTTCTCTATTTTCAAAATATATATTTTTTTTATTGAGGTTAAAACAAATCTTATGTGATTTGTCTTCTTAGATTTATCTTTTTTTTTTCTAGTTATTTAGGCTTGTATGGATGTCAACGCTGTAAAAAGTTGATGCAAAAATTGCATTTTTAACTAAAGTTTTTACTGCTTAAAAAAAAAAAAAAAAGAAAAGAAATCCCTTTCAACTCGCTGAGCTTCACTGGCTGCTCGAATCAAAACAAGTCACTGACATTCGCCTGCAAAGTGACTTTGGGGTTCACACCTGCTTATTAGAACTCAATTGCAAAGGCGTATGTCCCTTCCTGGGTGCTTATCAGAAGAATATCAACTGGGCTTGCTGTCTCTTCAAACAAGACAATCATAGTCAAAACTGTTCTCCTACGTTCCTCAATGGTGGAACAGGCTACCAGTTGCAAGTGCAGAGCTGTCCCACTGCAAAACTCTTCTCTTCCACGATTACCACCTGTCCTAAATATCTCTGTAACTGTAACTGTGCTTTTTTTTTGTAATGAACATTTTATTACGTTTTAACATAACAGACAACAACAAATATAAGTGCAAACATTTATGCACAAACACTAAAAAAATATTAAATAAATAAAATGAACACAAAGACCACCACACTGATCTATTCCAGGGAATAAGCATAATAAATCATCTATGGCTCAGCATTGTTAACCCAACCACTAAGTTATAGCCAGCCAGCTGGTAAAAGGGCCCCAGGTGGCCCCAGGTGGGTGTTTTTTCCTCCAGTCTCTCAACAGTACCCGTTTGGCTGTTGTAAGAGCCACGATTATCCATCTCATTTCAAAGGAGGAGAAGTGTGAGTCCTGTAGCTCTTTTGTTGAGCCCAAGATGGCCAGTTTGGCAGAGATTTGGGACCTTTTGTATAGGACTTCAAATATAATCTCCTGTATATTGTTGCACCTGTCCTTAATCATTGGGCATGTCCACAGTATATGTAATATTGAGGCACCACTTCCATCGCACCTCCAGCAAGAGTCTATTGGTATTAACTTCCATTTATAGAGTTGTTGTGGTGTTAGATGCCATCTATGTATTATCTTCAGTTGCATAAATCTGCTCTGTAACTTCTTAACCCGCACCTAAATGTCATCTCAACTGCATTCACCCTCCAGTTTTCACCAGTTCTAAGTAGCTTTGGGTAAAAGCGTCAGCTAAATGTAAAGAAACTCGTATAATATATGCACCGTTCAAGTAGAAAGGCTGAAGACATTTCCAATTTTCCATGAAAGTATTTTCAATGAACTGATTTTCTAATGGAGATTAACAAAAAGATGTTGAGCCACGACCCAAGTTTGGTTGGAAACACTAAGCCTTTGGCAGAAGCTCCTTTTTATATCCAGTCCTGACACCTTCACCAATTAATTTGCTGATTGTAAAATGTTATATGTTAAACTTGTTTATTATTTAAACATTTCCATCTTTCTTTACTTCTCTCTATCTGTATTTTGCTCACCTCACATTTCTAAATTTCTTTAATTTTTCTAAATATAATAAAACTGGTCAATGAAGATTATGAATTACAGTTTTTATTCAATGTAAGATAAAAATCCAAATGTAGTGGAAATTGGATCCGTGAAATAGAAGTTCCTTGAAACCAGCAGGGATGGGCTCCAGCAGACCCCTGTGACCATGTATGTGATCAAGCAGGTATAGCAGATGAGTGCATGGAACTTAACGAAACAATCTTGAAGATATAGAATAGAAAATAAGACAAAATCAAAAATTAACAGAAAAACAAAACAACTTTATATCTGCAAATACCAAAGGATGGGTTAAGAACACTGTGAAATAGATCCTATAGTTGCAATATAACCAGGAGGCACATGGCAATGACAAAATGAGTACCTGTGAGTGGGAAGAATAGTAAATAACAGTCATGATTAGTTATTTAATCATCTGTTCGCTTGTGGGTAAACATTTCCTCTGAGTTCTACATTGTGGTTAAATTCAACAAATGAACGGCTGAGCTTCTGGTGAGGAGGCATTGTGAATGTTATAGTTTTAATCCAACTAAGAAACTACCTAGTGTCCCAACAGCCTGAAGAGTGCAAAAGAGGATAAATATATTGCCAATAGTTGGAGTAACTATTAAAGTCTGCAGCTGACATCCGATTCACGACATGCACAGAAGACATGATGACTATCATTTGACATATAAGATATTACCCATCAGTTGATAGCAGTTATGCTGTATACTCAGGAAGTTGTTCATTACACTTAAAAAAAAGAAGAAATATTTGGGCCATAAAATAAGATCACACCCATTCCCACAGGCCAGAGTAACAAAAACAGGACAATTTTAACTTTCTACCATTGCACCATAGCTGGCTATCCACATTTAACTTGCACATAATGGTGACTCAAATGTTAAAGAAAACAGAGCAGAGGGCAGGACTTGTCCCATATTACACACGATTACAATATGGGCTAAAAAATGAACGGCTAACTTGAACAAGTCATTTTTTGTTCTGTATTCCCTAATTGCTTATTTCTCTAGCTGAACTTGTTGTTTTTAATGTTTCCTCTCTTTGGTTTGGGTGCATGAGCTACAAACCATATAAACTAAAAACTAATTGCATACACTCAAAGCAAGCTCTGTTTTAATGGGTAATCTTTTTATATTTTACAGCTGTTGCTCTTGGCACTGTCTCCTATTTTTGATTTACTATCTAATGGTAATAGATTGTGGTTCTGGTGAGGACCGCAGCGGTCTGCTCAGAAGTGTGTCTGCTCCGGACCGTTCACCAGCAGGTCCAAAATAAGTCTTGGTTTGTTATGCTTGTTTGAACAGAAGCTGTGGCCTCTTCATTTTGTGGTTTTCTGCAGAGCTCCTGTGTTTTTTCTCTCTCTCTAAATATAATCCTGAACAGCACTACCTCATCTCAATTTCTGTGTGCCATTGTAATAACTGACCAAGTCAAACACATAACAGTTTTACATTTGCACTAACCAGAGGAGGGGAGGGGGGGAACACATTGGAAACTTGTACGGGATGTAAGTAATTGGCTGATTTTACTTTTTCAAAGCCAGACGCCACAAGCAAATGGTGTGCTTCTTCATCAAAATCTACAACTGCCAGCTTTTCCTGAGCTCATACAAATGCAGGTTCAGTTCAGTGTGTCAGCAGGGCTGCACTAGCTCCATTGCTGAAGTTATTATCATTGAGTAAACCCGCAGAAACGGCCAGAACCAACACATAGTTACATTTCCAATGAAGTACTAGAACTCTGAGCTGTTGAAATCCACTTCACAAAACGTAAGTGAGGAAAACCTATAACTAAACGATGTGAAAAGTTTATTAAAACCTTCCCATCTCAGCTTATTAAATGCTGCTCTCGGCCAGGTACTTCAGGTGTTTATCCATTACTTGGTACTGTGCAGAACAGTGTTTTGGGCTTTTCTAGTGTAGACGCCACCACATAACGTTTTTATTGGTGTCAAAGTTACGAGATAGCTGAGCCAATCCCGAATGGAGGTGCTTTGTAAAGACTTGGTGGACCAGTGAATAGAAACTAGTTGTCACAGAATAGGCAGCCTATACCGCCAGGCTGCACCCAGGGGGGGGATGCCGTCTGCTCAGAAGGTTCCTGGTTCAATTCCTGGCTGTGTGAGGCGCTGCCCCTTCTGCTTGTGGGGTTGCATCAGGAAAGGACATCTGGCGTAAAACATATGCCAAAAATGTGTGTGCTGGCAATGAAGCTGTGCTGTGGCATCCCCTCCACCAAAGGGAGGGTTGTAGCCAAAATGTGGTTACTATCTGACAAACTGTCCGGTGGGGCAGTTCTTGACTAACCAGGATGGTGGTTTCTCATTTTAAGAAGAGGGCCTGGAGGGTGTGTTTCAAATACAGGGGAATAACACTCCTTTTCTTCTTTTGGAAAAAAAATGTGATGGTTAGTCAAACCTCAGATTTACAGGAAGGAGTACGTGTTCTGCCCTGGTTGTGAAACACTGGACCAGCTCGATACCCTCCGTTGGGTCAGGAGGGACCACGGGAGTTTGTCTAACCAGTTTGCATGTGCTTTGCAGACTTGTGGCACTTTTACACTAGTACCTACTCAGCCCGACTCGACTCGTCACGCCCTCGTTTCTTTTCAATACCCAGATCAGAAGTAGGAGGTTGGAGCGAAGCTGCTGTTACGTATTTGATTGTGTGATCTAAATGAAGAAGACAACAACACTAAAGAGGTAGAAGAAGGAGTAGATGGTAGATATGCTGCTTGGACTGTGGCTTGTGTTCGATATCAAGTGAGAGAAGCTTCAAGCGGCAACCCTTTTTGGCGCTGGGAGCTGCGAGCAGCTATGAAGTGACAGAGCTCCTGTGGATCTGGTCGTTCCTTATCGCCCGTCTAGATCCCTTTTTAATTCTCTCCTCAGCACCAGGTTTATGAACATCTGCACCTCAGAGTTGGATCACCAAACAGACTTTTGCTGCCATTGCTTGTCGATAAAAATGAACAAGAATCCGTCAGAGTCTCTTTCTCTGATTTCCTCCTCCTGACTCAGACGTCTGACTCCAACCCCCCGACCAATCGGTGGCCTGTAGTGTGATGATGTCAGATACAGCCGACTCAGCAGCTTAGAACCTCGGCAGAATAGATACAGAAAAGTATCTACTCGGCATGTTAGACCCCTAGTGGAAAAGCGCAAAACCGAGGCGGGTCAAGCTGAGTAGGTACTAGTGTAAAAGCGCCATTGGAGGAGGCATTTAACCATGTCCCTCAGGGTTTTCTTCGGAGGGGGCTCCAGGAGTGTCCTTTGGCTATACGTCCCTGTACAAACACGAGTTTAGTGCACATTGCCCGTAGTAAGTCATGTTCGTAGGAGTTGGACTCGATCAGGGCTTCCTTTATCACTGATTCTGTTTATAACTTTCATGCCCAGAACTTCTAGGTGGTGCCGATGAGAAGAGAGGCTCTACCTCAGGACTGCATCTTTGCTTTTTGTGGATGATCCAGTCCCGTTGGCTTCGTCAGGTTGGAGCGGTTTGCAGCCAAGTTGGATTAGAATCAGCACCTCCAAATCCAAGGCCGTGGGTCTCAGTAATTAGGAAAATTCTCTTTCATTTCACTTAGTTTGGCATTCTTAATTTGAGTTTTTATCTACTTTTAGTTGTGCTGTCATTTTCATTAATATTTCAGTTAACAGGATTATTTTTTCACTGTTAGTTTCAGTTTTAGTCTTATTTTTCGTTAACTGGCCTCAAGTGGAGGAGTTTAATTATTTTGGATGAGATGTTTAGGATGTTTCCAGGATGCCAACCTGATTCCAGGTAATCAGTAGTTAAAGGATGGATGGGCTTGTAAGTGCACATGTGCTGCATAACATATTTATGTGATTTTCCCTTTCCAGAGCACAAAGTTGAGGGATGAATTTCACGGAATACTTTTTTCGCTTGAGTTGTGATAGAAATCATAGGTGTTGCACAATAATGGTTTGAGAAGAGAGAATGAAGTCAGAGATGTTCCACTCATGTCAATTTTATTTTAAATGTTGAATAAGAAAATTATCAGAACACGCAAGTTATTATTGTTGATTGACTGGAGGAAATCCAAGACAACTGTGAATCTCTATCTAGGAGTCATGTATTACACCAGGGGCCTAAAGTACGAAGAATTGTGCAGCTTTCATACTAAAATATGGTGTACTTCCAAATCTGGAAAAATGTGCATGCACAAAAAATTTCAGACGTGTGAATTAGCAGCTTGTCCTTTTGCTTGGGTACTTTTCTTTGATACATCCTAACAGACGTGGAATTCAGCACTTGGCCCGCCTTCTCTCCTCCCATAAATAACTATGCACATGAGTACGTGGCACCTTCTTTTGTCCAAGTAACAATGGAAAACACAACAGAAACATTATAAAAGAGGAAAAGAAATCACAGAATGTGAAGGTGATGTACAGTACTTGTATGGGAGGAGGAGGCGGGAAAAATATTTTATTTTGTATTTCCTCCACTGAGATTGTAAAAAAGTGGGAGTGTGTGACTAAGCCTATAAACCAGTAGGATCGGAACATTGCTCCGGAGCCGTAATAAAGGAAAACCGGTCCGACGTGAAAGAAGAGTTGCAGCCGCAGGATGAGGTACCGGTGGCTTCCGTCATCAGAGAAGTTTACCTTTCTGGCACATTGATTTGAACCAATAACACTTGAAGTGACATGTTCATACTAAGCAGAAAACATAAGGGATTACGTTGGGGGATCGGCTCTTTGCTGAACATTGCATATTAATGCTTAATTAGTTTTTAATGTTTAATTTAACTTAATAGATCTAGGTGTCATATGGATTAATTTGTCTCATACGGCCGGCACAGTGGGCTCAGAGATGACTGAGAGCCCGTCCTGTCAGCCAGCTCCAGCTGAAAGGTTGCCGTTGCTAGGGAACCTGAGTGTGGTGAAGACTTGAACTGGTGCAGCCATGGTGCTACTTCTACCAGTCTCTCTCTGTAACACTGGGGCCAGTCCAGAGATCCAGAAGGATTCTTCATTGTAACCTAAATTAGCTAATAGTCCAGTCATTATCGTGGGCCGACAGGTCAGCGTGGGCCCTGAAGACACGCCCCCTCAAAACTCTTTGATTGACAGCGTTGCACAATTACACGCAAATTCATGCAGGTATTTATAGGGACATCATGTCTCATATGACTTTATAATTAATATGATCATCCAAAGCTGTATTATTCTGAATGAGAGCATTTTTCATGGGTGCGAGGGATGTCTTAGAGCTCGGCACCAGTCACTCACTGATGCGTACTAACATGCAACTCCCACTGTGACAGAAACAGAGAAAAATCACCAGTGTATTTTGGATTTAGGTTTTGGGAAAATTAGGTTATATGAGGTTTAATTGTTTTTTTGTAAATAAGGAGCTAAAATGCATGAAGAAATATTTTCTCAAATCGCTCCTGACTTCAGGAAACTGAGGCGAGCATATTTGGTTGTATAAAAAGTGAGTTCCACTACTTTATAGTTGATATTAGTCCATCCTGACCTTTTTCTGTCAACACATGAGGCCCAAGAACACCCTTGGGACTCCTTGAGTTTTGTTCTTTGTCATTTATTTTTGAATACACCATTTTTGGTTTTAATGTTGGCTGGCGGTGCACGTGTTTGTAGATCAGGCAGTTTTGAAATCTCCCCATAGAAGCTGACTCTCCCATTGGCCTTCTTTAGGATCTTTTTTTTTTTTTTTTTTTGATCACAAGCAAAGTTTTTATCTTTCTGTGCCACACAACCACATCAATAACCTCATTACTCAGTTGTTATTGTTCATGGTAGAGTTTGCAGTTGGTGCCGCGATGAAGATCAGTGAAAAATCCTGCCGACAATGAGGTGATGCTACTTGTGATCAAAAACCAAATGCATGCAACCCTTCCAGGGAAGAGGCGTATCTCTCGTTGTAACCGAGCCACTTGAAGCGTTGACAGATTGCAGCAGGAAGAACAAGCCTGCTATCACAGCCGGGCCTGAGCGAGCGCATCAGCAGCACCTCATCTGTTTCCCACTAACACGCAGACGGAGGAATCACAATTGTGCATGTCTGATGTAGCAGATTGAACATGGCGGATGTGTGTTAAACGGGGCGCCCCTGGAGTACTTAATAATTTCTTCCAGTTGCCCACGTTCGCTCACTTGGTGTGGCGGTGCAGGGCAGGAAAAGTCTGAATGTCGGGGGTCGGGGGGGGGTAGTGTCTTCTGTCCAAACAACATCCTGCTGCTGTCTCCTCCACGCAGCCGAGCGTCTGTCATCAGCCGTCCACATTGTTTTTGAACAATTGGCACTAATTTGCCATCTGGTTGAGGGAGCTTTTGTTGCGCGGGAAGGGAAGCATTATGCGGTTATCAATGGCACGTCCACTCGGGGAGCCACCAGTGGACGGAGACAAATAGGGAGACAATGCTCTTTATCTTGGCTCTGCTCTGGTTAACTTCACTGACGTAACTGTTTATTGGACTATCACGCAGAGTAGGATTAGTACGTTCTACTTTCAGTGCAGGGTGAAATAATGGGTTTGTTACTTTTGAAACTTAAGATAAGCTGCATGTCTGGTGCTCATGAGTCCTCCCAAACTAAAACTACTAGCTATTTAGTCATGCTGTCTTTGTATGTTTGTATAGATATACGTATTATATTTATATCATAGTTATATTTATATCATAGTCATAGTATATTTATATCATAGTTATATTATATTTATGATAGAGCTTACATTTGGTATTAAACAGGTTATTTTGTAAAAATTATATTTATTTATTTATTTATACAAATTAGTGTAGAGTATAAAGCGTAAATACAGGCATATAATTTATGTTTAGTTGTGGAAAGGGGGTGGGATTAAATTAGTTTATACTTCCTCCTACTCCTTCTCGAACATGTAACTGAAATATGTTTTTTGATGTGTTTTTTTTTTTTTTTTCTCTTTATGTGGCGGAATGCCCACCTGTATTTGTTTCTCTTGTCTTTTTTTCTTGTTTTTTTTATATATATATATGTTTGAAATAAATAAAAATGAAGGAACGAACGAAAACAATGGAATAAAATAAAGAAGTTAAAATAAAGACACTTATCGGTTTGAAACTACTTCCAGCATAAACTTTTACAGCTCTATCAAGGACTGACTGTACAGGCTCATGTATGTCAATTTGCAGTAAATTGTCTTGGTTTTGTTTCCATCTTTTACACTTATTTTCTCAAAAATGTGCAGTTGTGACCTCTCGGTGGCACGGCCTTTCGTCTGTGGGCAGAACAGGGACAATGCTTATTCTGTTTCCCTGACTTGAGAACCTGCACACTGTGGAGTTCACCAAGCGTTTGGAGATTTACTAAACAAGAGGTTCCAAGTTTTTGCACTTGTGTTATGGGGACAAGAAAAGAAGACATCTCTGCCCCCCCCACTCCCACCTATCTCCACCGTGGTGCCACCATATCTGAAACACTAACAAAGGCCCGGCGCCGCTCTTATTTTTTTCCAGTCAGTTTTTCTCCCACTCTCTGCCTCTATCCAGACCCCAACCCTCCTCTTTTTGTTGTGTGTTACTCCCACCAACACCTGCACCATCTTCTTCGCCCCAGTTCCATTTTACAGTCAGGCCAAGAGAAGATGAGAAGTGGTGCTCGGTGTCCACAAATCAATAGGCCTTACTCACCTTTGAGTCAGGCTGCAGAGGCAGCTTCATCACTGTATGCTGCTGTACAATATGTGCAGGGGAGTGAGGGAGGAGGAGGAGGAGGAGGAGGAGGAGGAGGAGGGGGAGCCCCACGGGTGGTTGCCTGGCTGTCTAATGCATTATTGAGAAGTGCATCGCTGCCATCAGTTGCAGGTAGAAGGCTGAAATAGCCTTATTAGCTGCTTCAGACTGAAGCGTGCTGGAAAGCACCGCTGACTGCAGCTGAAATCCAGCATGTGAGGTCGAGGCGGATGCTGCTTTCTGAGCGGGTTCCTGAGGGCCTTGTGGAGTGGGACTCTGGAAAACTTGACTTGAATTAAAATATAGCAACTGAATTCTTCCATGAAGTCATAATTATTATTAAAACATCATGGAACAATGCTGCTTGGTTTTACCGAACTTGTCTGAGAGGGGGTGCTTAGGTGTTTTTATAGCATTATTTGTTTTCCTGCAGGAAAGTAAAAAAAAAAACAACCCCCAAGAACCTAAAAAAAAACTTTTATTCTGGATTTCTGCTTTATGAAACCCCTTATGACTGTGGATTTATATCATAGTATTCGCTTAATTCGTAATGTGTTGGAGGCTGTTTTGACTCCATTACCAATGGCCTATTTCATTGAATTATTAACAAACATCTCACCATGAGGTTGCGCTCTTGAAAAATAATCTCTCAAAGCCCTGTCAGCATGGAGATCCAACAGCATACTAAATATGTAACATACAATATTCGCAACCAGAAACCAAGAAAGGAAGTTTAAATTGGACAGTTAATCCGCACCCAAGTGGCTTTGTAAATGGTATAAAAAACTAATGAGCGCTGGCATGTTATTTAAAATGCATGTGCCCAGTAGGAGCACTTGATTCAGTCGTCTGTGAACCAAAAACAGACACTGTGCTAAATGTCTGACATGTTACTTATTTATGTAATGCTTTTAAATTGACTTGAATTTCATCATGCAAAGATGAGTGGAGAAAAAAAAAGGAAAGCTTGTACATTCAAGTCAGATATACTGCTGTGTTCTTCCCGCCTCTGTTGTTCTTGTTACAAATAGTGAACAAAACGCAGTTAAACTTGACAAATATAGCCTTCTCCTGCCATTGTTAATATTAATGACTTACAGACAGAAAGACATGCTTTACGAATGATCTGAACAATGGCAGGGTTGCCTGTGAAATGGTCCCCATGCTGTGTGTTTCTGTGCGGCCGCTTAATTTGGGCGAATCGGGTTCGTGGTTTGTGCTCACGGCACTCAGCAAATGGCCTTTGACACATCTAAATACGGACAGTTCTTGGTTGATGTCGAACAATGCTGCATCTGTTGATGGGGAATTATCGCTTTTTGTTTTAAAAGCTCTTACGAGCTTGTCGAAATGTGCCTTTTTGCTCCATTACAAATGCACACGTGTGGCACTGTTGACCTCATCTATGTCATAATTAACTGTAATCTGGATAATCCATATGAGCATGCTTTGTCTGTCCATTTAAAGCCTCAGCGAAACCTTAGAGATGTTAAGCTCCTATGTTTTACAGGGCATGGTGGGGCTGTTTTGTTTGTTTGTGTTTAATTAGGCAAAGAAAAAGGGGAACTTAAACCGTGGCAATGAAAAACCAAGGCGAACCCTGTTATTATATTTAAAATACCTGATGTTGGGAGACAGCATTGCTGCCAAAGTGCCGTTACCATCCAGTGACCCAGCGAGATCTGGGAAAACACAAGGTATCTTTGGTGTGCACAGATTCTTACTCTTGTGAGATTACTGTGATTAAATCCCCTCTACGTCTGATACTTGAAGTTCAGGTCCACATCCACGAACATAAAGTTGAAGCTGAGTATCTTTAGGAATTTTACAATATTGTAAATACCTTCCTGTCTATACGCTTTTAAACGTCTGGTCTTGGTAATCTCCTTATCTCACACCTGCATGTTGTTGGCCTTTGCTCTGCAAGGACATTTGTATTTCTGACCTGATTCCATCAAAATTAGTATTTTAAATCACTTATCTGTTGCTGATACTAACTTCTTAGGGTTCCCCAAGTATGGAAAGACTTTTTACTTTAAAATAATTTCTTTTTCTGAGCCAAAAAGGGTTTGGATCAAACGATGTAAACTGTAGTTAAGAGAGAATATTCACAGGCTGCGACACGTCTTGGTTGTACTGTACCAGCTCATGCTGACAAGTCAGACTGCATTGTTGCTCATGTGAGTTTGGTCATACATCATTAGCCTTGCAGACATGTCGCATTCAATTACACAAAATGTGAATTGAAGTGATACGTTTCTGGAGCAACTGCCATTAACTACATTGCGTTGTATTGCATGAATTGATTCACTGGCCCGTAACACAATCTCTTATTCATGTGTTCAGACACTGGTAGATGGATCTACCACTCTCTCAGACACACACACACACACACACACTGCTGCTTCACTGAACCCCCTAACATGTTCTAGGTTCAAGTGAGGACACCTGCAAAGTGACATAATGAATACAAAGGAGCTTTTATTGGCATCCACTGTTGCTAAAACTGCCTTTGTTTATTATTAATGATGTTTAAAAGGTGACAGACTTTTATCACACCCAAACTGCACAGTTGGGACTCACTCCCTCTGATGGCAGCAGTTGG
Organism: Cololabis saira; assembly: GCF_033807715.1. Classification (NCBI taxonomy): domain Eukaryota; kingdom Metazoa; phylum Chordata; class Actinopteri; order Beloniformes; family Belonidae; genus Cololabis; species Cololabis saira. The sequence continues at coordinate 8,012,445 of NC_084608.1, forward strand.
CTCCGGATGCTACAGCTCATCTTTTAACGCAAGCGTGCAAGCTCATCTCCCTGGTAATTTTTGTGGCTGCGTGTTTTTCAATCAGTTTTGAGTTATTATTGTTGTCTCGACAGCACAAGAACTGACCTCAAGATAATTTGGATGTAAAATTAAACCACACAATGTTCAGAACAAAATGTTACAGCCGTTTTGAGCAAAGTACAAGGTCTTTGGACAGTATTTTGGACATTTAACTCCCTCATTACTTCGAGGCACAAGAAGGAAATAAAAGGTCTAGAGGTGATATCAAGTACTCAAGTTGGCATTTGGCAGCTTTTTGACTGGAGTTACAAATGTAAAGTACAAGTGAGGCCATCTTTGGGACAGAATAAACCCTTGGTGGAGCTAAATCAAAAGTTTTCTTTAAAAGATGGCAAGCTCTGGTGACCTCAACATCACAAAAATGATGTTCCATCCAGTCAAAAAAATGGCTCAAGTGGAAGATTGCAGAATCCTGTCCTTGATGAATAAGAAACCCTTCACAACCTCAACAGAAGTCAAGAACAACATGGTGAAGGTTGTCAAAATGTTCAGTAAAACGAACCACTAGTGGCAATCAAGAACAGGAAACCAGAATAGACTTGGCCAGAAAACATCTATCTAAAATGAGCAGCTCGTGATCCAAATCATACCACATCGTGATTCAAGCACGGTGAAGGCAGTGTCATGGTATGGGCCTGTGTGGCTGCCAGTGGAACAGATGTTTATTGATGATGTGACTGCTGACAGAAACAGAAGGATTAATTATCTGCTCACATCAACCAAACACTTCAAAAGTGATACCCCATCACTTTACATTGGCAAACTCGAGAGTGGACACCAAGTTCATTTTTTGTTTTTATTTTTTTTTCCCAGACCAGATTTTTTTCTCTCTACATCCAACTACAGGAAGACTAATGGACACATACCGACAGGCAGCGGGCCGCGCCCCGAGGCTGAACCTAGGGCGACCTGATAACTGCCTGCCGGGTTTAGTGGATGGTGTTCTGCAGGAAATGGATTGTGTTCCTCTGCCCTGTTGACCTGCAACGGCGTTTATGCACCCCTGTTTACACAGCACCGTGCACAGTTGCACGCCCTCCCAAAGTTAAGCAAGGTAGACACATTGCCAGGAATTTGGGGCAATTTAAAAAAAAAAAAGGACTTCATGGAAATGTAATGTACAGGACTGTCTCAGAAAATTAGAATATTGTGATAAAGTTCTTTATTTTCTGTAATGCAATTAAAAAAAACAAAAATGTCATACATTCTGGATTCATTACAAATCAACTGAAATATTGCAAGCCTTTTATTATTTTAATATTGCTGATTATGGTTTACAGTTTAAGATTAAGATTCCCAGAATATTCAATTTTTTTTAGATAGGATATTTGAGTTTTCTTAAACTGTAAGCCATGATCAGCAATATTAAAATAATAAAAGGCTTGCAATATTTCAGTTGATTTGTAATGAATCCAGAATGTATGACATTTTTGCATTACAGAAAATAAAGGACCTTATCCCAATATTCTAATTTTCTGAGACAGTCCTGTATGAGTTCAACAAAGGAGTTTGTTTTTTGTTTTATTTAGGATCCCCATTAGCATTAGCCACAGCATTAGCTATTCTTCCTGGGGTCCGACATACACACAACACACAAATTAACACTTAATCCATACAGACATACATTATACATGACAAAACAAAACAATAATAGACACAACTCCCTTAATCACAATCTATACAGAGGATAAAACGAAATCACCATCATTCTCAGACAGACATACATAGAAATGAAATCAAATAAAACCCTTTATAACCAATACCTGCCTGGAGTAAGGAGAAGTTGTTAAGAATAAGATGTTACTTAAGTAATTATTGTGTTTTAATGTGATATTTCCAAAGATGTGTGGGACGGAGGGAATTTGATTTAGGAGACTAAAAGTAAGGATATTTTCTTCTCTGCATGGTGGTCTCTTGCCTGAACGCTAAGCAGGCCTGTAGAAGTGCTATCCCAACAAGGGGCCCATTCAATCAGTCTAAGAAGCGCAAATGTAAATAAACCTGTATGATGGTAGTAGTGGGTGGCAGGGTGGTGCTCACAGTGTGGAGAACCACAGGGCTCAAGGAAACAGAGCAAGACAAGCAAGCAAGCCACGACCTGGAGTGATTTGTACCTCTGGAGTAACTTCATGTGGACCCTTGGGGTGCCTTACAATGCTGTGTATATTGGATTTGTTTACACCTCACTTGGCCTCAAAGGCACCGCGACGGGTGGTGGTGGAGGGAGGGTCAAAGATGGGGATCGTGGCTCCGTTCTCACAGCGAAAGCACAGAGGGAGAGCCGCGTCCCTCTTTGGAGTGCATACACGAGGTCAGCGGACTCTGATTTTGAATCTGTTTGCTCCTGATGGGAGGACAGGCTAATAACTGTTCTGGGATCAGAGAGAGATAAATACCCGTCTCCAGGCAGACAGGACACATGCAGTGGCTGCAGACAGGACTTGACTTGTGGATCACATTAATCCCATTGGTGCAGCTTAACTCCCAAATTGGTGTCAATCTTCCCGACCGCAATCTTTATGTAAATGGAAACATCCAGACAGCGGGGGAGGTGAGGTTGAGAAAAGTGACAGAAGCGTGGTGATTTACTGTAATAAGAGACTGAAAGATTAGGCATCCAGGGGTTTACAAGGGGGGCTTAAGTGCGCTGGCCCGGTACCACAGACACCACCAACTGCCTGCCTATTTGTAACGCAAACTGGCTCCCAAATACTTAAAGATGTAAAAAGTTGAAACGTCTCACAGATTGAGAGAAGCTGGCCTGTGACCAGCAGTTCACCGTGCAGCGACTGAGCCGTCCAACCACAGCAGGGTGCAGTCGTGGACCCGAGGCTGTTGTGTAACGCAGGAGATCCCTGTGCTAGCTTGCGCGGCCAGGGAGGCGGCGAGCTGCCTGCCAGCACGTTTGCAGCTGCGGGGCTTAAGGAGCCAGAGCCCCGGCTGTATGAATGCATCAAGTAGATGTTAATTGGCAGCCCCCGCTTTCTGCCACTAGTTGAACTCCTCCTCCTCTCCTCCCTCCTTCCCTTTTTTTCCTCCATCTCTCCCTTTCTTTAACAACAAATGCCACATTCCTGCCATCAGTTATCTGCTTTGCTGACAGCCTCAGTGGCCCATGGAGGACTCCCCTCCCCGGCAACCTGTCCACTCCAGGAGGAGGCCTGTTTACACAGCACTGATTGGGAGTGCCCTGCACTGCCCTCATGACCTCCTCCCCCCCCCCAACTCATTCTTTCACTCTCTTCTCTCTCCCTCATTCATTTCTGCACTCCCATTCTGCCCGAGCCTCTCTCTCTCTCTCCCTCTCCCTCTTCTTTTCTCTGCCCCCCCCCTCTCTGTGGTCCCTGTACCCTCACAACCTCAATCACCTCACAACTCTGTGGCTCTCTGAAGCCCCCACACTGGAACGGGGGGGGGCGGCGCTGATCGGCGGAAGCCCCGGCAGAGGGGATGGAAATCAGTCACGCTTTTGACAGGCCTTCCTTAAGTGAGCCCAAGGGCCATGGTGGGTCTCAGCAGTGGCTGGCCCAGATTTGCTGCTTATTCACAGGGAAAGAAGCCACTTTTGTGCTCACGATGCTCATCCTTAACACTCCACGTTGCCCTGGGTAAATGGGACCCCGAAGCTTGCCTAGAATGTTTCAATTCCATTAAATGAAAAATAAGATGCCTCAGCTGAGGAAGCCAGCCTTGCCTGGACATTGGATGAATACAGAATGTGTATTTTGCATGTTTCCATGTACCTAAGTTGATTTAAACACCTTTCAGTATCGCATGTGTTGCAATATGCTGCTCAACAGATGTCGAACTGCTTCATTGACTCTCCTGTCAGACCAGCTATGGATGAAAATGATAAAAATGGCGATTCAGGAAAGTGACAAGTGTGTCAAATGATATTCAGCCACACAACAAAATGCATTTCACACTTAACAAAGCTCTATTTCCAATTGCTTAAATCAACTGTTTTGCCTGCAGAGGGAGCACACTTGAAATGAAATGCCAAACGCTTTGAAAGAGAGAGGCCATGTCAAAGTGCAAAAGGGAATTAAAGCAAGTAAGTAAGTAAAGGGAATGGGAGGTAGAGGAGCACAGCGACAAAACTTTACAGTTGTATTGTATCAAAGGGCCGGGCGCACGCCTCTGAAGTCGGGGGCCCCTCAGCTTCCAGCTGTGGAAGGCCTTTCTTTGGAGCTTGTCATCACATCGGAGGGAGGGTGCTTGTGGGCAGCAGACGACTTGCAACAGCAACCATCGAGTAATTGGTAGACTACACAACATTAGGACGCAGGAACCAGATTGTGCTTACATGAATGAGAGGATAGAGGATATACTTATCCTGTTAGTCACAAAATTACATGAAACACATCTATTTCCAGTGTGACATGTCGCCGTTGTGAGAAACAAAGAGAACAGACTTAAAATCTAACCATAAGTTTAAATGTATGCTTCTTGATCTAATCAGTGGGGTTGTGACGCAGGGCCTCTCCGTCGACGCAGAGCCCTGAGCTCTGCAGAGCTCCAGGTCGACCAACATGCAGCTCCAACACTATCTGACTGCACGTCTTGTCGATGCAAACTGCAAGAAAAGCTCAGACTCATGTGAAACATACTTTATTTGCGCCGTTGGTATGGCTAGCGTTTGGTGGTGATGTTTAAGGGCTGGGTGCTCTGCAAGCACGGTCCGAGCAGCAGAAACAGCAACTCCCCCATGGATAACACTGTATCACATTTGAAGACAGTGAAATAAATTCAGTTTAATCAACTAAGTCGAGTTTCTTGAAACATGAATGTAGCACGCTCGTGCTACCGGGGTGGACCGACAGGACAGAGGACACGGGGTTTTGTGCAGAAATTCTTAACCTTTATTTCACCAGACACAGATCGGCAGTCAGCTCTGCGTCATTCCTCCCAGCAGAACAGCTTGCTGGTGTGCAGCCACTGTTTAAATAGCCAGGCAGGGTGGAGAGCTTGATTGGGCACAGGTGTGCCCAATCCTCCACGCTGCCACAGTGAACTTTTGAAATCAGAAAATATTGACAAGAGCGCCTTCAAGGACCCAGGCCTTTAACCACCATGCAACTGATGCACAACAAAAAATGTTGATAACTGTAAGAAGCTTTTTCTGAAATTGTGCCTGAAACATTTTCACCTTAACTTCCCTGATATGAGAAAAAACCTCAGTTTGAAGTTTATTACACTAGTTTTTATTTTGGCGTCTGCTTTCCACATACTGTTATGAACAAACCAGTAATGTTTCATGAATATTGGTAATATCATTTGACCGGCGCCTAAGTAGCTTTTTGAAACATAAGCCAGTTGGGACTTTAGGAACTGACCTACAACAGAAACCTGATATACATTTACCAAATTTACACTGCTTTTTTCCCCCCTTAACCAATATTGAGATATTATGTGACTTATAGCGCCCCCTATGGAGGAAATTTCATGAAATCTGGTATGATTTCAAATACATTTACACTGATTGTACCTACGGTAATTAACATCAAAAGTTCCAGGTAAAGGGGTTCGTTTGGGGCGACAGCCACGAGTCTGATTGGTGCATTACTTTTAAAGTGACTGTCAAAATTCTTTCAAGATACTTTTTATCAATATGGTCAGTAGATTTGAAGGGCTGATATTGACGGGAAAGGGAAAGTTTTATTCGAGATCTTGAAATAAGTTAGGAAGAAAAAAACTTTAAGACATTAAGTCAAAATGGCAACCTGCTGGCGTAACTATCAGAAATCTTTAGGGTCTCCTGAACTCTATTTTCCCAGTCCGGTGTTTGCATATTTGTTGTCCTTTAGAGCAGAAAAAAGATCTTACGAACTTACGAAGTGGTAAAGTGTCTGGAAGTATTTTATTGAAGTTTAGCACTGACAGTTTTAGAGTTGTAGCATTTTTACTTGTCATTTATGCCTGTC